>NC_069502.1:907015745-907343418 GCF_027579735.1 Bombina bombina | reverse complement strand
ATCATCCTAAGACTTCTGTTCACTGAATCCTCTCTTCGGCTCACCTTCCTGCATTCTCTGATGTGCAGCTGTTCCTCCCTTACACAAGCGGATAGGAAAACGCAAGTATAATAACTAACCAAGCAGCATTGTATATCCAGTCTCATTGTGAACTTCATGTTATAATGAACTAATTGTGCTCACCGACTGTTCGAGTAGGAAGGATATTTTCGTCTCTTTTCTCAACTTATTTACCTTGTTGTTCATTTTGCTCCTCACATATACCTATTCCTGGCTAACCTCGCTATTAACACAAAAGCTTGCATACCTAAAATTAACACTATTAATAAGTCTATTATCAAATCCTCCATATATTTGTTCCTATGTTCAGAACTTTTCAGTTGGAAATTATTTTATTTCACTCATTCTCTGTCATACATTTTGGGGTTAAATGCTAACTTGTATGAATTACCTGTTGAATTAATTGCTAAATATTGAAATTCCCTTAAAGGGACACTCAGGTTAAATTAAATGTTCATGATTCAGATACAGCATATCATTTTAAACAACTTTCCAATTCACTTCCATTAAAAAAAATGTGCACAGTCTTTTATATTTACACTTTTTGAGTCACCAGATCCTACTGAGCATGTGCAAGAATTCACAGACTATACGTATGTTACGGTTGCCTCCAGGCTGGCTGGAAGTTGGACCGTAGAAAAGGATCCTCCTAGCGCTCCCCAAAGGATCATCAGCACCGTAGACACTATAACTGCTGCGTAGCCACCATACGTAATGCAGACTCTACGAACCACCGCTGCTGGGCTGGTATCTCGCCCTGTGCTCTGCACCCTGGACCTACGACCAGGCTCCAGTAGGTGAACCTCTTCCTTCTGTACAGCGAAGCAGGATCAGGAACAAGAGCTCTTACAGGAGCTCAGTAGCTAAGGGAGTATATAGAGCATAGCAATCCCTGTAGTGATTATAGATGTCCCCTACAAACATGAGTCAAGGCTGCAAGTTAGAGGGTCAGAATAGGTCTGATGTGCTGGAACACACAGCCTGCTTTTTATTGAGGTTACATGCAAAAAGGACACTCTCATGGGGAGGCATAAAATCCCCAATCACACATTTGATACATTTAGATAGAGAGGCAACGCCCTTTGACAGGCCATAGTAGAATTACATTTCTTCAGCAGATAACAAGTTTACACACAAGAAAACAATGCAGTCCACCTTATCAACTAGCAGTCTGATTAGACAATGGGAATGTTTTTCACTAAACTTAATTAGAGCTGATCCCAGCAAACTTGTATTTAGAATAGGTTCTTGAAGCTCAACAAAATTAACTCTTAATGGCACACAATGAAAACCAATGCTTCTGCAACAGTGCTCCCCCTCTGTGGAACACTCTGCCTGCGTGGCACTCGGTTCAGCAAGTCCTATTTACTGAACCAAGTGGGAGAAAGCCAGGGACAAGTTATTTTACAGGTCTGGGGACATAGTCTTAAAGGGACATTGTTCACCAAAGTCACAATATGTCCCCAGACGGTTCTTAAAGGGCCATACACACCCAATAAAAGTTAATATGTTTTCAGGGGCACAATCTTCCAGGGGCCATAGTCATGAGGAAGGAGGCTGGCAAATAGGCTTCTCCAAAATCCAGGGAAGCAGAGCAATTTTCCATTTAAAGGGCCAGTTACAAATAGCAGTTTGTAACATATCTCCCCTTTTGGAGGGAGACTAACCAGGCACCTGACCTTCGGTCAGTGCCTAAGTTAGTCTCGCAACCCACCCACAAATAAACATTAGCAGCAAAGTAGCCCCCCCACAATAAGTAGTACTGGCCTGTAGGTTCCAGGTTGTAGGATGAAAGTGTAGCATCCTCGGCCTTCCTGGCGCAGCTGGGCAAATAGCTGGTGGTACTTGGGGGGCAGAGGCCAGCGGCACTCTGCCCTGATGCCAGCGCTTCTGCTGGGGTGAGGGGTTTGCAGGCCAGTCCTGTAACAAGGGGGTCTGTAGGGCAGAGGCCAGCAGCGCTCTGTCCTGATGCCAGCTCTTCTGCTGGGGGAATTGGGGCATAGTCCTGCCCGGTGGCAAAGGGAACGTGGGGGTCAGTGGGGGTTAACATCTCCACTGTTAACCTTGGGCCCAAGTTAGGAGTTAGCTGGTGAGGGGGAGATTGGCTTACCTCCTTCTCCTAATACTCCGGCGGCCGTTGGGAAGGGAGGTCGATGCTCTCCGCTTCCTGTGGAACATGCTGCGGCTGGGGAGAGAGACCGGTTGTCTCCTCTCCCTGGAAGGCACACTCCGGCTTGGGAGGGAGGTCGATGCTCTCCCCTCCCTGTAGCTGGGTCTGTCGCTGGGGATCTGGGCCGCCTGCCCAGCATCCCTGTAGGGCCGGTAGAGAGACTGCGGTCCCATCTCCACCTGCCTGCTGGGGGTCCTCCCAGGACCAGTCTATGAGGCCTGCTGCCTCGGGTATCTCTGCTTGGGTTTGGGGAAGGAGACCAGTTGTCTCTTCCCTCTGCACGGTATACTGCCGCTCGGGAGGGAGGTCGCTGCTCTCCTCTCCTCTCCCTGTGGAACATGCTGCGGCTGGGGAGAGAGACCAGGTGTCCATACCCTCAAACTCCACAGTTGGCGCTCAAAGGCTCGTGCCGCTTCGTTCTCCGTATCCAATTCCCGGATGATGCGACTGACTACCTCCTGCGCAGGGTCTGGACCATATCGGACTAGCCGCCTCTTTACCTCTGGAACGAAATCCGCGCCCTCATAGCGACGGATCCGGTTGAGGTGCTCTTCACAGGGTTCTGACCAGTATCTTGTCAGCTCCATGCTGCTGTAGGTAGGGACGCTGTGCAGTGGCTAGCGTTGCCCTCAATAACTCTCCTACGATACCAGTGCTGTTGGGTTGCTGCTCCTTGCGCTAGGACGCTATCCCACCGCTGCCGCCAAATGTTACAGTTGCCTCCAGGCTGGCTGGAAGTTGGACCGTAGAAAAGGATGCTCCTAGCGCTCACCAAAGTATCATCAGCACCGTAGACACTATAACTACTGCGTAGCCACCATAAGTAAGGCAGACTCTACGAACTACCGCTGCTGGGCTGGTATCTCGCCGTCTGCTCTGCGCCCTGGACCTACGACCAGGCTCCAGTAGGTGAACCTCTTCCTTCTGTACAGCGAAGCAGGATCAGGAACAAGAGCTCTTACAGGAGCTCAGTAGCTAAGGGAGTATATAGAGCATAGCAATCCCTGTAGTGATTATAGATGTCCCCTACAAACATGAGTCAAGGCTGCAAGTTAGAGGGTCAGAATAGGTCTGATGTGCTGGAACACACAGCCTGCTTTTTATTGAGGTTACATGCAAAAAGGACACTCTCAGGGGGAGGCATAAAATCCCCAATCACACATTTGATACATTTAGATAGAGAGGCAACGCCCTTTGACAGGCCATAGTAGAATTAAATTTCTTCAGCAGATAACAAGTTTACACACAAGAAAACAATGCAGTCCACCTTATCAACTAGCAGTCTGATTAGACAATGGGAATGTTTTTCACTAAACTTAATTAGAGCTGATCCCAGCAAACTTGTATTTAGAATAGGTTCCTGAAGCTCAACAAAATTAACTCTTAATGGCACACAATGAAAACCAATGCTTCTGCAACAGTGCTCCCCCTCTGTGGAACACTCTGCCTGCGTGGCACTCGGTTCAGCAAGTCCTATTTACTGAACCAAGTGGGAGAAAGCCAGGGACAAGTTATTTTACAGGTCTGGGGACATAGTCTTAAAGGGGCATTGTTCACCAAAGTCACAATATGTCCCCAGACGGTTCTTAAAGGGCCATACACACCCAATAAAAGTTAATATGTTTTCAGGGGCACAATCTTCCAGGGGCCATAGTCATGAGGAAGGAGGCTGGCAAATAGGCTTCTCCAAAATCCAGGGAAGCAGGGCAATTTTCCATTTAAAGGGCCAGTTACAAATAGCAGTTTGTAACAACGTATATGCATTTGTGATTGGCTGATTGCTATCACATGGTACAAGGGGAGTGGAAATATACATAACTTTGAAATTTGTTATAAAAAATCTACTACTTAAGTGCTATTGCATTGTCTTGTTATCTTGCATTTGTTGATTATGAAAATCTAATGTGTTGACTGGTCCTTTAATATTCTCAGTACATGTTGGGATCATCTCTATTCAGCTACTAAACAACTATTATGGAATTCTAATAAATAATCAAACTCTTACACACTCATATTAAGAAGGAAAACATAAATTATTCTTACCAGATAATTTCCTTTACTTCTGTATGAGGAGAGTCCACGGCCTGCGCCCGTTTTCTCCGTTGGGCGGACCAAAATTTTTTGTTTGTTCTTCTGGCACCTTTTATACTCTGATATTTCTCCTACTTTTCCTTGTTCCCTTGGCAGAATGACTGGGATATGAGGGAAGTGGGGGAGGTATTTAAGCCTTTGGCTGGGTTGTCTTTGCCTCCTCCTGGTGGCCAGGTTCTAAATTCCCACAAGTAAGGAATGAAGCTGTGGACTCACCTCATACAGAAGGAAAGGAAATTATCTGGTAAGCATAATTAGTTTTTTTATGCTGATAAGACGGTCTTTTGTACTAATTAGAGGCTTGCTGAGCTTCCGGATGTACAGTCTTTTGTTAAGGTTCTGACTAGGATTAGGCCGGTGTTTAGATCTAATGCTCCTCCTTGGAATTTTAATCTTGTTCTTAAAAGTTTTGCAACGGGCTCCGTTTGAGCCTATGCACGGGGTTGACATTAAGTTTTTTGTCTTGGAAGGTTCTTTTTCTACTAGCTATTGCTACTGCGCGAGTCTCTGAGATTGCTGGCGTTCAACGCGACTCTCCTTATCTAATGTTCCATGCTAATAAGGCTGTTCTACAAACTTAGTTAGGATTTCTTCCTAAGGTTGTGTCAAATCGCAACATCAATCAAGAAATTGTGGTTCCTTCCTTTTGTCCTAATCCTTCTTCATAGAAGGAAAGTTTACGGTATAATCTGAATGTGGTTCGTGCCTTTCAGTTCTATCTTCAGGCTACGGAATTTAGACAAACTTCTTCTCTGTTTGTTATCTATTCTTGGAAGTGTAGGGGTCAGAGGACCTCTTCGACTTCCTTATCTTTTTGATTGAGGAATTTCATCCGCTTAGCATATGAGTCAGTGGGTCTTATGCCTCAGAGGATTACTGCTCATTCTACGAGAGCAGTGGTTTCCTCTTGGGCCTTAAAAAATGAGGCATCTATGGATCAGATTTGTAAGACGTGCTACCTGGTTCTCCTTACATACTTTTTCCAAATTTTACAAGTTTGATGTTTTTGCTTCTGCTGAAGCAGCCTTCGGGAGAAAGGTTTTGCAGGCTGTGGTGCCCTTAGATTAGGGGCCGCCTCTCTTTTTTTGCCCTCCCGTTAGCATTCAGTATCGTCTGTAGCTTGGGTATTGTTTCCCACAAGTAATGAATGCAGCTGTGGACTCTCCCTGTATTAAGAAGGAAAACATAAATTACGACTTACTAGATAATTTCCTTTCCTTCGATACAGGGAGAGTCCACAGCTCCCGCCTGTGTTTTCTGATGGCCAGCCCTAAATTTATTTCTGGCACCCTTTTCACCCTGATATTTCTCTTACTGTTTCCTTGTTCCCTCGGCAGAATGACTGGGGGATAAGGGAAGTGGGGGAGGTATTTAAGCCTTTGGCTGGGGTGTCTTTGCCTCCTCCTGGTGGCCAGATTCAGTAATGATTGCAGCTGTGGACTCTCCCTATATCGAAGGAAAGGAAACTTATGTTTTTTTGTCTGGAGAGGCAGCAAGGCTATTCTTTCTGTTTAACTGTTTTCACTACTCACTGCTGTCCTGCCCTTAGCAGGTGAAATAAAACATGAGAATATGAATATGAGAGTATGTGTGTATATGTATGTGTGTGTGTGTGTATGTTTATATATATATATATATATATATATATATGTGTGTATGTATGTGTGTGTGTGTGGGTATATATATATATATATATATATATATATATATATATATATATATACACACACACACACACACACACACATACACACACACACACAGTCGTATGCGAAAGTTTAGGCACCCCTGACAATTTCTATGATTTTCATTTATAAATAATTGGGTGTTTGGATCAGTAATTTCATTTTGATCTATCAAATAACTGAAGGGCACAGTAATATTTCAGCAGTGAAATGAGGTTCATTGGATTAACAGAAAATTTGCAGTATGCATCAAAACGAAATTAGACAGGTGCATAAATTTGGGCACCCAAACAGAAATATTGCATCAAT
The DNA here is from genome assembly GCF_027579735.1 of Bombina bombina. Taxonomy (NCBI): domain Eukaryota; kingdom Metazoa; phylum Chordata; class Amphibia; order Anura; family Bombinatoridae; genus Bombina; species Bombina bombina. Next base: position 907,337,103 of record NC_069502.1, on the reverse strand, counting down.
ATTTAGTAGAGCCTCCTTTAGCAGAAATAACAGCCTCTAGACGACCATTCCTCATTGCAAAACATCTCCAGTTCAGTTAGGTTTGATGGTTGCCGAGCATGGACAGCCTGCTTCAAATCACCCCACAGATTTTCAATGATATTCAGGTCTGGGCACTGGGATGGCCATTCCAGAACATTGTACTTGTTCCTCTGCATAAATGCCAGAGTAGATTTTAAGCAGTGTTTTGGATTGTTGTCTTGTTGAAATATCCAGCCCTGGCGTAACTTCAAATTTGTGACTGATCCTCAACATTATTCTCAAGTATCTGCTGATATTAAGTGGAATCCATGCGACTCTCAACTTTAACAAGATTCCCAGTACCGGCACTGGCCACACAGCCCCACAGCATGATGGAACATCCACCAAATTTCTCTTGTAAGGTGTATCCAGTCCACGGATTCATCCATTACTTGTGGGATATCCTCCTTCCCAACAGGAAGCTGCAAGAGGATCACCCACAGCAGAGCTGTCTATATAGCTCCTCCCCTAACTGCCACCTCCCAGTCATTCTCTTGCAGCTCTCGACAAGGGAAGCAGCTAGAGAGATGTGGTGCATTAATGTAGTTTATCTTCAATCAAAAGTTTGTTATTTTCAAATGGTACCGGAGTTGTACTATTTTAGCCTCAGGCAGAAAGTTGAAGAAGAGTCTGCCTGTGGTCTTTGATGATCTTAGCAGGTTGTAACTAAGATCCATTGCTGTTCTCACACATAACTGAAGAGATGGGTAACTTCAGCTGGGGGAATAGCGTGCAGCGTCTCCTGCTCTGAGGTATGTGCAGTTTTAAATTTTTCTAGAGAAATGATAAGCTAGAAAATGCTGACAATACCGGATTTATTTAAGGTAAGCCTGATTACAGTGATTTAATAACGACTGGTATCATGCTTGCTGTAAAGGGTAATATTTTTATTATTTACTCACATTACTGAATAGATATAACGTTTGCTTGAGGTGTATAAACGTTTATTTCATATTGGTGATAAAACTTTATTCTGGGGCCCAGTTTTTCCACATGGCTGACTAGATTTTGCCTAGGGATAGTTTTTTAAGGCCCTCTCACTGTGAGTACAGGTTGGGAGGGGCCTATTTTCCATTAGTTTTTGCAGCTTGAGACATCCAGCTTCCCTGAAGGAGTCCCCTGAACATATAGGACCTCTCTAAGGGGTTTTTGTGCCTTCCAAAGTCGTTGTATGGGCAGGTAGGGCCACAGTAGAGCTGTGGCAGTTTGTTGTGACTGTTTAAAAACGTTTATATCGGTTTTTTTTATCCGGTTTTGAAACTAAGGAGTTAATCATCCAAGTGGGTGCAATGCTCTTTCAGCCTATTATACACACTGTAAACATTTCGTAAGATTTACTGCTTTTTTCACTGTTTTAGCAGTTTCTGTGATTGTTTTTTTCTCTTAAAGGCACAGTACCGTTTTTATTTTTGCTTGTTCACAGTAATTAAAGTGTTTTCCAAGCTTGCTGGTCTCATTACTAGTCTGTTTAAACATGTCTTACATAGAGGAAACTCATTGTTCATTATGTTTAGAAGCCATTGTGGAACCCCCTCTTAGAATGTGTACCAAATGCACTGATTTTACTATAGATTACAAAGACCATATTCTGGCTTTAAAAAATTATCACCAGAAGAAATTGACAAGGAGGAAGTTATGCCGTCTAACTCTCCCCACGTGTCAGATCCTATAAATCCCGCTCAGGGGACGCCAAGTACATCTAGCGAGCCCATTGCGTATACCTGGCAAGACATGGCGGCAGTTATGAATCATACCTTACAGAGGTATTATCTAAACTGCCAGGATTGCAAGGAAAGCGAGACAGCTCTGGGACTAGAATAAATACAGAGCTCTCTGATGCTTTAGTAGCTATCTCTGATACACCCTCACAATATAATGAAGCTGAAGCAGGGGAGCTTCAATCTGTGGGTGATTTTTCTGATTCAGGGAAGATACTTCAATCTGATTCTGATATGTCTACATTTAAATTTAAGCTTGAACACCTCCTCGTATTGCTTAGGGAGGTTTTAGCAACTCTGGACGACTGTGACACTATTGTAGTCCCAGAGAAATTATGTAGATTGGATAAATACTATGCAGTACCTACTTACACTGATGTTTTTCCAATCCCTAAGAGGTTTTCTGAAATTATTATTAAGGAATGGGATAGACCAGGTGTACCGTTCTCTCTCCCTCCTGTTTTTAAAAAGATGTTTCCTATAGACGCCGCTACACGGGACTTATGGCAGACGGTCCCTAAGGTGGAGGGAGCAGTTTCTACTCTAGCTAAGCGTACCACTATCCCTGTCGAGGACAGTTGTGCTTTTCTAGATCCAATGGATAAAAAATTAGAGGGTTACCTTAAGAAAATTTTTATTCAACAAGGTTTTATTCTCCAGCCTCTTGCATGCATTGCCCCAGTCACTGCTGCCGCGGCTTTCTGGTTTGAGTCCCTAGAGGAGGCTCTACAGGTTGAAACCCCGTTGGAAGATATTATTGACAAGCTTAGGGCCCTTAAGCTAGCCAATTCATTTGTTTCTGACGCCGTTGTTCATTTAACCAAGCTAACGGCTAAAAATTCAGGTTTTGCTATTAAGGCGCGTAGGGTGCTATGGCTTAAATCCTGGTCAGCTGACGTGACTTCAAAGTCTAAACTTCTCAACATTCCCTTCAAAGGACAGATCCTATTCGGGCCTGGACTGAAGGAAATCATTTCTGACATCACTGGAGAAAACGGTCACGCCCTTCCTCAAGACAGGTCCAACAAATTAAGGACCAAACAGTCTAGTTTTCGGCCCTTTCGAAACTTCAAGAGTGGCGCAGCTTCAACTTCCTCTAACACAAGACAAGAGGGAACTTTTGCCCTGTCTAAGCCGGTCTGGAGACCGAACCAGGCTTGGAACAAGGAGAAACAGGCCAAGAAGCCTGCTGCTACCTCTAAGACAGCATGAAGGAGCAGCCCCCGATCCAGAAACAGATCTAGTAGGGGGCAGACTCTCTCTCTTCGCCCAGGCTTGGGCAAGAGATGTCCAGGATCCCTGGGCATTGGAAATTGTGTCCAAGGGTTATCTTCTGGAATTCAAAACCTCTCCCCCCAAAAGGGAGATTTCATCTCTCACTTTTATCTGCAAACCAGATAAAGAGAGAAGCATTCTTACATTGTGTTCAAGACCTCCTAGTTATGGGAGTGATCCACCCAGTTCCGCAGGAGGAACAGGGACAGGGCTTTTATTCAAATCTGTTTGTTGTTCCCAAGAAAGAGGGAACATTCAGACCAATCTTAGATCTCAAGATCTTAAACAAATTTCTCAGAGTCCCATCCTTCAAGATGTAGACTATTCGAACCATCCTTCCTATGATCCAGGAGGGTCAATACAGGCACTACCAGTTTGTGGCTCTTCCCTTCGGGTTGGCCACGGCACCAAGAATCTTTACAAAGGTTCTAGGGTCCCTTCTAGCGGTCCTAAGGCCGCGGGCTATAGCAGTAGCCCCTTACTCAGACGACATTCTGATACAGGCGTCGACTTTTCAAGTTGCCAGGTCTCACACGGACATTGTTCTGGCATTTCTGAGGTCGCATGGCTGGAAAGTGAACGAAGAAAAAAGTTCTCTATCCCCTCTCACAAGAATTTCCTTCCTAGGAACTCTGATAGATTCTGTAGAAATGAAGATTTACCTGACAGAGGCCAGGTTGTCAAAACTTCTAAATTCCTGCCGTGTTCTTTATTGTACTTCTTGCCCTTCAGTGGCTCAGTGTATGGAAGTAATCGGCTTAATGGCAGCAGAAAAGGACATAGTGCCGTTTGCCCGCCTACATCTCAGACCGCTGCAACTCTGCATGCTCAGTCAGTGTAATGGGGATTACACAGATTTGTCCCCTCTACTAAATCTGGATCAAGAGACCAGGGATTCTCTTCTCTGGTGGTTATCTCGGGTCCATCTGTCCAAGGGTATGACCTTCCGCAGGCCAGATTGGACAATAGTAACGACAGATGCCAGCCTTCTGGGCTGGGGTGCAGTCTGGAACTCCCTGAAGGCTCAGGGCTTGTGGACTCAGGAGGAGACACTCCTTCTGATAAACATTCTGGAACTAAGAGCGATATTCAATGCTCTTCAGGCTTGGCCTCAGCTAGCTGCGATCAGGTTAATCAGATTTCAGTCGGACAACATCACGACTGTAGCTTACATCAACCATCAAGGGGGAACAAGGAGTTCCCTAGCAATGTTGGAGGTTTCAAAAATAATTCTATGGGCAGAGGTTCACTCTTGCCATCTATCAGCTATCCATATCCCAGGAGTAGAGAACTGGGAGGCGGATTTTCTAAGTCGACAGACTTTTCATCCGGGGGAGTGGGAACTCCATCCGGAGGTGTTTGCACAGTTGATTCAACTTTGGGGCAAACCAGAACTGGATCTCATGGCGTCTCATCAGAACGCCAAGCTTCCTTGTTACGGGTTCAGGTCCAGGGATCCCAAGGCAGCGCTGATAGATGCTCTAGCAGCGCCTTGGTCTTTCAACCTGGCTTATGTGTTTCCACCGTTTCCTCTGCTCCCTCGTCTGATTGCCAAGATCAAGCAGGAGAGAGCTTCAGTGATTTTGATAGCTTTTGCGTGGCCACGCAGGACTTTGTACGCAGATCTGGTGGACATGTCATTCTTTCCACGTTGGACTCTGCCGCTGAGGCAGTACCTTCTACTTCAAGGTCCCTTCAAACATCCAAATCTAATTTCTCTGCGTCTGACTGCTTGGAGATTGAACGCTTGATTTTGTCAAAACGTGGTTTTTCTGAGTCGCTCATTGATACCTTAATTCAGGCTCGAAAGCCTGTCACCAGGAAAATCTATCATAAGATATGGTGTAAATATCTTCATTGGTGTGAATCCAAGGGTTACTCATGGAGTAAAGTCAGGATTCCCAGGATATTGTCTTTTCTCCAAGAAGGATTGGAGAAGGGATTGTCCGCTAGTTCCTTAAAGGGACAGATTTCTGCTCTGTCTATTCTTTTGCACAAGCGTCTGGCGGATGTTCCAGACGTTCAGGCGTTTTGTCAGGCTTTAGTTAGAATCAAGCCTGTGTTTAAACCTGTTGCTCCGCCATGGAGTTTAAATTTAGTTCTTAAAGTTCTTCAAGGGGTTCCGTTTGAACCTCTGCATTCCATAGATATCAAGCTTTTATCTTGGAAAGTTCTGTTCTTGGTAGCTATCTCTTCGGCTCGAAGAGTTTCAGAGTTATATGCCTTGCAGTGTGATTCCCCTTATCTGATCTTCCATGCAGATAAGGTAGTTTTGCGTACCAAACCTGGGTTTCTTCCTAAGGTGGTATCCAATAAGAATATCAATCAAGAGATTGTTGTTCCGTCACTGTGTCCTAATCCTTCTTCAAAGAAGGAACGTCTATTACACAATCTTGACGTGGTTCGTGCTTTAAAGTTTTATTTACAAGCTACTAAAGATTTTCGTCAAACATCTGCATTGTTTGTTGCCTACTCTGGACAGAGGAAAGGCCAAAAGGCTTCAGCAACTTCTCTTTTTTTTTTGGTTAAGAAGTATAATCCGCTTAATCAGCCTCCTGTAAGAATTACAGCTCTTTCCAGTAGAGCGGTGGCTTCCACATGGGCCTTTAAAAATGAGGCTTCTGTTGAACAGATTTGTAAGGCGGCGACTTGGTCTTCGCTTCATACTTTTTCTAAATTCTACAAATTTGATACTTTTGCTTCTTCGGAGGCTATTTTTGGGAGAAAGGTCTTACAGGCAGTGGTGCCTTCCGTTTAAGCGCCTGCCTTGTCCCTCCCTTCATCCGTGTCCTATAGCTTTGGTATTGGTATCCAACAAGTAATGGATGAATCCGTGGACTGGATACACCTTACAAGAGAAAACAACATTTATGCTTACCTGATAAATTTATTTCTCTTGTGGTGTATCCAGTCCACGGCCCGCCCTGTCATTTTAAGGCAGGTGTTTTTTAATTTTTAAACTACATTCACCACTGCACCCTATAGTTTCTCCTTTCTCTTGCTTGTCTTCGGTCGAATGACTGTGAGGTGGCAGTTAGGGGAGGAGCTATATAGACAGCTCTGCTGTGGGTGATCCTCTTGCAGCTTCCTGTTGGGAAGGAGAATATCCCACAAGTAATGGATGAATCCATGAACAAGATACACCACAAGAGAAATAAATTTATCAGGTAAGCATAAATTTAGTTTTTACTGTGGCTAGCAAGTGTTTGTCTTGGAATGCTGTGTTCTTTTGCCGCCAAGCATAACGCCCCTTGTTATGACCAAATAACTCAATCTTTGTTTCATCAGTCCACAGCACCTTCTTCCAAAATGAAGCTGGCTTGTCCAAATGATCGTTTGCATACATCAAGCTACTCTGTTTGTGGCGTGTGTGCAGAAAAGGCTTCTTCCGCATCACTCTCCCATACAGCTTCTCCTTGTGCAAAGTGCGCTGAATTGTTGAACGATGCACAGTGACACCATCTGCATCACAATGATGTTGTAGGTCTTTGGAGGTGGTCTGTGGGCTGTTTTTGACCGTTCTCACCATCCTTTGCCTTTGCCTCTCCGATATTTTACTTCTGACCTTAAAAAGAACTCTGCCTGTGGTCTTCCATTTCCTCACTATGTTTCTCACGGTGGACACTGACAGCTTAAATCTCTGCGATGGCTTTTCTCCTGTTAAGTGTAGTCAGTCCACGGGTCATCCATTACTTATGGGATATTAACTCCTCCCCAACAGGAAGTGCAAGAGGATCACCCAAGCAGAGCTGCTATATAGCTCCTCCCCTCTACGTCACACCCAGTCATTCTCTTGCACCCAACTAATAGATAGGATGTGTGAGAGACTTACTGAAATTGTTACTAAGGAGTGGGATAGACCCGGTGTGCCTTTCTCACCCCCTCCTATATTCAGAAAAATGTTTCCAATAGACGCCACCACACGGGACTTATGGCAAACGGTCCCTAAGGTGGAGGGAGCAGTTTCTACTTTAGCTAAGCGTACCACTATCCCGGTGGAGGATAGCTGTGCCTTTTCAGATCCAATGGATACAAAGTTAGAGGGTTACCTTAAGAAAATGTTTGTTCAACAAGGTTTTATATTGCAACCCCTTGCATGCATTGCGCCTGTCACGGCTGCGGCAGCATTTTGGTTTGAGTCTCTGGAAGAGACCCTTGACTCAGCGCCATTAGATGAGATTACACACAAGCTTAAAACCCTTAAGCTAGCTAATTCATTTATTTCTGATGCCGTAGTACATTTAACTAAACTTACGGCTAAGAATTCCGGATTCGCCATTCAGGCACGCAGAGCGCTGTGGCTAAAATCCTGGTCAGCTGATGTAACTTCTAAATCTAAATTACTTAACATACCTTTCAAAGGGCAGACTTTATTCGGGCCCGGTTTGAAAGAAATTATCGCTGATATTACGGGAGGTAAAGGCCATGCCCTGCCTCAAGACAGAGCAAAACCTAGGGCTAGACAGTCTAATTTTCGTGCCTTTCGTAACTTCAAGGCAGGAGCAGCATCAACTTCCTCTGCTCCAAAACAGGAAGGAGCTGTTGCTCGCTACAGACAAGGCTGGAAACCTAACCAGACCTGGAACAAGGGCAAGCAGGCCAGAAAACCTGCTGCTGCCCCTAAGACAGCATGAAGTGAGGGCCCCCGATCCGGAAACGAATCTAGTGGGGGGCAGACTCTCCCTCTTCGCCCAGGCTTGGGCAAGAGATGTCCAGGATCCCTGGGCATTGGAGATCATATCTCAGGGATATCTTCTGGACTTCAAAGCTTCTCCTCCACAAGGGAGATTTCACCTTTCAAGGTTGTCAACAAACCAGATAAAGAAAGAGGCGTTTCTACGCTGTGTACAAGACCTTTTATTAATGGGAGTGATCCACCCAGTTCCGCGGTCGGAACACGGACAAGGGTTTTACTCAAATCTGTTTGTGGTTCCCAAAAAAGAGGGAACCTTCAGACCAATATTGGATTTAAAGATCCTAAACAAATTTCTAAGAGTTCCATCGTTCAAAATGGAAACTATTCGGACAATCTTACCCATGATCCAAAGAGGTCAGTACATGACCACAGTGGATTTAAAGGATGCTTACCTTCACATACCGATTCACAAAGAACATTACCGGTATCTAAGGTTTGCCTTCCTAGACAGGCATTACCAGTTTGTAGCTCTTCCCTTCGGGTTGGCTACGGCTCCAAGAATCTTTACAAAGGTTCTGGGCTCTCTTCTGGCGGTACTAAGACCGCGAGGAATTTCGGTAGCTCCGTACCTAGACGACATTCTGATACAAGCGTCAAGCTTCCAAACTGCCAAGTCTCATACAGAGTTAGTACTGGCATTTCTAAGGTCGCATGGGTGGAAAGTGAACGAGGAGAAGAGTTCTCTCTTACCACTCACAAGAGTTACCTTCTTGGGGACTCTTATAGATTCTGTAGAAATGAAAATTTACCTGACAGAGGACAGGTTAACAAAGCTTCTAAATGCTTGCCGTGTCCTTCATTCCATTCAACACCCGTCAGTGGCTCAATGCATGGAGGTAATCGGCTTAATGGTAGCGGCAATGGACATAGTTCCTTTTTCACGCCTGCATCTCAGACCGCTGCAATTGTGCATGCTAAGTCAGTGGAATGGGGATTACTCAGATTTATCCCCTACGCTGAATCTGGATCAAGAGACCAGAGATTCTCTTCTATGGTGGCTTTCTCGACCACATCTGTCCAGGGGGATGCCCTTCAGCAGGCCAGACTGGACAATTGTAACAACAGACGCCAGCCTACTAGGTTGGGGCGCTGTCTGGAATTCCCTGAAGGCTCAGGGATCGTGGACTCAAGAGGAGAGTCTCCTTCCAATAAACATTCTGGAATTGAGAGCAGTTCTCAATGCCCTTCTGGCTTGGCCTCAGTTAGCAACTCTGAGGTTCATCAGGTTTCAGTCGGACAACATCACGACTGTGGCTTACATCAACCCATCAGGGAGGGACAAGGAGTTCCCTAGCGATGATGGAAGTATCAAAGATAATTCGCTGGGCAGAGTCTCACTCTTGCCACCTGTCAGCGATCCACATCCCAGGAGTGGAGAACTGGGAGGCGGATTTCCTAAGTCGCCAGACTTTTCATCCGGGGGAGTGGGAACTTCATCCGGAGGTCTTTGCCCAAATACTTCGACGTTGGGGCAAACCAGATATGGATCTCATGGCGTCTCGCCAGAACGCCAAGCTTCCTTGTTACGGGTCCAGGTCCAGGGACCCGGGAGCAGTACTGATAGATGCTTTGACAGCACCTTGGACCTTCAAGATGGCTTATGTGTTTCCACCCTTCCCGATGCTTCCTCGTTTGATTGCCAGGATCAAACAGGAGAAGGCATCGGTGATTCTAATAGCGCCTGCGTGGCCACGCAGGACCTGGTATGCAGATCTAGTGGACATGTCATCCTGTCCACCTTGGTCTCTGCCTCTGAGACAGGACCTTCTAATTCAGGGTCCTTTCAAACATCAAAATATAATTTCTCTGAAGCTGACTGCATGGAAATTGAACGCTTGATTTAATTGATACCTTAATACAGGCTAGGAAACCTGTTACCAGGAAGATTTACCATAAGATATGGCGTAAATACTTACACTGGTGCGAATCCAAGAGTTACTCATGGAGTAAGGTTAGGATTCCTAGGATATTGTCTTTTCTACAAGAAGGTTTAGAAAAGGGTTTATCTGCGAGTTCCTTAAAGGGACAGATCTCAGCTCTGTCCATCCTTTTACACAAACGTCTGTCAGAGGTTCCAGACGTTCAGGCTTTTTGTCAGGCTTTGGCTAGGATTAAGCCTGTGTTTAAGACTGTAGCTCCACCGTGGAGCTTAAACTTAGTTCTTAACGTTTTACAGGGGGTTCCGTTTGAACCCCTTCATTCCATTGATATCAAGCTGTTATCTTGGAAAGTTCTGTTTTTGATGGCTATTTCCTCGGCTCGTAGAGTCTCTGAGTTATCAGCCTTACATTGCGATTCTCCTTATCTGATTTTTCATTCAGATAAGGTAGTTCTGCGTACTAAACCTGGGTTCTTACCTAAGGTAGTCACTAACAAGAATATCAATCAAGAGATTGTTGTTCCATCATTGTGCCCTAACCCTTCTTCAAAGAAGGAACGACTTCTGCACAATCTAGACGTAGTCCGTGCCCTGAAATTTTATTTACAGGCAACTAAAGATTTTCGTCAAACTTCTTCCCTGTTTGTCGTTTATTCTGGACAGAGGAGAGGTCAAAAAGCATCTGCTACCTCTCTATCCTTTTGGCTTCGGAGCATAATGCGTTTAGCCTATGAGACTGCTGGTCAGCAACCTCCTGAAAGGATTTCAGCTCATTCTACTAGAGCTGTGGCTTCTACTTGGGCCTTTAAGAATGAGGCCTCTGTTGAACAGATTTGCAAGGCTGCAACTTGGTCTTCTCTTCATACTTTTTCCAAATTTTACAAATTTGATACTTTTGCTTCTTCGGAGGCTGTTTTTGGGAGAAAGGTTCTTCAGGCAGTGGTTCCTTCCGTATAAAGATCCTGCCTGTCCCTCCCGTCATCCGTGTACTTTAGCTTTGGTATTGGTATCCCATAAGTAATGGATGACCCGTGGACTGACTACACTTAACAGGAGAAAACATAATTTATGCTTACCTGATAAATTCCTTTCTCCTGTAGTGTAGTCAGTCCACGGCCCGCCCTGTTTTTTGTGGCAGGTCTAAATTTTAAATTATACTCCAGTCACCACTGCACCCTATAGTTTCTCCTTTCTCGTTTGGTTTTCGGTCGAATGACTGGGTGTGACGTAGAGGGGAGGAGCTATATAGCAGCTCTGCTTGGGTGATCCTCTTGCACTTCCTGTTGGGGAGGAGTTAATATCCCATAAGTAATGGATGACCCGTGGACTGACTACACTACAGGAGAAAGGAATTTATCAGGTAAGCATAAATTATGTTTTTGTAGCCTTCCCCTAACCCATAATGTTGAAAATCTTTGTTTTCAGGTAATTTGAGAGTTGTTTTTGTTTAAGTAATTTTTATTAGGTTGAACAATAATAAAAGAATACAGCATAGCTGCTCAGGGTAACTTGAGTATAGATTACAGGTCTCAAGGCAGCTTTAACAAGATGAACATAGTATACAACCAAGGTTTTAACAAGTTTAAGAAAGGGAAAAAAGAAAAAGAAGAGGTAGAGGTCTCAATGTCTCCAAGATATAGCCTTCATAAGGGCATGAGATCAATTTGAGAGTTGTTTTGTGGCCCTCATGTTGCCACTCTTCAGAGGAGAGTCAGAGGACAACAACTTGCAATTAGCCACCTTAAATATCTTTTCTTATGATTGGATGCACCTGTCTATGAAGTTCAAGGCTTAATCGGCTCACCAAGCCAATTGTGTGTTCCAATTAATCAGTGCTAGGTAGTTACAGGTATACAAATCAACAAAATGACAAGGGTGCCCAAATCTATGCACCTGTCTAATTTTGTTTTGATGCATATTGCACATTTTCTGTTAATCCAATAAACCTCATTTCACTACTGAAATATTACTGTGTCCTTCAGTTATTTGATAGATCAAAATGAAATTGCTGATCCAAACACCCAATTATTTATAAATGAAAATCATGGAAATTGTCAGGGGTGCCTAAACTTTTGTATACGACTGTGTGTGTGTGTGTGTATATATATATATATATATATATATATATATATATATATATATATAGATGTTTGTGTGTGTGTATGTATATATATATATATATATATATATATATATGTATGTATGTATGTATGTATGTACTGTATATGTGTGTGTGTATATGTTTCGGATCCACCTAACCCTTAATCATGCTATGAAATACAGAGATCCACTGCTTTAAATAGCACCTGTGTCTTAATTGTTAAACCTTTCACATTTACAAAGTGACATTTTTCTTATACAACACTGCCATCTAGTGGATATAATCAGAACTGTCTCCAAACCGTTTTCAAACAACTTTTTTTTTTTTTTAACTTTTATAAAAATGTTGTTTTAACCCCTTAACGACCGACGACGTATGCCATACGTCCTCAAAAAAAAAGCACTTAACGACCGAGGACGTATGGCATACGTCGTCGGTTTAACAGAGCACTGGAAGTGATCGAAATCGCTTCCAGCTGCTCTAACAGTATTGCAGGCTTGCCTTGATGTCTAGGCATCCTGCAATACTGTTCCCGAGTGCCGGGACCGGATTGATCACTCCCCCACGAGTGATCACTTCCGGTTTCGCTCCACGTGGAGCCCGGCAGTGTTTCAGAGCATCGGAAGCGATCGGACACGCTTCCGATGCTCTGCTTGTTTGCTAAGTGCCTCGGTGGGTCGAGGCACTTAGTTAGTTGTAAATTAAAATAAAAAAAAATAAAAAAATAAAAACGATTAAAATTAAAAAAGCCCTAAATAGCCCCCCCCCTCCCCCTTCACTAGGCATCCAAGATGGCGATGCCCAGTGCATCATGGGGCCTCTGGGGGTGTCCCTAGCCTGCATCATCATAGGGGCAAGCTAGGGTCACCCAATCTGAGCCTCCCACCCTAAAAAAAAAAATAATAATAAAATACCCCATTTGTCTGATCATGTCAATATTTGTAAATATTGACTATGATCAGTGTGGATCTCCCTCCCTCTCCTCACTTGCGATTTTGTTGGAGAGAGAGAGAGACCTGTATTTAGCAGAGAGAGAGATTTATTTCTTTTATTTGTTAAAAAATATAGAACCAAAGGCTCTTTTCAGAGCCATTAACCCCTAGCTTGCCAGTGATCACTATATATCACTGGCAGTAACATAGGTGCACTTTTTTTTTGCTGCATTTTGCTGTCTGTGCATTTTTTTAGGGGTTAATTTTGTTGTTGTAATTTTTTAAAAACCCAAAGGCTCTTTTCAGAAACATTTAGTTAATTTAATTTAATTTTCAGAGCCATTAACCCCTAGCTTGCCAGTGATCACTATATATCACTGGCAGTAGCATAGGTGCACTTTTTTTTGCTGCATTTTGCTGTCTGTGCATTTTTTTAGGGGTTAATTTTGTTGTTGTAATTTTTTAAAAACCCAAAGGCTCTTTTCAGAAACATTTAGTTTAGTTAATTTAATTTTCAGAGCCATTAACCCCTAGCTTGCCAGTGATCGCTATAAATCACTGGCAGTTGCATAGCTGTACTTTTTTGCTGTCTGTGCATTTTTTTAGGGGTTAATTTTGTTGTTGTAATTTTTTAAAAACCCAAAGGCTCTTTTCAGAAACATTTAGTTAATTTAATTTAATTTTCAGAGCCATTAACCCCTAGCTTGCCAGTGATCGCTATAAATCACTGGCAGTAGCATAGCTGTACTTTTTTGCTAGTTAATTTAGTTAATTAATTTAGTTAATTTAATTTAATTTTCAGAGCCATTAACCCCTAGCTTGCCAGTGATCGCTATAAATCACTGGCAGTTGCATAGCTGTACTTTTTTGCTGTCTGTGCATTTTTTTTAGGGGTTACTTTTGTTGTTGTAATTTTTTAAAAACCCAAAGGCTCTTTTCAGAAACATTTAGTTAATTTAATTTAATTTTCAGAGCCATTAACCCCTAGCTTGCCAGTGATCGCTATAAATCACTGGCAGTAGCATAGCTGTACTTTTTTGCTAGTTAATTTAGTTAATTAATTTAGTTAATTTAATTTAATTTTCAGAGCCATTAACCCCTAGCTTGCCAGTGATCGCTATAAATCACTGGCAGTTGCATAGCTGTACTTTTTTGCTGTCTGTGCATTTTTTTAGGGGTTAATTTTGTTGTTGTAATTTTTTAAAAACCCAAAGGCTCTTTTCAGAAACATTTAGTTAATTTAATTTTCAGAGCCATTAACCTCTAGCTTGCCAGTGATCGCTATAAATCACTGGCAGTAGCATAGCTGTACATTTTTGCTAGTTAATTTAGTTAATTAATTTAGTTAATTTAATTTTTTTTAGTAATTGTTTTCTGTGACAGATACAAAAATGTCACAGAAAAGATATAGTGCTGAGGAGGCGTATGCCATCCTTGCGTCAGAGTCAGATGCCTCTATTTCTGACTCAGACCCCAATTTTGACCCTGCCATGTGCTCAGATACATCACTAGATGCAGTCTCAACTGATAGTGATGTATCTGTGGCTGCTAGCCCCCCTGCCAGCCCCCCTGCCAGCCCCCCTGCTAGCCCCCCTGCCAGAAGGAGGCGTGTTGCTGCCATTGCTGCTGAAGAGTGGGTAACGCCTCATCTCCAGAGGCCAGATATCCCACCCTTCACAGCAAATGCTGGCATAAATATAGATGTGGCAGGTTTTAGCCCCCAGCAGTTTCTGGAAGTGTTTCTGGGCGATGATATATTGGGGAACATTGTCGCCCAAACTAATTTATATGCCCATCAGTTCCGTGCTGCAAAGCCTGGAACATATTTGGCAAAGCAGCAATGGGCCCCCATCAATGTGCCAGAATTCAAAAAATTCTGGGCATTGACTATGCTGATGGGCATCATAAAGAAACCCTCCATTCGCTCCTACTGGAGTACTAGCCCCATCTGCTCTACCCCCATTTTCTCCCAGACTATGTCGAGGAAGAGGTATGAAATGATTCTGCATTTCATGCACTTCAGCGACAACAGCCTGTGCCCCCCTAGGGAGCATCCCCAATTTGACAGGCTGTATAAAATCCGCCCCCTGATAACCCACTTTTCTGCCAGGTTTGCAGAGGCTTATACACCTGGAAGGAATATATGCGTTGATGAATCCCTAATGAAGTATAAGGGAAGGCTGGGATTCAAGCAGTATATTCCTTCCAAACGCTCCAGATATGGGGTAAAGGTGTATAAGCTCTGTGACAGCGAGACTGGGTATACTCAGGCCTTCCGGGTGTATGAGGGAAAGGATAGCCACCTTGACCCTCCAGGTTGCCCAGAACATATGGGAACCACTGGCAAGATTGTCTGGGACCTGATATTACCCCTAATGAACAAAGGGTATCACTTGTACTTAGACAATTTTTATACAAGTGTCCTTTTGTTCAAGCTACTGTATTGCTTTGATACAGTAGCTTGCGGTACAATTAAAAAGAACCGCGCAGGTTTCCCAGGACAGCTTGTACGCACCCGGCTACGAAGGGGGGAGACCTCAGCTCTGCGCCAAGAGGAGCTGTTGGCACTGAAGTACAGAGACAAGAAGGATGTATACCTTCTTACCACCATCCACACAGAGAGGACGGTGGCGGTTTCTGTACGTGGCAGAGCTGAGATCATAAGGAAGCCAGTGTGCATCAAGTCTTATAACCGGCATATGGGTGGGGTTGATCTGGCTGATCAGCTGCTGCAGCCCTACCTAATTATGCGGAAGACAAGGGCCTGGTACAAAAAGGTTGCAATTTACCTAATGCAGATTGCAACCCACAACGCTTTTTTGTTGTTCAAAAAAGCAAACCCCAGAGTTAAAAAGACTTTTTTACAGTTTCAGCTCCAGATTATTACGGGGATTTTGTACCATGATGCACCTGCTCCCCGGGCGATGATGGGAGAGAGCAGAGTTGGGGCTACCCATTTTATTTTTAAAATCCCCCCTACTGCCACAAAGCAGAAACCACAAAAAAAATGCAGAGTCTGTACCAAGAGGGGGAAGAGAAGGGACACCATATATTACTGTCCTGATTGCCCTGGACAGCCTGCACTCTGCATTGGGGACTGCTTCAAGCGGTACCATACAATGGTCAATTTTTAAAAAAATAAATACATTTGCTGTTACATATATATATATATTTTTTTGGTTATGTTTACAGTTAGATGTTTTTTTGTTTTTTTTTACTTTTACTGTGCCAGATTTTTACATTTCACTACTCTATTTTTTTCTAAAATTGGGCCTGTTTTTTTTTAACCAAAACCCCTGTCAAACCTATGCATGGGGGACATAGGTGTTCTCAGGGTGCCTTGCAGAAAACAACCTGAAGTATGTTTTTGTAATAACTTACAACAGTCTCTCCTAAATTATAGTCAAAAAGCAATGTGTCTGTAAAAATGAAAATTGAAAAATTACCACCATACACTTTCTCCAATTTTTTGGGCTAAAACGGTTGCTTCAAAGGCATCAAAGCACACCATATACAATACCTTGGGGTGTCAACATTTAAAAAATATACACTTTGAATGCAATAAATAAAAGTGGGGTATGCGATAGGCCCCAAACTAAAGATAGGCCTATCAGAAGAAATACTCTCATTTTTAATAACTAAAATCACAAGTCATAAAATTGTAACATAACCTTCCCAAAATCCTGGCAAACCTATGCATGGGGGGCATAGGTGTACTCAGGGTGCCTTGCAGAAAACAACCTGAAGTATTCTTTTGCAATAACTTACAACAATCTCTCCTAAATCATAGTCAAAAAGCAATGTGTCTGTAAAAATGAAAATTGAAAAATTACCACCATATACTTTCTCCAATTTTTTGGGCTAAAACGGTTGCTTCAAAGGCATCAAAGCACACCATATACAATACCTTGGGGTGTCAACATTTAAAAAATATACACTTTGAATGCAATAAATAAAAGTGGGGTATGTGATAGGCCCCAAACTAAAGATAGGCCTATCAGAAGAAATACTCTCATTTCTCCAACATAGGTGTGTCCGGTCCACGGCGTCATCCTTACTTGTGGGATATTCTCTTCCCCAACAGGAAATGGCAAAGAGCCCAGCAAAGCTGGTCACATGATCCCTCCTAGGCTCCGCCTACCCCAGTCATTCTCTTTGCCGTTGTACAGGCAACATCTCCACGGAGATGGCTTAGAGTTTTTTAGTGTTTAACTGTAGTTTTTCATTATTCAATCAAGAGTTTGTTATTTTCAAATAGTGCTGGTACGTACTATTTACTCAGAAACAGAAAAGAGATGAAGAATTCTGTTTGTATGAGGAAAATGATTTTAGCAACCGTAACTAAAATCCATGGCTGTTCCACACAGGACTGTTGAGAGCAATTAACTTCAGTTGGGGGAACAGTTTGCAGTCCCTTGCTGCTTGAGGTATGACACATTCTAACAAGACGATGTAATGCTGGAAGCTGTCATTTTCCCTATGGGATCCGGTAAGCCATGTTTATTACGATTGTAAATAAGGGCTTCACAAGGGCTTATTTAAACTGTAGACTTTTTCTGGGCTAAATCGATTGATTATTAACACATATTTAGCCTTGAGGAATCATTTTATCTGGGTATTTTGATATAATAATATCGGCAGGCACTGTTTTAGACACCTTATTCTTTAGGGGCTTTCCCAAAGCATAGGCAGAGTCTCATTTTCGCGCCGGTGTTGCGCACTTGTTTTTGAGAGGCATGGCATGCAGTCGCATGTGAGAGGAGCTCTGATACTTATAAAAGACTTCTGAAGGCGTCATTTGGTATCGTATTCCCCTTTGGGTTTGGTTGGGTCTCAGCAAAGCAGATACCAGGGACTGTAAAGGGGTTTAAAGCTTAAAACGGCTCCGGTTCCGTTATTTTAAGGGTTAAAGCTTCCAAAATTGGTGTGCAATATTTTCAAGGCTTTAAGACGCTGTGGTGAAAATTTGGTGAATTTTGAACAATTCCTTCATGTTTTTTCGCAATTGCAGTAATAAAGTGTGTTCAGTTTAAAATTTAAAGTGACAGTAACGGTTTTATTTTAAAACGTTTTTTGTACTTTCTGATCAAGTTTATGCCTGTTTAACATGTCTGAACTACCAGATAGACTGTGTTCTGAATGTGGGGAAGCCAGAATTCCTATTCATTTAAATAAATGTGATTTATGTGATAATGACAATGATGCCCAAGATGATTCCTCAAGTGAGGGGAGTAAGCATGGTACTGCATCATTCCCTCCTTCGTCTACACGAGTCTTGCCCACTCAGGAGGCCCCTAGTACATCTAGCGCGCCAATACTCCTTACTATGCAACAATTAACGGCTGTAATGGATAATTCTGTCAAAAACATTTTAGCCAAAATGAACCCTTGTCAGCGTAAGCGTGGCTGCTCTGTTTTAGTTACTGAAGAGCATGACGACGCTGATATTAATATCTCTGAAGGGCCCCTAACCCAATCTGAGGGGGCCAGGGAGGTTTTGTCTGAGGGAGAAATTACTGATTTAGGGAACATTTCTCAGCAGGCTGAATCTGATGTGATTACATTTAAATTTAAATTGGAACATCTCCGCATTTTGCTTAAGGAGGTATTATCCACTCTGGATGATTGTGAAAATTTAGTCATCCCAGAGAAACTATGTAAAATGGACAAGTTCCTAGAGGTGCCGGGGCTCCCAGAAGCTTTTCCTATACCCAAGCGGGTGGCGGACATTGTTAATAAAGAATGGGAAAGGCCCGGTATTCCTTTCGTCCCTCCCCCCATATTTAAAAAATTGTTTCCTATGGTCGACCCCAGAAAGGACTTATGGCAGTCAGTCCCCAAGGTCGAGGGAGCGGTTTCTACTTTAAACAAACGCACCACTATTCCCATAGAGGATAGTTGTGCTTTCAAAGATCCTATGGATAAAAAATTAGAAGGTTTGCTTAAAAAGATGTTTGTTCAGCAGGGTTACCTTCTACAACCCATTTCATGCATTGTCCCTGTCACTACTGCCGCATATTTCTGGTTTGATGAACTGCTTAAGGTGCTCGATAGTGACTCTCCTCCTTATGAGGAGATTATGGACAGAATCAATGCTCTCAAATTGGCTAATTCTTTCACTCTAGACGCCTCTTTGCAATTGGCTAAGTTAGCGGCTAAGAACTCTGGGTTTGCTATTGTGGCGCGCAGAGCGCTTTGGTTGAAATCTTGGTCGGCTGATGCGTCTTCCAAGAACAAGCTACTAAACATTCCTTTCAAGGGGAAAACGTTGTTTGGTCCTGACTTGAAAGAGATTATCTCTGATATCACTGGGGGTAAGGGCCACGCCCTTCCTCAGGATCGGCCTTTCAAGGCAAAAAATAGACCTAATTTTCGTCCCTTTCGTAAAAACGGACCAGCCCAAGGTGCTACGTCCTCTAAGCAAGAGGGTAATACTTCTCAGGCCAAGCCAGCTTGGAGACCAATGCAAGGCTGGAACAAGGGAAAGCAGGCCAAGAAACCTGCCACTGCTACCAAGACAGCATGAAATATTGGCCCCCGATCCGGGACCGGATCTGGTGGGGGGCAGACTCTCTCTCTTCGCTCAGGCTTGGGCAAGAGATGTTCTGGATCCTTGGGCGCTAGAAATAGTCTCCCAGGGTTATCTTCTGGAATTCAAGGGACTTCCCCCAAGGGGGAGGTTCCACAGGTCGCAGTTGTCTTCAGACCACATAAAAAGACAGGCGTTCTTACATTGTGTAGAAGACCTGTTAAAAATGGGAGTGATTCATCCTGTTCCATTAAGAGAACAAGGGATGGGGTTCTACTCCAATCTGTTCATAGTTCCCAAAAAAGAGGGAACGTTCAGACCAATCCTAGATCTCAAGATCTTAAACAAATTTCTCAAGGTCCCATCGTTCAAGATGGAAACCATTCGAACTATCCTTCCTTCCATCCAGGAAGGTCAATTCATGACCACGGTGGATTTAAAGGATGCGTATCTACATATTCCTATCCACAAGGAACATCATCGGTTCCTAAGGTTTGCATTCCTGGACAAACATTACCAGTTCGTGGCGCTTCCTTTCGGATTAGCCACTGCTCCAAGGATTTTCACAAAGGTACTAGGGTCCCTTCTAGCGGTGCTAAGACCAAGGGGCATTGCAGTAGTACCTTACCTGGACGACATTCTGATTCAAGCGTCGTCCCTTCCTCAAGCAAAGGCTCACACGGACATTGTCCTGGCCTTTCTCAGATCTCACGGCTGGAAAGTGAACGTGGAAAAGAGTTCTCTATCCCCGTCAACAAGGGTTCCCTTCTTGGGAACAATTATAGACTCCTTAGAAATGAGGATCTTTCTAACAGAGGCCAGAAAAACAAAGCTTCTGGACTCTTGTCGGATACTTCATTCCGTTCCTCTTCCTTCCATAGCTCAGTGCATGGAAGTGATCGGTTTGATGGTGGCGGCGATGGACATAGTTCCTTTTGCGCGCATTCATCTAAGACCATTACAACTGTGCATGCTCAGTCAGTGGAATGGGGACTATACAGACTTGTCTCCGAAGATACAAGTAAATCAGAGGACCAGAGACTCACTCCGTTGGTGGCTGTCCCTGGACAATCTGTCTCAAGGGATGATGTTCCACAGACCAGAGTGGGTCATTGTCACGACCGACGCCAGTCTGATAGGCTGGGGCGCGGTCTGGGGATCCCTGAAAGCTCAGGGTCTTTGGTCTCGGGAAGAATCTCTTCTACCGATAAATATTCTGGAACTGAGAGCGATATTCAATGCTCTCCAGGCCTGGCCCCAGCTTGCGAGGACCAGGTTCATACGGTTTCAATCAGACAACATGACGACTGTTGCGTACATCAACCATCAGGGGGGAACAAGAAGTTCCCTAGCGATGGAAGAAGTAACCAAAATTATTCTTTGGGCGGAGTCTCACTCCTGCCACCTGTCTGCTATCCACATCCCAGGAGTGGAAAATTGGGAAGCGGATTTTCTGAGTCGGCAGACATTGCATCCGGGGGAGTGGGAACTCCATCCGGAAATCTTTGCCCAAGTCACTCACCTGTGGGGCATTCCAGACATGGATCTGATGGCCTCTCGTCAGAACTTCAAAGTTCCTTGCTACGGGGCCAGATCCAGGGATCCCAAGGCGGCTCTAGTGGATGCACTAGTAGCACCTTGGACCTTCAAACTAGCTTATGTGTTCCCGCCATTTCCTCTCATCCCCAGGCTGATAGCCAGGATCAAGCAGGAGAGGGCGTCGGTGATCTTGATAGCTCCTGCGTGGCCACGCAGGACTTGGTATGCAGATCTGGTGAATATGTCATCGGCTCCACCTTGGAAGCTACCTTTGAGACGAGACCTTCTTGTTCAGGGTCCGTTCGAACATCCGAATCTGGTTTCACTCCAGCTGACTGCTTGGAGATTGAACGCTTGATTTTATCGAAGCGAGGATTCTCAGATTCTGTTATCGATACTCTTGTTCAGGCCAGAAAGCCTGTGACTAGAAAGATTTACCACAAAATTTGGAAAAAATATATCTGTTGGTGTGAATCTAAAGGATTCCCTTGGGACAAGGTTAAGATTCCTAGGATTCTATCCTTCCTTCAAGAAGGATTGGACAAAGGATTATCTGCAAGTTCCCTGAAGGGACAGATTTCTGCCTTGTCGGTATTACTTCACAAAAAGCTGGCAGCTGTGCCAGATGTTCAAGCCTTTGTTCAGGCTCTGGTTAGAATCAAGCCTGTTTACAAACCTTTGACTCCTCCTTGGAGTCTCAATTTAGTTCTTTCAGTTCTTCAGGGGGTTCCATTTGAACCCTTACATTCCGTTGATATTAAGTTATTATCTTGGAAAGTTTTGTTTTTAGTTGCGATTTCTTCTGCTAGAAGAGTCTCAGAATTATCTGCTCTGCAGTGTTCTCCTCCTTATCTGGTGTTCCATGCAGATAAGGTGGTTTTACGTACTAAACCTGGTTTTCTTCCAAAAGTTGTTTCTAACAAAAACATTAACCAGGAGATTATCGTACCTTCTCTGTGTCCAAAACCAGTTTCAAAGAAGGAACGTTTGTTGCACAATTTGGATGTTGTTCGCGCTCTAAAATTCTATTTAGATGCTACAAAGGATTTTAGACAAACATCTTCCTTGTTTGTTGTTTATTCAGGTAAAAGGAGAGGTCAAAAAGCAACTTCTACCTCTCTCTCTTTTTGGATTAAAAGCATCATCAGATTGGCTTACGAGACTGCCGGACGGCAGCCTCCCGAAAGAATCACAGCTCATTCCACTAGGGCTGTGGCTTCCACATGGGCCTTCAAGAACGAGGCTTCTGTTGATCAGATATGTAGGGCAGCGACTTGGTCTTCACTGCACACTTTTACCAAATTTTACAAGTTTGATACTTTTGCTTCTTCTGAGGCTATTTTTGGGAGAAAGGTTTTGCAAGCCGTGGTGCCTTCCATTTAGGTGACCTGATTTGCTCCCTCCCTTCATCCGTGTCCTAAAGCTTTGGTATTGGTTCCCACAAGTAAGGATGACGCCGTGGACCGGACACACCTATGTTGGAGAAAACAGAATTTATGTTTACCTGATAAATTTCTTTCTCCAACGGTGTGTCCGGTCCACGGCCCGCCCGGGTTTTTTTAATCAGGTCTGATATTTTATTTTCTTTAACTACAGTCACCACGGTACCATATGGTTTCTCCTATGCAAATATTCCTCCTTAACGTCGGTCGAATGACTGGGGTAGGCGGAGCCTAGGAGGGATCATGTGACCAGCTTTGCTGGGCTCTTTGCCATTTCCTGTTGGGGAAGAGAATATCCCACAAGTAAGGATGACGCCGTGGACCGGACACACCGTTGGAGAAAGAAATTTATCAGGTAAACATAAATTCTGTTTTTTAATAACTAAAATCATGTAACATAACCTTCCCAAAATCCTGGCAAACCTATGCATGGGGGGCATAGGTGTACTCAGGGTGCCTTGCAGAAAACAACCTGAAGTATTCTTTTGCAATAACTTACAACAGTCTCTCCTAAATCATAGTAAAAAAGCAATGTGTCTGTAACAATGAAAATTGAAAAATTACCACCATATACTTTCTCCAATTTTTTTGGGCTAAAACGGTTGCATCAAAGTCATCAAACCACTCCATGTATAATACCTTGGGGGGTCAACTTTTTAAATATAATCACATTTATGGAAAACAAATAAATTGGGGTATGTTAAAAGACCCCCCAAAAAGACGATAGGCAAAGAAAATATGTTAAATGTGAAAAAAAATCACAAACACATGTCAGACATTTGGCATTGCACCGCCCAAACAAGCCACCAAACCTATGCATAGGTGGTATCACTGAACTCAGGAGATGTTGGTGACCACATATTGGTGTCTTCTTTGGTAGTAACACATAACAGGAGCTGTGAATCCATGTCTAAAGTACAATGTATGTGAAAAATAACACAAAGAAATGAATGCCCAATAGTTTGACAAAGACTAGTGGTTGAATTAGTGTATGGAAAGTGTTAAAACACCTGCATTTGAAATACCCTAGGATGTCTACTTTTCAAAAATATATGG
Organism: Bombina bombina; assembly: GCF_027579735.1. Lineage (NCBI taxonomy): Eukaryota > Metazoa > Chordata > Amphibia > Anura > Bombinatoridae > Bombina > Bombina bombina. The sequence goes on along the minus strand of NC_069502.1, from coordinate 907,313,876 downwards.
TTTTATGGGGGTAAATTACATTGGCCGGCTTCAGAAATGTCTTAAATAGAACATGGGTGCATGGGATGTGAAAAGGGGAAGTGTAAAAAATGGAATGCGCTTCCTAAAAATAAGGCCTTCTAGCCCCCATAGAACCCAACACACCTATACATGGGTGGTATCACTGTACTCAGGAGATGTTGTTGAACACATATTGAGGTGTTTTTTGGCAGTAACACATAACAGGAACTGGGAATCCATGCCTAAAGTACAATGTGTGTGAAAAATAACACAAAAAAATGACTACCCAAAAGTTTGACAAAGACTGGTGGTTAAATAAGTTCATGGAAAGTGTGAAAATACCAGCATTTCAAATACCTTAGGGGGTCTACTTCTCAAAAATATATGGTTTTATGGGGGTAAATTTCATTGACCGGCTTCAGAAATGTCCCAAATAGGACATGGGTGCATGATGACCGATGTGAAAATTCCAAGTTGAAAAACTGGAATGCGCTTCCTAAAAATAAGGCCTTCTAGCCCCCAGAGAACCCAACACACCTATACATGGGTGGTATCACTGTACTCAGGAGATGTTGTTGAACACATATTGAGGTGCTTTTTGGCAGTAACACATAACAGGAACTGAGAATCCATGCCTAAAATACAATGTGTGTGAAAAATAACACAAAATAATGACTACCCAAAAGTTTGACAAAGACTGGTGGTTGAATTAGTGCATGGAAAGTGTTAAAATGCAAGCATTTGAAATACCCTAGGGTGTCTACTTTTCAAAAATATATGGTTTGATGGGGGTAAATTCCATTGACCAGCTTCAGAAATGTCCCAAATAGGACATGGGTGCATGATGACCGATGTGAAAATTCCAAGTTGAAAAACTGGAATGCGCTTCCTAAAATTAAGGCCTTTTAGCCCCCAGAGAACCCGACACACCTATACATGGGTGGTATCACTGTACTCAGGAGATGTTGTTGAACACATATTGAGGGTTTTTTTGGTAGTAACACATAACAGGAACTGAGAATCCATGCCTAAAGTACAATGTGTGTGAAAAATAACACAAAATAATGACTACCCAAAAGTTTGACAAAGACTGGTGGTTGAATTAGTGCATGGAAAGTGTTAAAATACAAGCATTTGAAATACCCTAGGGTGTCTACTTTTCAAAAATATATGGTTTGATGGGGGTAAATTCCATTGACCAGCTTCAGAAATGTCCCAAATAGGACATGGGTGCATGATGACCGATGTGAAAATTCCAAGTTGAAAAACTGGAATGCGCTTCCTAAAATTAAGGCCTTTTAGCCCCCAGAGAACCCGACACACCTATACATGGGTGGTATCACTGTACTCAGGAGATGTTGTTGAACACATATTGAGGTTTTTTTTTGGTAGTAACACATAACAGGAACTGAGAATCCATGCCTAAAGTACAATGTGTGTGAAAAATAACACAAAATAATGACTACCCAAAAGTTTGACAAAGACTGGTGGTTGAATTAGTGCATGGAAAGTGTTAAAATACAAGCATTTGAAATACCCTAGGATGTCTACTTTTCAAAAATATATGGTTTGATGGGGGTAAATTCCATTGACCAGCTTCAGAAATGTCCCAAATAGGACATGGGTGCATGATGACCGATGTGAAAATTCCAAGTTGAAAAACTGGAATGCGCTTCCTAAAATTAAGGCCTTTTAGCCCCCAGAGAACCCGACACACCTATACATGGGTGGTATCACTGTACTCAGGAGATGTTGTTGAACACATATTGAGGGTTTTTTTGGTAGTAACACATAACAGGAACTGAGAATCCATGCCTAAAGTACAATGTGTGTGAAAAATAACACAAAATAATGACTACCCAAAAGTTTGACAAAGACTGGTGGTTGAATTAGTGCATGGAAAGTGTTAAAATACAAGCATTTGAAATACCCTAGGGTGTCTACTTTTCAAAAATATATGGTTTGATGGGGGTAAATTCCATTGACCAGCTTCAGAAATGTCCCAAATAGGACATGGGTGCATGATGACCGATGTGAAAATTCCAAGTTGAAAAACTGGAATGCGCTTCCTAAAATTAAGGCCTTTTAGCCCCCAGAGAACCCGACACACCTATACATGGGTGGTATCACTGTACTCAGGAGATGTTGTTGAACACATATTGAGGGTTTTTTTGGTAGTAACACATAACAGGAACTGAGAATCCATGCCTAAAGTACAATGTGTGTGAAAAATAACACAAAATAATGACTACCCAAAAGTTTGACAAAGACTGGTGGTTGAATTAGTGCATGGAAAGTGTTAAAATACAAGCATTTGTAATACCCTAGGGTGTCTACTTTTCAAAAATATATGGTTTGATGGGGGTAAATTCCATTGACCAGCTTCAGAAATGTCCCAAATAGGACATGGGTGCATGATGACCGATGTGAAAATTCCAAGTTGAAAAACTGGAATGCGCTCCCTAAAAATAAGAGCTTTTAGCCCCCCGAGAACCCGACACACCTATACATGGGTGGTATCACTGTACCCAGGAGATGCTGCTGAAGACATATGAGGGTGTTATTTGGCAGTAACCCTTAATATTATCAGTAAATGTATTCTTAAATTGCTATTTTGTCAAAAAATCAAATTATTTTTTTTTCCCCCCCAAACTTTGGCATAGATTGGTGGTAAAATGGTTGCATGAAAAAAGTCAAAATACCCCAAGTTTAATACCTTAGGTTGTCTTCTTTTAAAAAATATATACATTTGAAGGGTTATTCAGGGATTCATGACAGATATTGGTGTTACAATGTAACTATCGCCAATTTTGAAAAAACATGGTTTTGAAATAGCAAAGTGCTACTTGTACTTATTGCCCTATAACTTGCAAAAAAAGCAAAGAACATGTAAACATTGGGTATTTATAAACTCAGGACAAAATTTAGAAACTGTTTAGCATTGGTATTTTATGGTGGTTGTAGATGTGTAAGAGATTTTGGGGCTCAAAGTTAGAAAAAGTGCATTTTTTTTCATTTTTTCCTCATATTTTATATTTTTTTTTATAGTAAATTATAAGATATGATGAAAATAATCATATCTTTAGAAAGTCCATTTAATGGCGAGAAAAACAGTATATAATATGTGTGGGTACAGTAAATGAGTAAGAGGAAAATTACAGTTAAACACAAACATCGCAGAAATGCAAAAATAGCCTTGGTCCCAGATGGTCAACAAATTGAAAAGTGGTCTGGTCACTAAGGGGTTAAACTTTTTTTTTTATAAATAGGGAGTGAATCTCAGCAAGATTATTCAATTTTGTAGTAATAAGAAATAAAATCTCTACTATTAAAAGCTACATGTATTCATAAAAACAAATTAAGATCATAATCTTTATTTAAGCCTATTGGATGAAGAGTTTTTAGGTGTTGGATCCACCACACCTCTCTTTTTTAAGTTGTAGCTCTCTATTACCGCTCCTTCTTAAAGGGACACTGAACCCAAATGTTTTCTTTTGTGATTCAGATAGAGCATGCAATTTTAAGCAACTTTCTAATTTACTCCTATTATCAAATTTTCTTCATTCTCTTGGTATCTTTATTTGAAATGCAAGAATGTAAGTTTAGATGCTGGCCCATTTTTTTCTGTGAACATCCTGGGTTGTTCTTGATGATTGGTGGATAAATTCACACACCAAATAAGTAAGTGCTGTCCAGAATTCTGAACCAAAAATTGGCTGGCTCCTTAGCTTAGATGCCTTCTTTTTCAAATAAAGATAGCAAGAAAACGAAGAAAAATTGATAATAGGAGTAAATTAGAAAGTTGCTTAAAACTGCATGCTCTTTCTGAACCACAAAAGAAAAATTTTTGCGTTCAGTGTCCCTTTAATTTAGGAATGTCCTCTATTATTCTCTTGTGAGAACCTGCAGTTGAAGGGAGGAGAAGGGCTTGATAAATCGAGCCCAAAGCAACCATATAACTTCCCGGACTTACAAAATGCATACAACTTACCACGCCACATCATGTTTGCTTATCTACAAACAATATAATCAATATTTTAAACTGTAGCGTATTTGCAGCAGTAAAGAGCAGCTTTGTCTTAAAGAAATGTTAGAGCTTTAAAAAAAATCATAAAAAAATATTAATTGGTAAATATTGTTCTATGTACCTAATGATGCATAACTTCTGATCACTAGTCTATACATAATATATGGGGGCAGGGCTGGATGTTAGTTTACTGTATTTATTTACAGATAATCTTTAGAATGTATATGCTGTCGTCATAAAAGACTACTGTCTAAAAACTTGGTTCCTTTATGTGGAATTCCACATTGTATTTCATTTTTAAATTCATAAGAAAAAGAGATTAGTATGATATGTTTATAATAAAATAATGATAAACAGACACAGATTTAGTTTATTTTACCTTTATCTATATTGTAGGTTGCTGATCCATTAGCTGCACCTGTTGAAACACCAGCTCCTGCTTTTTCATCACCTGCTTTTTCATCACCTGCGCCTCAGGTACCAGCTTCTTCAGAGAGACTAGCGACAAACTCTCCTCCAACTGAAACAAGGACAAGGTGAGACTAAACCAGTTAATATTTTGTAAGGGTGCTGTTTGAACTGGATGTCTAGCCTGTCTGTTTTCACATGAACTGGATGTCTAGCCTGTCTGTTTTCACATGAACTGGATGTCTACCCTGTCTGTTTTCACATGAACTGGATGTCTAGCCTGTCTGTTTTCACATGAACTGGATGTCTAGCCTCTCTGTTTTCACATGAACTGGATGTCTAGCCTCTCTGTTTTCACATGAACTGGATGTCTAGCCTGTCTGTTTTCACATGAACTGTGTGTCCAGCCTTTGTCAGCTGTCACGTGAGCTGTGTGTCCAGCCTCTGTCTGCTGTCACATGAACTGTGTGTCCAGCCTCTGTCTGCTGTCACATGAACTGTGTGTCCAGCCTCTGTCTGCTGTCACATGAACTGTGTGTCCAGCCTCTGTCTGCTGTCACATGAACTGTGTGTCCAGCCTCTGTCTGCTGTCACATGAACTGTGTGCCCAGCCTCTGTCTGCTGTCACGTGAGCTGTGTGTCCAGCCTCTGTCTGCTGTCACATGAACTGTGTGTCCAGCCTCTGTCTGCTGTCACATGAACTGTGTGTCCAGCCTCTGTCTGCTGTCACATGAGCTGTGTGTCCAGCCTGTCTGCTGTCACATGAACTGTGTGTCCAGTCTGTCTGCTGTCACATGAGCTGTGTGTCCAGCCTCTGTCTGCTGTCACATGAGCTGTGTGTCCAGCCTCTGTCTGCTGTCACATGAACTGTGTGTCCAGCCTCTGTCTGCTGTCACATGAGCTGTGTGTCCAGCCTCTGTCTGCTGTCACATGAACTGTGTGTCCAGCCTCTGTCTGCTGTCACATGAACTGTGTGTCCAGCCTCTGTCTGCTGTCACGTGAACTGTGTGTCCAGCCTCTGCTGTCACGTGAACTGTGTGTCCAGCCTCTGTCTGCTGTCACATGAGCTGTGTGTCCAGCCTCTGTCTGCTGTCACATGAACTGTGTGTCCAGCCTCTGTCTGCTGTCACATGAACTGTGTGTCCAGCCTCTGTCTGCTGTCACATGAACTGTGTGTCCAGCCTCTGTCTGCTGTCACATGAACTGTGTGTCCAGCCTCTGTCTGCTGTCACATGAACTGTGTGTCCAGCCTCTGTCTGCTGTCACATGAACTGTGTGTCCAGCCTCTGTCTGCTGTCACATGAACTGTGTGTCCAGCCTCTGTCTGCTGTCACATGAACTGTGTGTCCAGCCTCTGTCTGCTGTCACATGAACTGTGTGTCCAGCCTCTGTCTGCTGTCACATGAACTGTGTGTCCAGCCTCTGTCTGCTGTCACATGAACTGTGTGTCCAGCCTCTGTCTGCTGTCACATGAACTGTGTGTCCAGCCTCTGCTGTCACATGAACTGTGTGTCCAGCCTCTACTGTCACATGAACTGTGTGTCCAGCCTCTGTCTGCTGTCACATGAACTGTGTGTCCAGCCTCTGTCTGCTGTCACATGAACTGTGTGTCCAGCCTCTGTCTGCTGTCACATGAACTGTGTGTCCAGCCTCTGTCTGCTGTCACATGAGCTGTGTGTCCAGCCTGTCTGCTGTCACATGAACTGTGTGTCCAGTCTGTCTGCTGTCACATGAGCTGTGTGTCCTGCCTCTGTCTGCTGTCACATGAGCTGTGTGTCCAGCCTCTGTCTGCTGTCACATGAACTGTGTGTCCAGCCTCTGTCTGCTGTCACATGAACTGTGTGTCCAGCCTCTGTCTGCTGTCACGTGAACTGTGTGTCCAGCCTCTGCTGTCACGTGAACTGTGTGTCCAGCCTCTGTCTGCTGTCACATGAGCTGTGTGTCCAGCCTCTGTCTGCTGTCACATGAACTGTGTGTCCAGCCTCTGTCTGCTGTCACATGAACTGTGTGTCCAGCCTCTGTCTGCTGTCACGTGAGCTGTGTGTCCAGCCTCTGTCTGCTGTCACATGAACTGTGTGTCCAGCCTCTGTCTGCTGTCACATGAACTGTGTGTCCAGCCTTTGTCTGCTGTCACATGAACTGTGTGTCCAGTCTCTGTCTGCTGTCACATGAACTGTGTGTCCAGCCTCTGTCTGCTGTCACGTGAGCTGTGTGTCCAGCCTCTGTCTGCTGTCACATGAACTGTGTGTCCAGCCTCTGCTGTCACATGAACTGTGTGTCCAGCCTCTGCTGTCACATGAACTGTGTGTCCAGCCTCTGTCTGCTGTCACATGAACTGTGTGTCCAGCCTTTGTCTGCTGTCACATGAACTGTGTGTCCAGTCTCTGTCTGCTGTCACATGAACTGTGTGTCCAGCCTCTGTCTGCTGTCACGTGAGCTGTGTGTCCAGCCTCTGTCTGCTGTCACATGAACTGTGTGTCCAGCCTCTGCTGTCACATGAACTGTGTGTCCAGCCTCTGCTGTCACATGAACTGTGTGTCCAGCCTCTGTCTGCTGTCACATGAACTGTGTGTCCTGCCTCTGTCTGCTGTCACATGAACTGTGTGTCCAGCCTCTGTCTGCTGTCACATGAACTGTGTGTCCAGCCTCTGCTGTCACATGAACTGTGTGTCCAGCCTCTGTCTGCAGTCACATGAGCTGTGTGTCCAGCCTCTGTCTGCTGTCACATGAACTGTGTGTCCTGCCTCTGTCTGCTGTCACATGAGCTGTGTGTCCAGCCTCTGTCTGCTGTCACATGAACTGTGTGTCCAGCCTCTGTCTGCTGTCACATGAACTGTGTGTCCAGCCTCTGTCTGCTGTCACGTGAACTGTGTGTCCAGCCTCTGCTGTCACGTGAACTGTGTGTCCAGCCTCTGCTGTCACATGAACTGTGTGTCCAGCCTCTGTCTGCTGTCACATGAGCTGTGTGTCCAGCCTCTGTCTGCTGTCACATGAACTGTGTGTCCAGCCTCTGTCTGCTGTCACATGAACTGTGTGTCCAGCCTCTGTCTGCTGTCACATGAGCTGTGTGTCCAGCCTCTGTCTGCTGTCACATGAGCTGTGTGTCCAGCCTCTGTCTGCTGTCATATGAGCTGTGTGTCCAGCCTCTGTCTGTTTTCACATGAACTGGATGTCTAGCCTGTCTGTTTTCACATGAACTGGATGTCTAGCCTCTCTGTTTTCACATGAACTGGATGTCTAGCCTCTCTGTTTTCACATGAACTGGATGTCTAGCCTGTCTGTTTTCACATGAACTGTGTGTCCAGTCTGTCTGCTGTCACATGAACTGTGTTTCCAGTCTGTCTGCTGTCACATGAACTGTGTGTCCAGTCTGTCTCCTGTCACATGAACTGTGTGTCCAGCCTCTGTCTGCTGTCACATGAACTGTGTGTCCAGCCTCTGTCTGCTGTCACATGAACTGTGTGTCCAGCCTCTGTCTGCTGTCACATGAACTGTGTGTCCAGCCTCTGTCTGCTGTCACATGAGCTGTGTGTCCAGCCTCTGTCTGCTGTCACATGAGCTGTGTGTCCAGCCTCTGTCTGCTGTCACGTGAGCTGTGTGTCCAGCCTCTGCTGTCACATGAATTATGTGTCCAGCCTCTGTCTGCTGTCACGTGAGCTGTGTGTCCAGCCTCTGTCTGCTGTCACATGAGCTGTGTGTCCAGCCTCTGCTGTCACATGAATTGTGTGTCCAGCCTCTGTCTGCTGTCACGTGAGCTGTGTGTCCAGCCTCTGCTGTCACATGAATTGTGTGTCCAGCCTCTGTCTGTTTTCACATGAACTGGATGTCTAGCTTGTCTGTTTTCACATGAACTGGATGTCTAGCCTCTCTGTTTTCACATGAACTGGATGTCTAGCCTCTCTGTTTTCACATGAACTGTGTGTCCAGCCTCTGTCTGCTGTCACGTGAGCTGTGTGTCCAGCCTCTGTCTGCTGTCACGTGAGCTGTGTGTCCAGCCTCTGTCTGCTGTCACATGAACTGTGTGTCCAGCCTCTGTCTGCTGTTACATGAACTGTGTGTCCAGCCTCTGTCTGCTGTCACATGAACTGTGTGTCCAGCCTCTGTCTGCTGTCACATGAACTGTGTGTCTAGCCTCTGTCTGCTGTCACATGAACTGTGTGTCCAGCCTCTGTCTGCTGTCACATGAACTGTGTGTCCAGCCTCTGTCTGCTGTCACATGAACTGTGTGTCCAGCCTCTGTCTGCTGTCACATGAACTGTGTGTCCAGCCTCTGTCTGCTGTCACATGAACTGTGTGTCCAGCCTCTGCTGTCACATGAACTGTGTGTCCAGCCTCTGCTGTCACATGAACTGTGTGTCCAGCCTCTGCTTGCTGTCACATGAACTGTGTGTCCAGCCTCTGCTGTCACATGAACTGTGTGTCCAGCCTCTGCTGTCACATGAACTGTGTGTCCAGCCTCTGCTGTCACATGAACTGTGTGTCCAGCCTCTACTGTCACATGAACTGTGTGTCCAGCCTCTGTCTGCTGTCACATGAACTGTGTGTCCAGCCTCTGTCTGCTGTCACATGAACTGTGTGTCCAGCCTCTACTGTCACATGAACTGTGTGTCCAGCCTCTCTCTGCTGTCACATGAACTGTGTGTCCAGCCTCTGTCTGCTGTCACATAAACTGTGTGTCCAGCCTCTGTCTGCTGTCACATAAACTGTGTGTCCAGCCTCTGTCAGCTGTCACATGAGCTGTGTGTCCAGCCTCTATCTGCTGTCACATGAACTGTGTGTCCAGCCTCTGTCTGCTGTCACATGAACTGTGTGTCCAGCCTCTGTCTGCTGTCACATGAGCTGTGTGTCCAGCCTCTGTCTGCTGTCACATGAACTGTGTGTCCAGCCTCTGTCTGCTGTCACATGAACTGTGTGTCCAGCCTCTGTCTGCTGTCACATGAACTGTGTGTCCAGCCTCTGTCTGCTGTCACATGAACTGTGTGTCCAGCCTCTACTGTCACATGAACTGTGTGTCCAGCCTCTGTCTGCTGTCACATGAACTGTGTGTCCAGCCTCTGTCTGCTGTCACATAAACTGTGTGTCCAGCCTCTGTCAGCTGTCACGTGAGCTCTGTGTCCAGCCTCTGTCTGCTGTCACATGAACTGTGTGTCCAGCCTCTGTCTGCTGTCACATGAACTGTGTGTCCAGCCTCTGTCTGCTGTCACATGAGCTGTGTGTCCAGCCTCTGTCTGCTGTCACATGAACTGTGTGTCCAGCCTCTGTCTGCTGTCACGTGAGCTGTGTCCAGCCTCTGTCTGCTGTCACATGAACTGTGTGTCCAGCCTCTGTCTGCTGTCACATGAACTGTGTGTTCAGCCTCTGCTGTCACATGAACTGTGTGTCCAGTCTCTGCTGTCACATGAACTGTGTGTCCAGCCTCTGCTGTCACATGAACTGTGTGTCCAGCCTCTGCTGTCACATGAACTGTGTGTCCAGCCTCTGCTGTCACATGAACTGTGTGTCCAGCCTCTGCTGTCACATGAACTGTGTGTCTAGCCTCTATCTGCTGTCACATGAACTGTGTATTCAGCCTCTGTCTGCTGTCACATGAACTGTGTATCCAGCCTCTGTCTGCTGTCACATGAACTGTCATTTCTAACAGGAACTGAAAAGCTCAAAATTTCAGAATGGAATTACAAGAAAAGGGGACAAAATAAATAATTTATAATTTGTGTAAATGTTAATACAAATAGTGTTTTATTTTTATTGCAAATGTATTGAAAAATCATATAACGGTGTATTACATACAATTTTATGTATCCCGCAGTAAAAAAGTAGTAGTAGTATTCTAGTAAGAATTTGTATGGGACTAGCAGCACTTTATATACTCGCTTAGCTTGGGATTTGAGTATGTCTCTTTGGTGAACACTGGTTTGAACATAATTTAGGGGTCGATTTATCAAAGGCTTCGCCTTCCTTCACCCCCATACGACTGCAGGTTCTCACAAAAGAACCTGCAGTCCATATTTATCATGCAGCTGCTTTTCAAACTCTTCTCCACCTCTTAGGTGGAGAATATCAACCTCCTTGGTCTCGTCCGACCAGGGAGATTTGACAGCTCCTGCCCGCCCGTGATTGGCTGTGCGCGGGCAGGGGGCGGCGTGGCAGAAGCGTGCAAAATAGCGTTCTTATGCAATGATGAATTCCGCCAGCGGAATTCTATCTGCCAGAGGCGAGCTGCAGCGGACATGGACGCATATGTACGCGCCTGTCCACTATAGTTTGATAAATCAACCCCTTAAAAGGGCATTCTAATGCATGTAATGTTTGCAATAGTGACCTTAGATTACTATGTACTTATCCTTAAAGGAATGGAAAGCGCTATAAAAGCTCTAGTGTGGTTTGTATGAGGATTAAAAGATAATTTATTATACATTTAAATTCATAAAGACAATAATAAAAATAAAAAAATGTCTTTAAAATAGGATCCAAAAGTGCTCAGAATATCTGTTTAAGGAATCCACTGTATCCAAACGCCTTCAAACAACGGCTTGTACTTCAGTAAAATTCAGTCAGTTTGAAGGCGCCTATTGGTTAAGAGATCACATGTGACTTCCCAGAGTGACACAGAACCCGGAACTAACAGGAGAATACGGAGTCCGGGCTTGAGTAGGGGAACTACCCTGACCTCCCTCTGCAACGCGGAGTCTGGACAAGGTAATTTTCCAGATTGGTAAACAATTGCCACGAAGTAAGGTATGTTGTTGCCAGTCACAAGGACGTAATAACCAGACGCATAGAGGAGACTCATTCAGTAGACACTATTTGTTCAACAGTTTAAAGCAAACCTATTCCTGCTGCTTTCTTTGCAGAGGCTTTTTCAATGCCCAAACTATTCTGAACTATTGCAAACTACACGGAGTGGTGGTTAAACCAAATTGTTCTCTTTGGACATATTTTTAACTCATTTCCCGTTTGGGATTAGTTCTTAGCAATTTTAGTTGAAATTGGGTGGTATTAGGATTGATATTATACCTGTGTTATTTTATACTTTTTATGTGCGATTATTGTAAATTGTACATGAATAAATACATTTTATTGTATTTTAATAATCACTGGTATTAGATCTCTCTGCTGCTTCCTTAGCGCTTATCTGATTTCTTTCGTCCTTTGTGCATTTACCTTGAGTTATAGGGTTTAACTCCATTTTCAGATTAGCTGTCAGACAGTGAGGTTTGCACAAGGGTTATACCTTCCTGTTAATATTATTCATGTAGGGTACAGCAGTGGTGAGATTCTGAAATTTTAGAAACTTGTTCTGGTGGGATTCAAAAGTTTTAGCAACAGGTTCTCTAACTTCTCTATAATACAGAAACTATACAGTTTCTAAATTTTAAGAAGATGTTCTATAAACTAAATTTTAGGAACAAGTTCTTAAGACCGGGTGAGAACAGGCTGAATCCCACTACTGAGCTACAGTGAAAAAAGCCAAATGTTGTGATTGTCTTTTTGTTTATCTTTTCTTTGTCTATATTCTCTGGGTTGTATGTCACTGTTTTACAAGTTGTGTTCAGGAGTCGTTAGTACAAGTGGCCAGTCAGTGGTGGACCCAAAGAACAGAGGGCTGTGCTGCACAAATTTTTGTTTACAGACTAAATGTCAGAAATAAAGTTGTAGCGCGCTGCAAAGACCTAAGCATGGATAGGTGGGCGGGGCTACGGTGCAACATAAAAACAAACAAACTCCTACTTCGATATTAGTACTTACAGAGCTGCCTCTTCTGCTTTCCATCATACTGCACAGTTGATGCTTAATGCCTGCACTTGCTGCACAAAACACAGACACACTCACAGTGAATGTACCCCTGACTGCATTGCCACCATGTTTATTAATAGCTCAGTGTGACTTGGTCACCCCCAGCTTTTTGGCTCCGGTGCTGTGGCTCCTGCTGCACCGCTAATAGTTCTGCCCCTGCGGTCGGTGAAAAGAGTGACTTGCCAAACTTTCAAAGAGGACAAATTGTGGGAGCCCATTTAGCAGTAGCTTCTGTAACCATACCAGCCAAATTGTGTGATGTTTCAAGAGCAACAATCTCCATAGATATGACTGCATACACAAAACATGGCAACTCTTCATTGGTGAAGAAAACTAATGGGCTAAAAACAAAATGGAATGATAGGGACCATCAAACACTAACAACAATTGTGTTCAAACATCACAGAACAGTAAAAGTGACAACGGAACTCAATATCTACCTGGAAGACTCTGTTAATACTATATAGATATTATTTCATATACATGATTTCTCCAACATAGGTGTGTCCGGTCCACGGCGTCATCCTTACTTGTGGGATATTCTCTTCCCCAACAGGAAATGGCAAAGAGCCCAGCAAAGCTGGTCACATGATCCCTCCTAGGCTCCGCCTACCCCAGTCATTCTCTTTGCCGTTGTACAGGCAACATCTCCACGGAGATGGCTTAGAGTTTTTTAGTGTTTAACTGTAGTTTTTCATTATTCAATCAAGAGTTTGTTATTTTCAAATAGTGCTGGTACGTACTATTTACTCAGAAACAGAAAAGAGATGAAGAATTCTGTTTGTATGAGGAAAATGATTTTAGCAACCGTAACTAAAATCCATGGCTGTTCCACACAGGACTGTTGAGAGCAATTAACTTCAGTTGGGGGAACAGTTTGCAGTCTCTTGCTGCTTGAGGTATGACACATTCTAACAAGACGATGTAATGCTGGAAGCTGTCATTTTCCCTATGGGATCCGGTAAGCCATGTTTATTACGATTGTAAATAAGGGCTTCACAAGGGCTTATTTAAACTGTAGACTTTTTCTGGGCTAAATCGATTGATTATTAACACATATTTAGCCTTGAGGAATCATTTTATCTGGGTATTTTGATATAATAATATCGGCAGGCACTGTTTTAGACACCTTATTCTTTAGGGGCTTTCCCCAAGCATAGGCAGAGTCTCATTTTCGCGCCGGTGTTGCGCACTTGTTTTTGAGAGGCATGGCATGCAGTCGCATGTGAGAGGAGCTCTGATACTTATAAAAGACTTCTGAAGGCGTCATTTGGTATCGTATTCCCCTTTGGGTTTGGTTGGGTCTCAGCAAAGCAGATACCAGGGACTGTAAAGGGGTTTAAAGCTTAAAACGGCTCCGGTTCCGTTATTTTAAGGGTTAAAGCTTCCAAAATTGGTGTGCAATATTTTCAAGGCTTTAAGACGCTGTGGTGAAAATTTGGTGAATTTTGAACAATTCCTTCATGTTTTTTCGCAATTGCAGTAATAAAGTGTGTTCAGTTTAAAATTTAAAGTGACAGTAACGGTTTTATTTTAAAACGTTTTTTGTACTTTCTGATCAAGTTTATGCCTGTTTAACATGTCTGAACTACCAGATAGACTGTGTTCTGAATGTGGGGAAGCCAGAATTCCTATTCATTTAAATAAATGTGATTTATGTGATAATGACAATGATGCCCAAGATGATTCCTCAAGTGAGGGGAGTAAGCATGGTACTGCATCATTCCCTCCTTCGTCTACACGAGTCTTGCCCACTCAGGAGGCCCCTAGTACATCTAGCGCGCCAATACTCCTTACTATGCAACAATTAACGGCTGTAATGGATAATTCTGTCAAAAACATTTTAGCCAAAATGAACCCTTGTCAGCGTAAGCGTGGCTGCTCTGTTTTAGTTACTGAAGAGCATGACGACGCTGATATTAATATCTCTGAAGGGCCCCTAACCCAATCTGAGGGGGCCAGGGAGGTTTTGTCTGAGGGAGAAATTACTGATTTAGGGAACATTTCTCAGCAGGCTGAATCTGATGTGATTACATTTAAATTTAAATTGGAACATCTCCGCATTTTGCTTAAGGAGGTATTATCCACTCTGGATGATTGTGAAAATTTAGTCATCCCAGAGAAACTATGTAAAATGGACAAGTTCCTAGAGGTGCCGGGGCTCCCAGAAGCTTTTCCTATACCCAAGCGGGTGGCGGACATTGTTAATAAAGAATGGGAAAGGCCCGGTATTCCTTTCGTCCCTCCCCCCATATTTAAAAAATTGTTTCCTATGGTCGACCCCAGAAAGGACTTATGGCAGTCAGTCCCCAAGGTCGAGGGAGCGGTTTCTACTTTAAACAAACGCACCACTATTCCAATAGAGGATAGTTGTGCTTTCAAAGATCCTATGGATAAAAAATTAGAAGGTTTGCTTAAAAAGATGTTTGTTCAGCAGGGTTACCTTCTACAACCCATTTCATGCATTGTCCCTGTCACTGCTGCCGCATATTTCTGGTTTGATGAACTGCTTAAGGTGCTCGATAGTGACTCTCCTCCTTATGAGGAGATTATGGACAGAATCAATGCTCTCAAATTGGCTAATTCTTTCACTCTAGACGCCTCTTTGCAATTGGCTAAGTTAGCGGCTAAGAACTCTGGGTTTGCTATTGTGGCGCGCAGAGCGCTTTGGTTGAAATCTTGGTCGGCTGATGCGTCTTCCAAGAACAAGCTACTAAACATTCCTTTCAAGGGGAAAACGTTGTTTGGTCCTGACTTGAAAGAGATTATCTCTGATATCACTGGGGGTAAGGGCCACGCCCTTCCTCAGGATCGGCCTTTCAAGGCAAAAAATAGACCTAATTTTCGTCCCTTTCGTAAAAACGGACCAGCCCAAGGTGCTACGTCCTCTAAGCAAGAGGGTAATACTTCTCAGGCCAAGCCAGCTTGGAGACCAATGCAAGGCTGGAACAAGGGAAAGCAGGCCAAGAAACCTGCCACTGCTACCAAGACAGCATGAAATATTGGCCCCCGATCCGGGACCGGATCTGGTGGGGGGCAGACTCTCTCTCTTCGCTCAGGCTTGGGCAAGAGATGTTCTGGATCCTTGGGCGCTAGAAATAGTCTCCCAGGGTTATCTTCTGGAATTCAAGGGACTTCCCCCAAGGGGGAGGTTCCACAGGTCGCAGTTGTCTTCAGACCACATAAAAAGACAGGCGTTCTTACATTGTGTAGAAGACCTGTTAAAAATGGGAGTGATTCATCCTGTTCCATTAAGAGAACAAGGGATGGGGTTCTACTCCAATCTGTTCATAGTTCCCAAAAAAGAGGGAACGTTCAGACCAATCCTAGATCTCAAGATCTTAAACAAATTTCTCAAGGTCCCATCGTTCAAGATGGAAACCATTCGAACTATCCTTCCTTCCATCCAGGAAGGTCAATTCATGACCACGGTGGATTTAAAGGATGCGTATCTACATATTCCTATCCACAAGGAACATCATCGGTTCCTAAGGTTTGCATTCCTGGACAAACATTACCAGTTCGTGGCGCTTCCTTTCGGATTAGCCACTGCTCCAAGGATTTTCACAAAGGTACTAGGGTCCCTTCTAGCGGTGCTAAGACCAAGGGGCATTGCAGTAGTACCTTACCTGGACGACATTCTGATTCAAGCGTCGTCCCTTCCTCAAGCAAAGGCTCACACGGACATTGTCCTGGCCTTTCTCAGATCTCACGGCTGGAAAGTGAACGTGGAAAAGAGTTCTCTATCCCCGTCAACAAGGGTTCCCTTCTTGGGAACAATTATAGACTCCTTAGAAATGAGGATCTTTCTAACAGAGGCCAGAAAAACAAAGCTTCTGGACTCTTGTCGGATACTTCATTCCGTTCCTCTTCCTTCCATAGCTCAGTGCATGGAAGTGATCGGTTTGATGGTGGCGGCGATGGACATAGTTCCTTTTGCGCGCATTCATCTAAGACCATTACAACTGTGCATGCTCAGTCAGTGGAATGGGGACTATACAGACTTGTCTCCGAAGATACAAGTAAATCAGAGGACCAGAGACTCACTCCGTTGGTGGCTGTCCCTGGACAATCTGTCTCAAGGGATGATGTTCCACAGACCAGAGTGGGTCATTGTCACGACCGACGCCAGTCTGATAGGCTGGGGCGCGGTCTGGGGATCCCTGAAAGCTCAGGGTCTTTGGTCTCGGGAAGAATCTCTTCTACCGATAAATATTCTGGAACTGAGAGCGATATTCAATGCTCTCCAGGCCTGGCCCCAGCTTGCGAGGACCAGGTTCATACGGTTTCAATCAGACAACATGACGACTGTTGCGTACATCAACCATCAGGGGGGAACAAGAAGTTCCCTAGCGATGGAAGAAGTAACCAAAATTATTCTTTGGGCGGAGTCTCACTCCTGCCACCTGTCTGCTATCCACATCCCAGGAGTGGAAAATTGGGAAGCGGATTTTCTGAGTCGGCAGACATTGCATCCGGGGGAGTGGGAACTCCATCCGGAAATCTTTGCCCAAGTCACTCACCTGTGGGGCATTCCAGACATGGATCTGATGGCCTCTCGTCAGAACTTCAAAGTTCCTTGCTACGGGGCCAGATCCAGGGATCCCAAGGCGGCTCTAGTGGATGCACTAGTAGCACCTTGGACCTTCAAACTAGCTTATGTGTTCCCGCCATTTCCTCTCATCCCCAGGCTGATAGCCAGGATCAAGCAGGAGAGGGCGTCGGTGATCTTGATAGCTCCTGCGTGGCCACGCAGGACTTGGTATGCAGATCTGGTGAATATGTCATCGGCTCCACCTTGGAAGCTACCTTTGAGACGAGACCTTCTTGTTCAGGGTCCGTTCGAACATCCGAATCTGGTTTCACTCCAGCTGACTGCTTGGAGATTGAACGCTTGATTTTATCGAAGCGAGGATTCTCAGATTCTGTTATCGATACTCTTGTTCAGGCCAGAAAGCCTGTGACTAGAAAGATGTACCACAAAATTTGGAAAAAATATATCTGTTGGTGTGAATCTAAAGGATTCCCTTGGGACAAGGTTAAGATTCCTAGGATTCTATCCTTCCTTCAAGAAGGATTGGACAAAGGATTATCTGCTAGTTCCCTGAAGGGACAGATTTCTGCCTTGTCGGTATTACTTCACAAAAAGCTGGCAGCTGTGCCAGATGTTCAAGCCTTTGTTCAGGCTCTGGTTAGAATCAAGCCTGTTTACAAACCTTTGACTCCTCCTTGGAGTCTCAATTTAGTTCTTTCAGTTCTTCAGGGGGTTCCGTTTGAACCCTTACATTCCGTTGATATTAAGTTATTATCTTGGAAAGTTTTGTTTTTAGTTGCGATTTCTTCTGCTAGAAGAGTCTCAGAATTATCTGCTCTGCAGTGTTCTCCTCCTTATCTGGTGTTCCATGCAGATAAGGTGGTTTTACGTACTAAACCTGGTTTTCTTCCAAAAGTTGTTTCTAACAAAAACATTAACCAGGAGATTATCGTACCTTCTCTGTGTCCAAAACCAGTTTCAAAGAAGGAACGTTTGTTGCACAATTTGGATGTTGTTCGCGCTCTAAAATTCTATTTAGATGCTACAAAGGATTTTAGACAAACATCTTCCTTGTTTGTTGTTTATTCAGGTAAAAGGAGAGGTCAAAAAGCAACTTCTACCTCTCTCTCTTTTTGGATTAAAGGCATCATCAGATTGGCTTACGAGACTGCCGGACGGCAGCCTCCCGAAAGAATCACAGCTCATTCCACTAGGGCTGTGGCTTCCACATGGGCCTTCAAGAACGAGGCTTCTGTTGATCAGATATGTAGGGCAGCGACTTGGTCTTCACTGCACACTTTTACCAAATTTTACAAGTTTGATACTTTTGCTTCTTCTGAGGCTATTTTTGGGAGAAAGGTTTTGCAAGCCGTGGTGCCTTCCATTTAGGTGACCTGATTTGCTCCCTCCCTTCATCCGTGTCCTAAAGCTTTGGTATTGGTTCCCACAAGTAAGGATGACGCCGTGGACCGGACACACCTATGTTGGAGAAAACAGAATTTATGTTTACCTGATAAATTTCTTTCTCCAACGGTGTGTCCGGTCCACGGCCCGCCCTGGTTTTTTTAATCAGGTCTGATATTTTATTTTCTTTAACTACAGTCACCACGGTACCATATGGTTTCTCCTATGCAAATATTCCTCCTTAACGTCGGTCGAATGACTGGGGTAGGCGGAGCCTAGGAGGGATCATGTGACCAGCTTTGCTGGGCTCTTTGCCATTTCCTGTTGGGGAAGAGAATATCCCACAAGTAAGGATGACGCCGTGGACCGGACACACCGTTGGAGAAAGAAATTTATCAGGTAAACATAAATTCTGTTTTTGTGAAAACAGTTTGTTATGCATTTATGTCAAATAAATTCTAACTCTGGCTATAATTTTTTTTTTTAGTCCCAGTGTGGCAAATAATGATGCATCAGTAGAAAATATGGTATGTGTTTTATATTTTAATGTTTTTTTTTAAATTCATTCAAATGTATTTAACTGTTAAACAGTATATACAAGTCAAATCATGTTATTGGAAACAGTTTGGGTTTGCTTAAACATATATTAAAATTGTAAATTGATCTTATTTTAAAATATTAATGGGATAATGTTTATTTTACATAAAATGTTCACTTTTCTATGATTAAAAGAAAAAAACGGCAGTACACGTTCATTATTTCTTATGGCTGCTTTTCCTATACTTTTAAAGTAATGGTAAACTTAATTTTTTTTTCTCTCATAATTCAGATAGGTCATGCAATTTTAAAGAACTTTAGAATTTACTCCTATTATCTCATTTGCTTTGTTTTCTTTGTATCCTTTGTTGAAAAGTATACCTAGATAGGCTCAGGAGCAGCAATACACAACACTCCTGGGAGCTAGCTGGTGATTGGTGACATCACATATATATCTCTTGCCATTGGCTTACTGGAAGGGCTTAGCTTGCTCCCAATAATGCATTACTGCATATTAAACAAAGGGTATCAAGTACAAAGCAAATTTGATAATAGAAGTAAATTGGAAAGTTGTTTGAAAATGTATCCTCTATCTTAACTTTCTACTCCCTGATAACATACAGAATCATACAAGGAGACTAACAAAAAGACAAATCTGTTTAAAGTGGGCAGAAACAGTTACAGATCCACTTCATATAACCAATCTGCAACGAATAATCAGAATAAAACACTGTTACTGTACCTAACATATATCTGACATTTTATAAATCTAGGACCAGCTAATTATGAATTGGGCATGAAGAAAAAACACAACATTCTATCAATTAGATATCTTAGTAACACATCAACAGAACTAACCACATGTACTAATGCCCTGATAAGTAGGCACACTATAAAACCTTAGACATGGTGAAACAGTGAGGCAATTTGTTGTGAATTCAGACTTCAATACTTAGGTGTACTACTTTACAGGGACGGAACTATAGGGGGTGCAGAGGTAGCAACTGCGACCGGGTCCACGAGGGTGGGGGCCCAGCTTAAATTTTCCTCTTAAGGACATGACGAGTCCACGGATCATCTTCATTACTTATGGGATATTCTCCTCCTGCCTGCAGGAGGTGGCAAAGAGCACCTACAGCAAAGCTGTTAAATAGTCCCTCCTTTCACCTCCAACCCAGTCATTCTCTTTGCCTGTGTTAGTAATAGGAGATGGCAAAGTGAGGTGTTAGAAAAGATTCTCCAATCAAGAGTTTGTTATTTTTAAGTAGTTCCAGAGAGTGCTACTTTGCTCTGGGGTGTAGCCTAGACCTGATCAGTCTCTTCAGTAGGGCATTTTGGTGGCTTTAAAGCATTAGGAACTGGTGAGACATAATTCTCACTGCGCCTCCTAAGATGTTGCTGCCCCACTATACATAGCCTAAGCGCATGGTAACTCAGGCTGATCTGCTTCCACAGGGCTATGGGAGGGAGAACAGGTCCTCTTACACCTGCTGGACTGTCCTGCTGTCGGGCAGCATTGAGGTAAGTGCGTTTTTTTATTCAGTCAGACAGGATGATTATGGCACTTCTCTGTTAGCTTGCAAACTGCAGTGCAACTATGGGACAATACACCCTTTCCTCATTAATAAAGGGTTTATTTATTGTGACAGCATGTACAGGCACTGGGGCTGTTTGTGTGGGAGACTGCTTATCTTTATTTAAAATACTTTTTTTGGCTTCCATAACGTTATTGAGCCGTTTTTAGGTGACGCCCACGATGGGCGGAGCCTATTTGCGAACGCTTCCTTCTTCCTGATTAAGTACCAGGCTGAATGGGGGTCGCATGGGGCACTATTACCGAGTGTCTGGTGTAGGGAAATTCAGACAAACGTATTGGCTTGTGTTTGCAGAAACGGATCGTTATTACGGCTCTCATTTGACATCTGAGTCCTTGTTGCTGCAGCGTGAGGATAGTCAGTGGTGGTGGGCAGGTAGGCACCTCAGCAGGCTGCTGAGGTGTAAAGGTGTCTGAATATATATTCTGTTTGTATTTACTGTAACCCGGGCAGACAAAAAGCAAAAAAAAGTAAAACGTTTTAAAATTTAAAGGCACAGGACCGTTATTTTTTTTTATAACGTTGTAGGTTATCTGCTCATAGTGCAAATTATTATATCATTGGAAGTGTGTTTTTTTTAGTTAAAGACACAGTATCGTTTTTTTTTTTTGTAAAGAAAAAAAAAAGAAAAGAGTTTTTATATTTTGAATTTTATTTCTGTGAATTAAGATGGACATAGGAGCTGATCAATCTGGTATTTGCTCCATGTGATTGAATGCTCAGGTTGAACCACCTATTCCTTTTTGTCCTTCATGTGTTGAGAGGGCCTTGAGTTACAAGGACAGGATTTTTCATAAGCAATCCTCTTCTAAGGTGGAGGCTTCTCAGGGGTCTCAAGATGAGATTCATTGTGTTTCGCAGTGGTCTCCCCAAATGTCCCAAGACATTTTGCCCGCTCAAGCAGTGCCCTGTACTAATACTTTAGCTCCCACTTTTTCGTTAATGGACATAGCTAAGGTTGTTTCTTTTTCTATTTCTGAGACGTTGTCTGCCTTTCCTATGTTTCAAGGCAGACGCAAGAGAAGGAGTGACCATGATGTCAGTAGAGATGCTGATGCCTTTGTGTCAATTTCTAATTTACCCTCTCAGGAACATGAGTTAGAGGGTTTGGAGTCTTTATCTGAGGGTGAACTTTCTGATTCTGGAAGTTCAGCACATTTTTCAGATTCTGAGGTGGTTTCTTTCAGGTTTAAGTTAGAACACCTCCGTCTGTTACTCAGTGACGTCTTAACAACTTTAGATGATTGTGACTCTACAGTAGTAGTGGCTCCTGAAAAGTTGTGTAAAATGGATAGATATTTTGAAACGTATTCAGATGTTTTTCCAATACCTAAGAAGACTTTGGAGATTATTTCTAAGGAATGGGACAGACCAGGTATTCCTTTTTTTCCATCTCTGGTCTTCAAGAAAATGTTTCCAGTAGCAGACGCTATAAAGGAAAATTGGCAGATAGTCCCTAAGGTGGAAGGAGCTGTTTCCACCCTGGCTAAGCTTATGACTATTCCTATTGAGGATAGCTGTGCTTTTAAGGATCCTATGGGCAAGAAGTTGGAAGGATTACTTAAGAGGATTTATATTCATCAGGGGTTATTGTTACAGCCTACTGCATGCATTGCTACGGTTCCTAGTGCAGCAGCTTATTGGTTTGACGCTCTGTCTGAGTCCCTCAGAACTGAGACCCCTTTAGAGGAAATCCAAGATAGGATTAAGGCGCTGAAATTAGCTAATGTCTTTATTACCGATGCTTCTTTGCAAATTACTAAATTAGCTGCAAAGACGTCAGGGTTTTCTATCTTGACCCGTAGAGCCTTGTGGATAAAACCCTGGTCAACGGATGTGTCCTCCAAGTCTAAGCTTCTAGCAATTCCTTACAAGGGAAAGACCTTGTTTGGACCTGGCCTAAAGGAAATTATTTCCGATATCTTTGGAGGTAAGGGTCATCTCCTTCCTCAGGATAAGAGAAACAAGCAAAAGGGACGTCAAAGTAATTTTCATTCCTTTCGAAATTTTAAGAGTAATTCCTTCGTTTCCACCGCCAGACTGGACATAAACTTTACCCAGTCTAAGCCTACTTGGAGACCCAACCAGTCATGGAACAAGGGGAAACAATCCAAGAAGCCTGCTGGCGAATCCAAGACAGCATGAAGGGTTTGCCCCCGATCCAGGGCCAGATCTGGTCGGGGGCAGACTTTCTTTTTTCGTTCAGGTCTGGGTAAGGGAAGTTCAGGATCCCTGGGCTATAGAGATTGTGTCCAGGGGATACAGACTGGAGTTCAAAGCTTTTCCTCTTCGGGGAAGGTTTCTCCTTTTAAGGTTATCTGCAAACCAGATAAAAAGAGAGGCGTTCTTATGTTGTGTAAGAGACCTCTCCTCCATGGGAGTAATTGTTCCAGTTCCTACTCAGGAACAAGGAGAAGGTTTTTATTCCAATCTGTTCGTAGTTCCCAAAAGGAGGGAACTTTCAGGCTAATCCTAGACCTCAAGAGTCTAAACAAGTTTCTCAGAATCCCATCTTTCAAGATGGAGACTATTCGCACTATTCTACCATTGATCCAGGAGGGTCAATTCATTCCAACGGTGGACTTGAAGGATGCATATCTTCATGTTCCTATCCACAGGGAACATCACAAGTTCCTAAGATTTGCATTTCTAGACGAACATTTCCAGTTTGTGGCTCTTCCCTTTGGGTTGGCCACGGCAACCAGAATTTTCACAAAGGTTCTGGGGTCTCTTTTGGCGGTCCTAAGACCACGGGGCATTGCAGTAGCGCCTTACCTGGACGATATTCTAATCCAGGCGCCATCTTGCCAGCAAGCAAAATCTCATACCGACATTGTTATAGTCTTCCTAAGGTCCCACGGGTGGAAGGTGAATCTAGAAAAGAGTTCTTTAGTTTCACAGACAAGGGTTACCTTCTTGGGAACTTTAATAGATTCTGTTCAAATGAGGATTTTTCTGACAGAAGTCAGGAAATCAAAGATTATAGATACCTGTCGAGTACTTCAATCCACTCCGAATCCATCAGTGGCCCAGTTTATGGAAGTAATTGGACTAATGGTAGCGGCGATGGACATCATCCCATTTGCTCGGTTCCATCTCAGACCTCTGCAGCTGAACATGCTCAGACAGTGGAATGGAGATTATGCGGACTTGTCTCCTCAAATAGCCATGGAGAAGGAGACAAGGGACTATCTTCATTGGTGGTTGTCTCTGGATCATCTTTCTCAGGGAACCTGCTTTCGCAGACCTTCCTGGGTGATTGTGACAACAGACGCCAGTATTTTAGAATGGGGAGCCGTCTGGGGTTCTCTGAAGACTCAGGGAGTGTGGACCCGGGCGGAGTCTCTCCTTCCTATCAACATTCTGGAACTGAGAGCGATTTTCAGTTCGCTTCTAGCCTGGCCTCAGTTGGCCTCGGCCCGGTTCATCAGATTTCAATCGGACAACATAACGACTGTCACATACATCAATCATCAGGGAGGAACGAGGAGTTCCTTGGCGATGTCAGAAGTATCCAAGATAATTCAATGGGCGGAGACCCGCTCTTATCGTCTGACAGCAATCCACATCCCAAGGGTGGACAACTGGGAGGTGGATTTTCTGAGCAGACAGACTTTCCATCCGGGCGAGTGGTAACTTCCATCCGGAAGTGTTCTCGAGTCTGATCCTCAAATGGGGTCAGCCGGAGTTGGATCTCATGGCATCTTGACAGAATGCCAAGCTCCCGAGGTACGGGGCGAGGTCCAGGGATCTGCAGGCAGAACTGATAACTGCTCTGGCAGTTCCTTGGTCCTTCAAACTGGCATACCTGTTTCCTCCGTTTTCGCTTCTTCCTCGGGTCATTGCTCGAATCAAACAGGAGAGGGCTCCAGTGATCCTCATTGCTCCTGCCTGGCCTCGCAGGGCTTGGTATGCGGACCTGGTAGGCATGTCATCTCTGCCACCCTGGAGACTTCCGCTGAGGAGGGTTCTTCTCATTCAAGGTCCCTTCCTTCACCCAAATCTAGTTTCTCTGAAGCTGACTGCTTGGAGATTGAACGTTTGATTTTGTCAAAACGAGGTTTTTCAGATGCAGTCATTGAGACCTTGGTTCAGGCTCGTAAGCCGGTAACTAGAAAGATTTACCATAAGATATGGCGTAAATATCTTTATTGGTGCAAATCTAATGGCTACTCATGGAGTAAGATTAGGATTCCGAGAATTTTAGCTTTTCTCCAAGAGGGTTTGGAGAAGGGTTTATCCGCTAGTTCCTTAAAGGGACAGATTTCTGCTTTGTCGGTTTTACTACATAAGCGTCTGGCAGAGGTTCCAGATGTTCAATCTTTCTGTCAGGCTCTGGTCAGGATCAGACCTGTATTTAAGCCTATTGCTCCTCCATGGAGTCTTAATTTGGTTCTTAATGTTCTTCAGTGGGTTCCATTTGAACCTATGCATTCCTTAGACATTAAACTTCTGTCCTGGAAAGTTTTATTTCTTGTTGCTATTTCTTCTGCTCGTAGAGTGTCCGAGCTCTTGGCGTTGCAATGTGCTTCCCCTTATCTCATTTTTCATGCAGATAAGGTTGTTTTGCATACCAAGTTGGGTTTTCTTCCTAAGGTAGTTTTGGATCGAAATATTAACCAGGAGATTGTTGTACCTTCGTTGTGTCCTAATCCTTCTTCTCAGAAGGAACACCTTTTACACAATCTTGATGTTGTTCGTGCTTTGAAGTTCTATTTACAGGTGACAAAAGATTTTCGTCAGTCTTCTTCTTTATTTGTTGTTTTCTCAGGGAAACGAAGGGGTCAAAAGGCGACGGCTACGTCACTTTCTTTTTGCTTGAGGAGTATCATTCGCTTTGCTTATGAAACCGCTGGGAGGCAGCCTCCTGAGAGGATTACGGCTCATTCTACTAGGGCTGTGGCTTCTTCTTGGGCATTCAAGAATGAAGCTTCTGTTGAACAGATTTGTAAAGCTGCTACTTGGTCCTCTCTTCACACTTTTTCTAAATTCTACAAATTTGATACTTTTGTCTCAGCTGAGGCGGCTTTTGGGAGAAAGGTTCTTCAAGCAGTGGTGCCTTCTGTTTAGGTATCCTGTCTTGCCCCTCCTGTATCATCTGTGTCCTCTAAGCTTGGGTATTGTATCCCATAAGTAATGAAGATGATCCGTGGACTCGTCATGTCCTTAAGAGGAAAAGAAAATGTATTCTTACCTGATAAATTTGTTTCTTTTTGGACATGACGAGTCCACGGCCCGCCCTGTCTGTTTAGCCAGGATGTTATTTTTCTAAACTTCAGACACCTCTGCACCTTTGGTTTTTCTTTTCTCTTCCTAACTTTCGTCGAATGACTTGGTTGGAGGGGAAGGGAGGGACTATTTAACAGCTTTGCTGTAGGTGCTCTTTGCTGCCTCCTGCAGGTAGAAGGAGAATATTCCATAAGTAATGAAGATGATACGTGGACTCGTCATGTCCAAGAGGAAACAAATTTATCAGGTAAGAATACATTTTCTTTTTTTTTTTCTTTCAATAAAAAATGTTGACCTGCCACTGCCTGCACTGATATCATGTGAGTGTGACGTGTGCCCTTCTTAGATTCTTGCACCTGGGCAAGTGTGTTTTCTAGTTACGCCTCTGCTACTTTATTATTTAACATTGCATACACTAAACAGGTGCAAATTTTCAAATCTGGAATTCCAAAATTTAAACTTATTCTGAAATCTAAACTATTTATTTTAATATATATATTTTTTTTAAGAAAAGTAAAATTATCAAATATTACTCCCCCCCCCCCCCCCCCTGCTTTTAAGTCACAATCTTCTGCGCCTTTGTCTTTGGTTTGATTTTCTTCATAAATGGAAAGAGTCTACAGCTGCATTCATTACTTTTGGGAATTTAGAACCTGGCCACCAGGAGGAGGCAAAGACACCCCAGCCAAAGGATTAAATACTCCTTTCACTTCCCTCATCCCCCAGTCATTATTTGCCTTTCCTCCCAGGAGGTTGGCACAGAAGTGTCAGAAGTTTTCGATAGTCTCTTATGGAGGGTAGTACTCTTCGGCATGGGACTGGAGTTTTAAGTAGTCCTGTCAGCCTCTCAGTGAGCGAATAAAGAAGGTAGCAGCACCAAAATGTAGAGATTTAGTAACTTTTAATTAGAGACATACCAAAAAACAAACAACGTTTCGGTCAGCACCTGACCTTAATCATGTTGTATGTAGAAATGTCCATACACACTCTTTATATAGCCATTAGAGGCGGAGTTACAGATACCTGTGTGGGTATTCAACTTTTTGTTAACCCTTTCTTTACAGATCAAGGTATAGTTCTCCATACTCCCTCTAGTGGATAAGGACACTTCATCTTAACCATCTATATTAACCTGTAAAACACAATATATATATATATATATATATATATATATATATATATATATATACATTATTACCTAAATAGTGCAAACAATCGGCTAGATTTAGAGTTGTGCGGCCAAAGGGGTGCGTTAGCTACGCGTGCTTTTTTCTCTTGTAAGGTGTATCCAGTCCACGGATCATCCATTACTTATGGGATATTCTCATTCCCAACAGGAAGTTGCAAGAGGACACCCACAGCAGAGCTGTAATATAGCTCCTCCCCTAACTGTCATAGCCAGTCATTCTCTTGCAACTCTCAACAAGCAAGGACGTTGTAGGAGAGAGTGGTTAAATATAGCTAGTTTATTTTCTTCAATCAAAAGTTTGTTATTTTTAAATAGTACCGGAGTTGTGCTATTTTATCTCAGGCAGTAAATAGAAGAAGAATCTGCCTGAGGTTTCTATGATCTTGGCAGGTTGTAACTAAGATCCATTGCTGTTCTCACATATGTCTGAGGGGATTACACAGATGAGGTAAAACTTCAGCGAGAGAATGGAGTTTATTCTGCTATCAGGTATGTGCAGTTATAATTTTTTCTAGAGATGGAAAACACTAGAAAATGCTGCTGATACCGGATTAATGTAAGTTAAGCCTGAATACAGTGATTTAATAATGACTGGTATCATGCTTACTCCAAGGGGTAATACCCTTATGATATTTACAATATAAAACGTTTGCTGGCATGTTTAATCGTTTTTATATATGCTTTGGTGATAAAACTTTATTGGGGCCTAGTTTTTTCCACATGGCTGGCTTAAATTTTGACTAGAAACCTGAGGCTTTCCACTGTTGTAGTATAAAAAGTTACAGTTGGTGCACTTAAAATTACAAACTGTGACATCCAGCTTCCATCAAAGGCCTTCTGAATGCTATAGGACATCTCTAAAGGGCCCAAAGGCTTTCCAAAGTCGTTTATTGGGGAAGGTAGGGCCACAGCTTGCTGTGGCAGTTGGTTGTGACTGTTAAAAAACGTCTATTTCGTTTTTTTGATCCATTTTTTGAACTAAGGGGTTAATCATCCATTTGCAAGTGGGTGCAATGCTCTGTTAGCCTATTATACACACTGTAAAAATTTCGTTTGATTTACTGCATTTTTTCACTGTTTTTCAAATTCTGACAAAATTTGTTTCTCTTAAAGGCACAGTACCGTTTTTTATATTTGCTTGTTAACTTGATTTAAAGTGTTTTCCAAGCTTGCTAGTCTCATTGCTAGTCTGTATAAACATGTCTGACATAGAAGAAACTCCTTGTTTATTATGTTTAAAAGCCATGGTGGAACCCCCTCTTAGAATGTGTACCAAATGTACTGATTTCATTTTATGCAATAAAGATCATTTTCTGTCTTTAAAAAAATTATCACCAGAGGAATCTGACGAGGGGGAAGTTATGCCGTCTAACTTTCCCCACGTGTCAGACCCTTTGACTCCCGCTTAAGGGACTCACGCTCAAATGGCACCAAGTACATCTAGGGCGCCCATAGCGTTTACTTTACAAGACATGGCGGCAGTCATGGATAATACACTGTCAGCGGTATTAGCCAGACTACCTGAACTTAGAGGTAAGCGAGATAGCTCTGGGGTGAGACAAAATGCAGAGCATACTGACGCTTTAAGAACCATGTCTGATACTGCCTCACAATATGCAGAAGCTGAGGAAAGAGAGCTTCAGTCAGTGGGTGATGTTAATGACTCAGGAAAGATACCTGATTCTAATATTTCTGCATTTAAATTTAAGCTTGAACACCTCCGCTTGTTGCTTAGGGAGGTTTTAGCTGCTCTGAATGACTGTGATACCATTGCAGTGCCAGAGAAATTGTGTAGACTGGATAAAAACTATGCAGTGCCGGTGTGTACTGATGTTTTTCCAAATACCTAAAAGGTTTACAGAAATTATTAATAAGGAATGGGATAGACCAGGTGTGCCGTTCTCTTCCCCTCCTATTTTTAGAAAAATGTTTCTAATAGACGCCACCACACGGGACTTATGGCAGACAGTCCCTAAGGTGGAGGGAGCAGTTTCTACTCTAGTAAAGCGTACTACTATCCCTGTCGAGGACAGTTGTGCTTTTTTTTTTTTTTTTTTTTAGATCCAATGGATAAAAAATTAGAGGTTACCTTAAGAAAATATTTATTCAACAAGGTTTTATCCTACAGCCCCTTGCATGCATTGCCCCTGTCACTGCTGCTGCGGCGTTCTGGTTTGAGTCTCTGGAAGAGGCTTTACAGGTAGAGACTCCATTGGATGACATACTTGGCAAACTTAGAGCACTTAAGCTAGCCAATTCTTTTATTCTGATGCCATTGTTTATTTGACTAAACTAACGGCTAAGAATTCTGGTTTTGCTATACAGGCGCGCAGAGCGCTATGGCTTAGATCATGGTCAGCTGACGTGACTTCAAAATCTAAGCTACTTAACATTCCCTTCAAGGGGCAGACCATATTCGGGCCTGGTTTGAAGGAGATTATTGCTGATATCACTGGAGGAAAAGGTCATGCCCTTCCTCAGGACAGGTCCAAATCTAGGGCCAAACAGTCTAATTTTCGTGCTTTTCGAAACTTCAAGGCAGGTGCGGCATCAACTTCCTCTAATGCTAAACAAGAGGGAACTTTTGCTCAATCCAAGACGGTCTGGAGACCAATCCAGACCTGGAAAAAAGGTAAGCAGGCCAAAAAGCCTGCTGCTGTCTCTAAGACAGCATGAAGGAACGGCCCCCTATCCGGTAACGGATCTAGTAGGGGGCAGACTTTCACTCTTCGCCCAGGCGTGGGCAAGAGATGTTCAGGATCCCTGGGCGTTGGAAATTATATCCCAGGGATATCTCCTGGACTTCAAAGCTTCCCCCCCAAAAGGGAGATTTCACCTTTCACAATTATCTGCAAACCAGATAAAGAGAGAGGCATTCTTACAATGTGTACGAGACCTCCTAGTTATGGGAGTGATCCATCCAGTTCCAAAGGAGGAACAGGGACAGGGTTTTTACTCAAATCTGTTTGTGGTTCCCAAAAAAGAGGGAACCTTCAGACCAATTTTGGATCTAAAGATCTTAAACAAATTCCTCAAAGTTCCATCATTCAAGATGGAAACTATTCGTACCATCCTACTAATGATCCAGGAGGGTTAATATATGACTACAGTGGATCTAAAGGATGCTTATCTTCACATTCCGATACACAAAGATCATCATCGGTTTCTCAGGTTTGCCTTTCTAGACAGGCATTACCAGTTTGTAGCTCTTCCCTTTGGATTAGCTACAGCCCCCAGAATCTTTACAAAGGTTCTAGGGTCGCTTCTGGCTGTCCTAAGGCCGCAGGGCATAGCAGTAGCCCCTTATTTAGACGACATCCTGATACAGGCGTCAAACTTCCAAATTGCCATGTCTCATACGGACGTAGTACTGGCATTTCTGAGGTCGCATGGGTGGAAAGTGAACGAGGAAAAGAGTTCTCTATCCCCACTCACAAGAGTTTCCTTTCTAGGGACTGTGATAGATTCTGTAGAAATGAAAATTTACCTGACGGAGTCCAGGTTATCAAAGCTTCTAAATTCCTGCCATGTTCTTCATTCCATTCCGCGCCCTTCGGTGGCTCAGTGTATGGAAGTAATCGGCTTAATGGTAGCGGCAATGGACATAGTGCCGTTTGCACGCTTACATCTCAGACCGCTGCAACTATGCATGCTCAGTCAGTGGAACGTGGATTACACAGATTTTGTCCCCTCAACTGAATCTGGACCAAGAGACCAGGGATTCTCTTCTCTGGTGGCTATCTCGGGTCCATCTGTCCAAAGGTATGACCTTTCGCAGGCCAGATTGGACAATTGTAACAACAGATGCCAGCCTTCTAGGTTGGGGTGCAGTCTGGAATTCCCTGAAGGCTCAGGGATCGTGGACTCAGGAGGAGTCTCTCCTTCCAATAAATATTCTGGAACTAAGAGCGATATTCAATGCTCTTCAGGCTTGGTCTCAGTTAGCAACTCTGAGGTACATCAGATTTCAGTCGGACAACATCACGACTGTAGCTTACATCAACCATCAAGGGGGAACAAGAAGTTCCCTAGCGATGTTAGAAGTTTCAAAAATAATTCGCTGGGCAGAGATTCACTCTTGCCACCTATCAGCTATCCATATCCCAGGTGTAGAGAACTGGGAGGCGGATTTTCTAAGTCGTCGGACTTTTCATCCGGGAGAGTGGGAACTCCATCCGGAGGTTTTTGCACAACTGATTCATCGTTGGGGCAAACCAGAACTGGATCTCATGGCGTCTCGCCAGAACGCCAAGCTTCCATGTTACGGATCCAGGTCCAGGGATCCCAAGGCGACACTGATAGATGCTCTAGCAGCGCCCTGGTCTTTCAACCTGGCTTATGTGTTTCCACCGTTTCCTCTGCTCCCTTGACTGATTGCCAAGATCAAGCAGGAGAGAGCATCGGTGATTCTGATAGCACCTGCGTGGCCACGCAGGACCTGGTATGCAGATCTAGTGGACATGTCATTCTTTCCACCATGGTCTCTGCCTCTGAGACAGGACCTTCTACTTCAGGGTCCTTTCAACCATCCAAATCTAATTTCTCTGAGGCTGACTGCCTGGAGATTGAACGCTTGATTTTATCAAAGCGTGGCTTCTCCGAGTCAGTTATTGATACCTTAATACAGGCACGAAAGCCTGTCACCAGGAAAATTTAACATAAGATATGGCGTAAATATCTTTATTGGTGTGAATCCAAGGGTTACTCATGGAGTAAGGTCAGGATTCCCAGGATATTATCTTTTCTCCAAGAAGGTTTGGAAAAAGGATTGTCAGCTAGTTCCTTAAAGGGACAGATTTCTGCTCTGTCTATTCTTTTGCACAAGCGTCTGGCAGATGTTCCAGATGTTCATCATTTTGTCAGGCTTTAGTTAGAATCAAGCCTGTGTTTAAACCTGTTGCTCCACCATGGAGCTTAAATTTGGTTTTTAAGGTTCTTCAAGGAGTTCCGTTTGAACCTCTTCATTCCATAGATATCAAACTTTTATCTTGGAAAGTTCTTTTTTTTTTGGTAGCTATTTCCTCGGCTCGTAGAGTCTCTGAGCTAACTGCCTTATAATGTGATTCTCCTTATCTGATTTTTCATACAGATAAGGTAGTCCTGCGTACCAAACCTGGGTTCTTACCTAAGGTGGTATCTAACAAGAATATCAATCAAGAGATTGTTGTTCCATCCTTGTGTCCTAATCCTTCTTCGAAGAAGGAACATCTATTACACAATCTGGACGTGGTCCGTGCTTTAAAGTTTTACTTACAAGCTACTAAAGATTTTCGTCAAACATCTGCTTTGTTTGTTGTCTACTCTGGACAGAGGAGAGGTCAAAAGGCTTCGGCAACCTCTCTTTCTTTTTGGCTAAGAAGCATAATCTGCTTAGCCTATGAGACTGCTGGACAGCAGCCTCCTGAAAGGATTACAGCTCATTCCACTAGAGCTGTGGCTTCCACTTGGGCCTTTAAAAATGAGGCTTCTGTTGAACAGATCTGCAAGGCGGAGACTTGGTCTTCGCTTCATACTTTTTCAAAATTTTACAAATTTGATACTTTTGCTTCTTCGGAGGCTATATTTGGGAGAAAGGTTTTACAGGCAGTGGTTCCTTCCATTTAAGTACCTGCCTTGTCCCTCCCTTCATCCGTGTACTTTAGCTTTGGTATTGGTAACCCACAAGTAATGGATGATCCGTGGACTGGATACACCTTACAAGAGAAAACACAATTTATGCTTACCTGATAAATTTATTTCTCTTGTGGTGTATCCAGTCCACGGCCCGCCCTGTCATTTTAAGGCAGGTAATTTTTAAATTTAAACTACAGTAACCACTGCACCCTATGGTTCCTCCTTTCTCGGCTTGTTTTCGGTCGAATGACTGGCTATGACAGTTAGGGGAGGAGCTATATTACAGCTCTGCTGTGGGTGTCCTCTTGCAACTTCCTGTTGGGAATGAGAATATCCCACAAGTAATGGATGATCCGTGGACTGGATACACCACAAGAGAAATAAATTTATCAGGTAAGCATAAATTGTTTTTTCCCCCGCACCTTTTAAATACCGCTGGTATTTAGAGTTCACAGAATGGCAGGGTTTTCAGTGCGTTAGGCTCCAAAAAGGGAGCGTAGAGCATAATTTAACGCCACTGCAACTCTCGATACCAGCGGTGCTTACGGACGCGGCCAGCTTCAAAAACGTGCTCGTGCACGATTCCCCCATAGAAAACAATGGGGCTGTTTGAGCTGAAAAAAAACCTAACACCTGCAAAAAAGCCGCGTTCAGCTCTTAACGCAGCCCCATTGTTTTCTATGGGGAAACACTTCCTACGTCTGCACCTAACACTCTAACATGTACCCGAGTCTAAACACCCCTAACCTTACACTTATTAACCCCTAATCTGCCGCCCCCGCTATCGCTGACCCCTGCATATTATTATTAACCCCTAATCTGCCGCTCCCTACACCGCCGCAACCTACATTATACCTATGTACCCCTAATCTGCTGCCCCTAACACCGCCGACCCCTATATTATATTTATTAACCCCTAATCTGCCCCCCACAACGTCGCCGCCATCTACCTACAATAATTAACCCCTAATCTGCCGACCGGACCTGAGCGCTACTATAATAAAGTTATTAACCCCTAATCCGCCTCAATAACCCTATAATAAATAGTATTAACCCCTAATCTGCCCTCCCTAACATCGCCGACAGCTAACTTCAAGTATTAACCCCTAATCTGCTGACCGGAGCTTACCGCTACTCTAATAAATGGATTAACCCCTAAAGCTAAGTCTAACCCTAACACTAACACCCCCCTAAATTAAATATAATTTAAATCTAACGAAATAAATTAACTCTTATTATATAAATTATTCCTATTTAAAGCTAAATACTTACCTGTAAAATAAGTCCTAATATAGCTACAATATAAATTATAATTATATTGTAGCTATTTTAGGATTAATATTTATTTTAAGGCAACTTTGTATTTATTTTAACCAGGTACAATAGCTATTAAATAGTTAATAACTATTTAATAGCTAAAATAGTTAAAATAATTACAAAATTACCTGTAAAATAAATCCTAACCTAAGTTACAATTAAACCTAACACTACAGTATCAATAAATAAATGAAATAAACTACCTACAATTACCTACAATTAAACCTAACACTACACTATCAATAAATTAATTAAATAAAATACCTACAAATAAATACATTTAAATAAACTAACTAAAGTATAAAAAAGAAAAAAGAACTAAGTTACAAAAAATAAAAAAATATTTACAAACATTAGAAAAATATTACAACAATTTTAAACTAATTACACCTACTCTAAGCCCCCTAATAAAATAATAAAGCCCCCCAAAATAAAAAAATTCCCTACCCTATTCTAAATTAAAAAAAGTTCAAAGCTCTTTTACCTTACCAGCCCTTAAAAGGGCCCTTTGCGGGGCATGCCCCAAAGAAAACTGCTCTTTTGCCTGTAAAAAAACCCACAATACCACCCCCCAACATTACAACCCACCACCCACATACCCCTAATCTAACCCAAACCCCCCTTAAATAAACCTAACACTACCCCCCTGAAGATCTCCCTACCTTATCTTCACCACGCCGGGCCGAACTCCTCATCCGATCCGGGCGATGTCTATCCAAGCGGCAAAGAAGAGGTCTTCATCCTGGCGATGTCTTTATCCAAGCGGCAGCAAAGTCTTCTTCCATCCGGAAGCATCTTCCATCAAGCGGCAGCAAAGTCTTCTTCCATCCGACAGCATCTTCCATCAAGCGGCATCTTCAATCTTCTTTCTTGGCTCCACCGACGCGGAATCCTATCAGCCAATCGGAATTCGACGGACGCCATCTTGGATGACGTCATTTAAAGGTACCTCATTCGTCGTTCAGTCGTCGGCCGGGATGGATGCTCCGCGTCGGTGGAGCCAAGAAAGAAGATTGAAGATGCCGCTTGATGGAAGATGCTGTCGGATGGAAGAAGACTTTGCTGCCGTTTGATGGAAGATGCTTCCGGATGGAAGAAGACTTTGCTGCCGCTTGGATAAAGACATCGCCGGGATGAAGACCTCTTCTTTGCCGCTTGGATAGACATCGCCCGGATCTGATGAGGAGTTCGGCCCGGCGTGGTGAAGATAAGGTAGGGAGATCTTCAGGGGGGTAGTGTTAGGTTTATTTAAGGGGGGTTTGGGTTAGATTAGGGGTATGTGGGTGGTGGGTTGTAATGTTGGGGGGTGGTATTGTGGTTTTTTTTTTACAGGCAAAAGAGCAGTTTTCTTTGGGGCATGCCCCGCAAAGGGCCCTTTTAAGGGCTGGTAAGGTAAAAGAGCTTTGAACTTTTTTTAATTTAGAATAGGGTAGGGAATTTTTTTATTTTGGGGGGCTTTATTATTTTATTAGGGGGCTTAGAGTAGGTGTAATTAGTTTAAAATTGTTGTAATATTTTTCTAATGTTTGTAAATATTTTTTTATTTTTTGTAACTTAGTTCTTTTTTATTTTTTGTACTTTAGTTAGTTTATTTAAATGTATTTATTTGTAGGTATTTTATTTAATTAATTTATTGATAGTGTAGTGTTAGGTTTAATTGTAGCTTAGGTTAGGATTTATTTTACAGGTAATTTGTAATTATTTTAACTAGGTAACTATTAAATAGTTATTAACTATTTAATAGCTATTGTACCTGGTTAAAATAAATACAAAGTTGCCTGTAAAATAAATATTAATCCTAAAATAGCTACAATATAATTATAATTTATATTGTAGCTATATTAGGGTTTATTTTACAGGTAAGTATTTAGATTTAAATAGGAATAATTTATTTAATAAGAAATAATTTATTTTGTTAGATTTACATTATATTTAATTTAGGGGGGTGTTAGGGTTAAGGTTAGACTTAGCTTTAGGGGTTAATAAATGTATTATAGTAGCGGTGAGCTCCGGTCGGCAGATTAGGGGTTAATACTTGAAGTTAGGTGTCGGCGATGTTAGGGAAAGCAGATTAGGGGTTAATACTATTTATTATAGGGTTATTGAGGCGGGAGTGAGGCGGATTAGGGGTTAATACATTTATTATACTAGCGGTGAGCTCCGGTTGGCAGATTAGGGGTTAATTATTGTAGGTAGCTGGCGGCGACGTTGTGGGGGGCAGATTAGGGGTTAATAAATATAATATAGGGGTCGGCGGTGTTAGGGGCAGCAGATTAGGGGTACATAGGGATAACGTAGTTGGCGGCGGTGTACGGAGTGGCAGATTAGGGGTTAAAAAATTTAAATATAGTGGCGGCGATGTGGGGGGGCCTCGGTTTAGGGGTACATAGGTAGTTTATGGGTGTTAGTGTACTTTAGAGCACAGTAGTTAAGAGCTTTATAAACCGGCGTTAGCCCAGAAAGCTCTTAACTACTGACTTTTTTCTGCGGCTGGAGTTTTGTCGTTAGATTTCTAACGCTCACTTCAGCCACGACTCTAAATACCGGCGTTAGAAAGATCCCATTGAAAAGATAGGATACGCAAATGGCGTAGGGGGATCTGCGGTATGGAAAAGTCGCGGCTGCAAAGTGAGCGTTAGACCCTTTAACGACTGGCTCCAAATACCAGAGGGCGGTAAAAACCAGCGTTAGGAGCCTCTAACGCTGGTTTTGACGGCTACCGCCCAACTCTAAATCTAGCCGAATATTAATGACTGTGTTAATTTACCTCCCTATAGTTGCAACATTATTCGAATCACAGAGTTTTATCTAGAAATATATCTCTCCTCAATGGATAAAATATTCTTAAAGTTACATGCCAGTCTATCTCCCTATTGATTCCCAAATGGATTAGTGTTTGTAATGTATAGATCCAGTATGTTTCTCTACACTTAAGGGTTAGCTGTCTATCACCTCCCCTCCTATCTCTTGATCTGTTCAATGATCTGATACCTCAGTTGTGCAATAGTGTGCCCTGCCTGTAAAAAGTGGTTAGAAACTGGAGCATCCCTGTTATTGCGTCGTATATTTGATTTGTGTTCAATAATTCTGTCCCTTATCCTACGTGTTGACTCACCTATATAAATTTTGGAACAGGGGCATTTAATTAAATAAATCACATACTCAGAATTGCATGTGAAATACCCAGGGATTTTATATTTCTTACCAGTTAAGGGATGGTAATACATTTATTATCCTGTTTTTGCTTCATTTTATTCCCTCTCAGGACATCTTCAATTTGTTTTTGAATAAGTTGCTTAGGCAAACCTCTCTCCATAAAAAGTTTATCCATTTCCATCAATCTGGTCTGTACAATATCCTCATCTGAGACAATCTTTTTGACTCTAAGGAATTGGCTCCTAGGAAGGCTTCTAATAAGAGGGGGGGGATGAGCACTTTCATATCTAAGAAGGCTATTTCTATCGCTCTCCTTCCTGTATAGATCCACTTTTAGATCCCTCCCATTCTTAATAACCTTAGTGTCTAGGATTGCCACTGATTCCTCACTGTATGTCAATTTAAATTTGATATGTCTAGTGGATATATTAAAGTCAGCCACAAACTTATGCAAGGAGTCAATGTCGCCCCCCCATATGCCAAAGACATCCATCTATATATCTAAACCAGCATAATCCATATGGCAGAAACAGCTTATTGGTGTATACATCAATGGGTAATTGATGTATATAGGCTATTGACATCAAGGGTAAAAAGGGTAAACTTCTCACTTTCCATACCTAGTTCTTCCAATTTAATAAAAAAATCTCCTGTATCTTTAATATAGAACATAGATTCCATAGCGAGGGGTCTAAGTAATTTGTCAAGGTATATAGAAACATTAGTCATGATAGAATTTGTGCTGGCCGCATGAACCCCAATAGCGTGCACCTGAGACTTGATGGTGAGTGCTGGGCCTACCTTTGATTTTTACATAGCCTCTCAGTGAGAGCATGGGTGAAAGTTAGAGTCCGGAAATGGTACTGTGTAGTTTTGCTTCGGCTCATGGCTATTTTGGAACATAACGGCCTATGTCTAGTGACGCGGCCTTTTCGGTTGGGCGCGCTTTTGCATAGACTGCATGGTTTACAGTGTGACCCCATTTCCGTTTTCCTGACCCTGAGGCGATGGAGAAATCCTGGTCCGCTGGTGTCTCGTTCTCTGGAGGCGGCATTGTCCCAGTTATGGAGGATTCTTGGAGATGGATGTCTGATTCAGACTCTACTTCTTGTGAAGAATATGAATTGGTCCAGGTGATACATGCCCATCAGTTATGTTCCGAATGCCGTTTTAGAGTGCTCTGTTCCTCGGGATCGGGGAATCAAGTGCTCACTGAGCCATCCGTCTCTGGAGATTCTATTTCTCACGAGACGAGTTCCCTACCATCAACTCTTACTACGCATGCAGGTAACCCAAACTCTACTTATCCTTTCTAGGGAGTGTGGCCTGTTCCCACCGGAGGTTAAGATACGGTTCAACATGGCCATATCTTTGGCGCTGGCGCATCTTCACCTCCCGGGAGTGTGCTTATGATATTGTCTGTGTTTCGTTAACCCGGGCTCATCAGGCGTGAGATCGCCTGGTCCAGTTCAGCCTTCCGGGGGAGCGACTGCCCCTGAGGCCTCAGGGGGTCAACCTTCAGGGCCGGTCTTTCCTTTTGTCCCGGCGGAGTTATTTTGCACCTTTCGTTATAAACTGGCTCGCCTTCGTGTCCTACTAAGGCACGTTTTTGGCGTTTCTCTAGGATCCCACTCTTAATGGGTCTGGGGATTCTCAGTCTTACTCTTTTCGACTGGCTTGCATACATAGACATAAGGGGATGAAGTAATCTTCTTATAGTTTTTGTTATTTGTGTATCCTTTTCCAGTTCTTAGCTTGGAAGTCTCGGACCCCTATTGGGCTGGTCCTGCGGGTCTGTCCGTTCTTCCTGGGCGATAACCTACGGGTTGCCTTATCTTTTTATTTTCATCCGGTGAGGATGATTTTTATTTGGTTTAAAGCTCATGTTGTGGTGTGATGCTTCCTTCGGGAACTTTCCTCTCTGGAATTGATACTCACGATTTTGTTCGCTCTGTTTACAAAAGTCTGTCTGACTGTTCTTTATCCCTCCATCATCGGGGGAGACTCTATGTGGCCTTGACAGTGTTGGGGCCCTTGGTTTCAGGCTGGTCCTGACTGGATACAAATCCTTCTGTCTTTTAAGGCCTAGTTCAGACACGTGGCACCTTTTTATGTCCGGTTGGTCTGGTAAGGGCGCCCAGTGATCACATTATGATTGTGTGTCTTGTTTTACAAGCTTCAACTAGCATCCTGAGAGGATTTGAGGGTCTGTGGTTGCTTAGGGGCATGGGGGATTGGTTCAGTCCTCATTCACCTTTCTATCTAGTGGGCCGGGACTCCGTTGAGATCTGCGGCGACATGCTCAGTAGTTTCCAAATTTTTCGGGAACTATAGTGTTCCTTTCCGCTGTGGGTTGGAGGATTGGATGATTTAGGTCCTTCATAACGCCGTTCTTATGGTTTTGCCTTTCATGGTCTCTTTGGATGTGTCCTTTTAGGATTTATTCCTTTTAGAGGTTCTCTTCTTTTGGGTCGAGACTTTCTGGACTTCATCCGGTTTTTGTGGCGGCTTTGGCTGCTTAATTAGGAAGTGAAGGCATGAGGCACTGTCTTCCTTTGGTAGTTTAGTAGTCTCCATATCAGGGGCAATAGGAGTTGTCTCTTTTTCCAAGCTTTTTGATTAGGGGGTGTTTTTCTGCCTGGGTTCGGGATGCTTTGCATTCTTCTCCCTTGGGTGTGGTCCTCTGGAACATTAATCTGAAAGGATTATGGAGACTAGCCTTTCTTTCTACTCTCTTTCGTTTTAATTTCCCTTAGTGCTGCCCTTGGGGCCTTTGGGCTCTAGAAAAATTGCGTGATTTTGTCGAGGCCTAGTAGCTTGCTGGGGGGTGTTGACCTCCGGCTAATGGTGTAATCTTCCCTTTGGGCTGGGAATTCGAGTGAGTCCTGTACCCGTTCTTCAGGTTTCCCGTTTCTCATCCCTGTGAGATCTGATTGCTTTAGACGAGGTATCTTGTGTTCGTTCTCGGACGATTCTAGGTCCCGGGTCTGGAGTTCTTGTCTTGGATCCTTCTTGGATGTCTGGAGACTTATGATCTGATGGACTGGTTCTGGACGACCCAGTTTTTTTCAGGGACCCTATGTGCGGTTAGCTCATTGGGCTTGCAAGCAGGTAGGCCAGAGTTCTCATCCACCTTCGGGTACTGGTTATAAATTTTAAGGCCTGACTTGTCCTTCGGACAGAGTGTGCTCCTCTATGGGGAGTATTTTTCTCTGTTTTGTCAACAGTGGTGTCTGGATGATTTTTCATTTGTATACGAGACCAGAAAGTTAAAATGAGCCCAGAACTGATAAGTGGTAATGAATTACCTGAAGACAAAAAGTGGTAATCCAGCCGCAATCAGCTACACGCCTTCGTGGCTGTCATGCCACAACAAACAAACAACACCGCTCAACAGGCAAAAGTGCTTCACACCAAAATAGAAAGCTGAAAGTGCCACTTCAGACCGAGGAGGATTTAGTAATAAGTACCTCTTACCCTGCTCCAAGTCTGTCGCTGATGTCCGTCACACACTGGAGCCGGTCGGGAGCACAAGCAAATCAGCGTGTGTTGCATGCAAAGGAGCAAGCATGTCCAATAAACCCCTTGCAAATCCACGGTGAGTCCTCGGTGTCGGGTGGGTAAAAATTCAAAGTGTATCAAAGAAGGAGTCCACCAACTTAGCCAGTTGCTTACACTCCTCCATTTGAGATTGTCCCCCTCTGGTACATCTTACCGTTTTACTGGATTGTTCTAATAAAAGTGAGGTTTTACTTTAAACCATTTCTGCTTCCTTGGTGGACTCCTTCTTTGATACACTTTGATTTTTCATTTGGCCCGTGTTTTGATCATACTATATCTTCATGTCTTGTGGACGTGTATGCTGTTCTTATCTGTGCCCTTCCTTTTGGAGGGGATAGTTTATCTTCCTTATGAGTTGTGGTTTTCTCTCTCTGGAGGATCCTTGTCCTGCCCTGTGTGTAGGAGGTTGGTTCAGGTGGCTTATTTCTGTAAGGGGCAGCATCTGCTGCTCTGTGGGCTCTGTTCCACCTGCTGGAATTTGGTCTCTCTATGTAGAGACTGTCTAAGAGAGTTGTGACAGGTCCTCCTATGGATCTATTGCACTTTTCTCTGTTCCAGGTCCTAGGGAGTTCTCCTTGGGAGTGCCTTATTTTAGAGGAGCGGATTGGGTTGGCACCTGAGCTCTGTTGGGCTGGGTGAGTCCCCCCTTTTTTCTTCCATTCCCTGTGGGCTTGGTGGTTGGGGTCTTTCTATCCCCCTGTCTATCAGACATGTCTGTCGCTTGGGCTGGTCAGGTGTTGGAGCAGGATCTGAGATCTGTTGATCTGCTATTTCGTCCTCGGAGCATTCAAGGTACAGTAAGCCTTTTTGAAGTTTCTCCTTTCTCCACGTTCAAGATTTGTTTGAAGGACTGGCGGCTCTTAGATAACCTGCGACGTTATCCACTGGATCTGAATCTGAAGGATCCTATCTTCAGCTGCTTTCTACTTGCCCTTCAAGTATTTATGTTTCAGAGTCATTTTTAGATGACTGCAGCGTGCAGTGTTTTTGCTTCAGGTGTTGTTCATCAGACCTATCTGAGCTTGCGACACGAGGTTTCGTTCTGAATATTTCGGTATTCTGAGGGAGCTACCTTTTTGCGACTTGGGGACCTTCGTCTTCAGTTGCTTTCTAGAGTGTGGTTGCACTGTGTTAGGGGAAGATCCTCTCTCTGTTTCAGACTCCCAGTCTTATCCCATGGTTTCTGTATTTCTGGGCTCTGGGCGTTGCCTCCCCTTGTTTTTATGAGACTGGTTGGGTTAGCCTGACCCGGTTTTTTGGGTTTTTGCTCTGTGTTTTTATTTAGGACTCCTTGTGCCCTTTTTTTAGGTTTTTTTCTGGAGTTCCTTATGCTAGCTGGAAGCTAGCTCAGCATACTAATGCACTGTGGCTACTCTGCACTGTAGCAAACCGAGGGTTGCAAGTTCAATCCCCAGCGAGGACTACTTAGCCTTTCCTCCTTTCGAGGTTGATAAAATGAGCAGTGTCTTGAGTCCCTTAATGGGGATTAGCCGTGCTTTACAAGAACAATCATGTTTTCTCTGTGCCTTTTCTTCTTTGTGGAAGAATACGGTAGTTTGTTACCTTTCTTTAGTAAGGGGTGTGTTGTTTGGAGACCGACTGCTGGGGACGGTGTCTCTTGGAGGATGTTGACCCAGTTGATTCTAGTTCCTGCGGTCTCTAGCAAGGCTGTGGACTATCTGCGGGTCAGTGTCCTTGGGCCTTTTCCTTTTTTTCAAAGTTGTTCTCGGCTTCGGACGAAGCAGGATTTTGTTGGGTAGGGGTTTTCAGGCCTGGTGCCCTCAGAATGGGCCGCCTCTTGTACCCTCACGTTTTTGCATTCAGTGTCCTCTATAGATTGGGTATTGTTTTCCCAAAAGTAATAAATGCAGCTGTCTTTTCACCCTGATGTTTCTTCTACTGTTCCTTGTTCCTTGGCAGAATGACTGGGGGATGAGGGAAGTGGGAGGAGTATTTAAGCCTTTGGCTGGGGTCTTTGCCTCCTCCTGGTGGCCAGTTTCTTAATTCCCAAAAGTAATGAATGCAGCTGTGGACTCTTTCCACCTGAAAATTATCAGGTAAGGATAATTATCAGGTAAGGATAATTTAAGTTTTTTGTGTTTTAAAATGCAAATCATTTCTTTATTTTAAACAAGAACTATTATTTTTCTGATGGTACGATGTATGCAAAAAATATTAAAAATGATATACAACTAACTTTAGGTTACATGTATTAATAATCCCTTAAACCTACATTTTCTTATTAGTAAAAATAAAATAATCACTGTTTCAATTTTATTTGTTCCTCTTACCCCAAACTGTTGAAGGAAATTGCTTTGAAGTACAATGTTGATCCAGTGCTTAATTTCCTATCTAAGCTGCCATGTTGTAACGTGCGTTTCAGGGGCACAGCAGTCACATGCTCATTATGCTGTCACATGACACACACAGCATATTACTTAGAGAATAACATCTGGCTGCTGCGTGAGCTGCAGCCTCTAAACATACATATTTATGTGTCACTCACAGTATAAATGTATTAGCTTTCTCTATCTAACACACATATTATGCAGTATAATTGAAATAAAATGCTTTATAAGAACTGTTTATGTTTTTAACGCCCCCCCAGTTTTGCTCTTCAAACTGCCCACAAGTTTTATGCTCTAAGCAAAAGCCGTTTCCAGTGCACGGCTTCAGGGCAGGCACTATTGTCGTAAATCATTTGTAAGCTGAAGCTCCGTGAGGGAGAGAGGGAGGCTCTCAGAGTCAGACACGCTGGATATACTGATATACTCCGTGCAGAGCAGATTTCTGCTTCTTGTGATCTCTCCTGCTTATGTACCAGCTAATGTGATCAGTTAGTAATGATTGTCTGTTTTATTTACCAGTGTGATCTGCTCCTGTCACACCCTCTGATAATCACACACAGAGTTCTGCTCTAGTGACTGTGTCTTGGCAGAGGGTGTGACAAGAGCAGATCCCACTGCTAAATAAAACCAGATGATCATTACTAACTGATCACATTAGCTGGTACATAAGCAGGAGAGGTCATAAGAAGCAAAAATCTTCTGCATGGAGTATATCAGTATATCCAGCGTGCCTGAGAGCCTCCCCCTCCCTCTCTCCCTCATGGAGCTTACAAATGATTTATGACAATAGTGCCTGAAGTTCACTGGAAACGACTTTTGTTTAGAGCATAAAACTTAAGGGCAGTTTGAAGAG
This sequence comes from Bombina bombina, assembly GCF_027579735.1. NCBI lineage: Eukaryota > Metazoa > Chordata > Amphibia > Anura > Bombinatoridae > Bombina > Bombina bombina. The sequence goes on along the minus strand of NC_069502.1, from coordinate 907,270,311 downwards.
TAAAACTGTGGGGGGGGGGTGTTAAAAACATAAACAGTGCTTATAAAGAATTTTATTTAAATTGTTATGCATAATATGTGTATTAGATGGGGAAAGCTAATACATTTATACTGTGAGTGACAAAAAAATAAGTATCTTCAGACAATGCAGCTCACACACTGAAAACATATGTGATTCTCTAAGTATGTGCAACAAATAATATGCTGTGTGTGTCATGTGACTGCTGTGCCCCTGTAAGGTACATTACAATATGGCAGCTTACATAGTAGAATCAAGCACTGGATCAACACTGTACTTCAAAACAATCTTTGTCAACAGTTTGGGGTAAGAGGAACAGATAAAATAGACAGCAGTGATTATTTTATTTTCTCCAACATTGGTGTGTCCGGTCCACGGCGTCATCCTTACTTGTGGGAATATCTCTTCCCCAACAGGAAATGGCAAAGAGTCCCAGCAAAGCTGGCCATATAGTCCCTCCTAGGCTCCGCCCACCCCAGTCATTCTCTTTGCCGTTGCACAGGCAACATCTCCACGGAGATGGTTAAGAGTATGTGGTGTTTAGTTGTAGTTTTTTTATTCTACTATCAAGAGTTTGTTATTTTAAAATAGTGCTGGTATGTACTATTTACTCTGAAACAGAAAAGATGAAGATTTCTGTTTGTGAGAGGAAGATGATTTTAGCAGACAGTAACTAAAATCGATTGCTGTTTCCACATAGGACTGTTGAGATGAAGTAACTTCAGTTGGGGGAAACAGTTAGCAGACTTTTCTGCTTAAGGTATGACTAGCCATATTTCTAACAAGACTGTGTAATGCTGGAAGGCTGTCATTTCCCCTCATGGGGACCGGTAAGCCATTTTCTTAGTCTCAAACAGAATAAAGGGCTTAATATGGGCTATAAAACTGGTAGACACTTTTATGGGCTAAATCGATTGCTTTATTTGGACATTTTATACATGTTTATGCTGATAATTCACACTTATAAACTTGGGGAACGTTTTTTAACGTCAGGCACTATGTTAGACACTTTTTCCAGTCAGGAAGGGCCTTCCCAGTTGTAGGCTGAGCCTCATTTTCGCGCCATTACTGCGCAGTTGTTTTTGAGAGCAAGACATGCAGATGCATGTGTGAGGACCTGAAAGTAGTTGGAAAAGTTCCTAGAAGGCGTCATTTGGTATCGTATTCCCCTCTGGGCTTGGTAAAGTCACAGCAAAGGCTGTAGCTGGGACTGTATAGGGGTTAAATCTGTAACCGGCTCCGGTTTCGTTATTTTAAGGGTTAAAGCTCTGAAAATTGGTGTGCAATACTTTTAATGCTTTAAGACACTGTGGTGAAATTTTAGTAAATTTTGAACAATTCCTTCATATTTTTTCACATATTCAGTAATAAAGTGTGCTCTGTTTAAAATTTAAAGAGACAGTAACGGTTTTGTTTTAAAACGGTTTTTGTGCTTTATTGACAAGTTTAAGCCTGTTTAACATGTCTGTGCCTTCAGATAAGCTATGTTCTATATGTATGAAAGTCAATGTGTCTCCCCCTTCAAAATTGTGTGATAATTGTGCCATAGCGTCCAAACAATGTAAGGACCATACTGTCACAGATAATGAAGTTGCCCAAGATGATTCATCAGATGAAGGGAGTAGACATGGTTCTACATCATCTCCTTCTGTGTCTATACCAGTTTTGCCCACGCAGGAGGCCCCTAGTACTTCTAGCGCGCCAATGCTTATTACCATGCAACAATTGACGGCTGTAATGGATAACTCCATAGCAAATATTTTATCCAAAATGCCTGCATATCAGAGAAAGCGCGATTGCTCTGTTTTAAACACTGAAGAGCAGGAGGGCGCTGATGATAATTGTTCTGTCATACCCTCACACCAATCTGAAGGGGCCATGAGGGAGGTTTTGTCAGATGGGGAAATTTCAGATTCAGGAAAAATTTCTCAACAGGCTGAACCTGATGTTGTGACATTTAAATTTAAATTAGAACATCTCCGCGCACTGCTTAAGGAGGTGTTATCTACTCTGGATGATTGTGACAACTTGGTCATTCCAGAAAAATTATGCAAGATGGACAAGTTCCTAGAGGTTCCGGTGCACCCCGACGCTTTTTCTATACCCAAGCGGGTGGCGGACATAGTGAATAAGGAGTGGGAGAAGCCCGGCATACCTTTTGTTCCCCCTCCTATATTTAAGAAATTATTTCCTATGGTCGACCCCAGAAAGGACTTATGGCAGACAGTCCCTAAGGTCGAGGGGGCAGTTTCTACTCTAAACAAGCGCACTACTATTCCTATCGAGGATAGTTGTGCTTTCAAAGATTTTTGTACAGCAAGGTTACCTTCTACAACCCATTTCGTGCATTGTTCCTGTCACTACAGCAGCGTGGTTCTGGTTCGAGGAACTAGAAAAGTCGCTCAGTAGAGAGACTCCATATGAGGAAGTTATGGACAGAGTTCACGCACTTAAGTTGGCTAACTCTTTTATTTTAGATGCCGCTTTGCAATTAGCTAGATTAGCGGCGAAAAATTCAGGGTTTGCAATTGTGGCGCGCAGAGCGCTTTGGCTAAAGTCTTGGTCAGCGGATGTATCATCCAAGACAAAATTGCTTAACATCCCTTTCAAGGGTAAAACTCTCTTTGGACCAGAATTGAAAGAGATTATCTCAGACATCACTGGGGGAAAGGGCCACGCCCTCCCACAAGATAGGCCTTTCAAGGCCAAGAATAAGTCTAATTTTCATTCCTTTCGTAATTTCAGGAACGGACCGGCCTCTAATTCTGCATCCTCTAAGCAAGAGGGTAATGCCTCACAGTCCAAACCAGCCTGGAAACCGATGCAAGGCTGGAACAAGGGTAAGCAGGCCAAGAAGCCTGCTACCGCTAACAAAACAGCATGAAGGAGTAGCCCCCGATCCGGGACCGGATCTAGTGGGGGGCAGACTCTCTCTCTTTGCTCAGGCTTGGGCAAGAGATGTTCAGGATCCCTGGACGCTAGAAATAGTTTCTCAGGGTTATCTTCTGGAATTCAAGGAACTACCCCCAAGGGGAAGGTTCCACATGTCTCACTTATCCTCAAACCAAATAAAGAGACAGGCGTTCTTACATTGTGTAGAAGACCTGTTAAAGATGGGAGTGATACACCCAGTTCCAATGACGGAACAAGGAATGGGTTTTTACTCAAATCTGTTCGTAGTTCCCAAAAAAGAGGGAACCTTCAGACCAATTCTGGATTTAAAGATCCTAAACAAATTTCTCAGGGTACCATCGTTCAAAATGGAAACCATTCGAACGATTCTACCCACTATCCAGGAAGGTCAATTTATGACTACCGTGGATCTAAAGGATGCGTACCTACATATTCCTATCCACAAAGAACATCATCAGTTCCTAAGGTTCGCCTTTCTGGACAAACATTACCAGTTTGTGGCCCTCCCATTCGGATTAGCCACTGCTCCAAGGATTTTCACAAAGGTACTCGGGTCCCTTCTAGCGGTTCTAAGACCGAGGGGCATTGCAGTAGTACCATACTTGGACGACATTCTAATACAAGCGTCGTCACTTTCAAAAGCAAAGGCTCATACAGACATCGTTCTGGCCTTTCTCAGATCTCACGGATGGAAGGTGAACATAGAAAAAAGTTCTCTGTCTCCGTCAACAAGAGTTCCCTTCTTGGGAACAATAATAGATTCCTTAGAAATGAGGATTTTTCTGACAGATGTCAGAAAGTCAAAACTTCTAAGCGCTTGTCAAGTTCTTCATTCTGTTCCACGTCCTTCCATAGCTCAGTGCATGGAAGTAGTAGGGTTGATGGTTGCAGCAATGGACAACTGTGCATGCTGAAACAGTGGAATGGGGACTATACAGACTTGTCTCCAGTGATTCAAGTAGATCAGAAGACCAGAGATTCACTCCGTTGGTGGCTAACCCTGGGCCATCTATCCCAGGGAATGAGCTTCCGCAGACCAGAGTGGGTCATTGTCACGACCGACGCCAGTCTAGTGGGCTGGGGCGCGGTCTGGGAATCCCTGAAAGCTCAGGGACTATGGTCTCGGGAAGAGTCTCTTCTCCCGATAAACATTCTGGAACTAAGAGCGATATTCAATGCTCTCAGGGCTTGGCCTCAGCTTGCAAAGGCCAGATTCATAAGATTCCAATCAGACAACATGACGACTGTTGCGTATATCAATCATCAGGGGGGAACAAGGAGTTCCCTGGCGATGAAAGAAGTGACCAAAATAATACAATGGGCGGAGGATCACTCCTGCCATCTATCTGCGATCCACATCCCAGGTGTGGAAAACTGGGAAGCGGATTATCTGAGTCGTCAGACATTCCATCCGGGGGAGTGGGAACTCCACCCGGAGATCTTTGCCCAGTTGACTCAACTATGGGGCATTCCAGACATGGATCTGATGGCGTCTCGTCAGAACTTCAAGGTTCCTTGCTACGGGTCCAGATCCAGGGATCCCAAGGCGACTCTAGTGGATGCACTAGTAGCACCTTGGACCTTCAACCTAGCTTATGTGTTTCCACCGTTTCCTCTCATTCCCAGGCTGGTAGCCAGGATCAAACAGGAGAGGGCCTCGGTGATCTTGATAGCTCCTGCGTGGCCACGCAGGACTTGGTATGCAGACCTGGTGAATATTAGACATGTGCGGTTTGTTTCGGATTAATTCGGAAATTCTGTAAATTCGGTAAATTCGGAGATTCGGATCGATTCGGATTTCCGAATTAAAATACTTCCGAATCTACCGAATGAATCCGAAATAGCTTCCGTATCTCCGAATAAATCCGAATTAGCTTGTTAAGATTCGGCATTTCCCCATAGGAAACAATGGGAGTTTCGGCTGAAAAAAAAAACTAACACCGCAGCCCCATTGTTTCCTATGGGGAAACACTAAGTCTGCACCTAACACCCTAACATGTACCCCGAGTCTCTAAACACCCCTAATCTAACACTTATTAACCCCTAATCTGCTGCCTCCGCTATCGCTGACACCTGCATTATTTTATTAACCCCTAATCTGCCGACCGAATATCGCCGCCACCTACATTATAGCTATTAACCCCTAATCTGCTGTCCCTAACACCGCCGACCCCTACATTATAGTTATTAACCCCTAATCTGCCTCCCCCAACGTCGCCGCAATCTAACTACAAGTATTAACCCCTAATCTGCCGACCCGATATCGCCGCCGCCTACATTATAACTATTAACCCCTAATCTGCTGTCCCCAACACCGCCGACCCCTACATTATAGTTATTAACCCCTAATCTGCCCCCCCAACGTCGCCGCAATCTAACTACAAGTATTAACCCCTAATCTGCCGACCCGATATCGCCGCCGCCTACATTATAGCTATTAACCCCTAATCTGCTGTCCCTAACACCGCCGACCCCTACATTATAGTTATTAACCCCTAATCTGCCTCCCCCCAACGTCGCCACAATCTAACTACAAGTATTAACCCCTAATCTGCCGACCGCAAATCGCCGCCACTATAATAAATGTATTAACCCCTAAACCGCCGCACTCCCGCCTCGCAAACACTATAATACATTTTATTAACCCCTAATCTGCCCTCCCTAACATCGCCGCCACCTACCTACAATTATTAACCCCTAATCTCCCGCCCCCATCGTCGCCGCTACTATAATAAGGTTATTAACCCCTAAACCTAAGTCTAACCCTAACACTAACACCCCTAACTTAAATATAATTTAAATAAAACGAAATAAGTTTACTATAGTTAAATAAATAATTCCTATTTAAAACTAAATACTTACCTGTAAAATAAACCCTAAGATAGCTGCAATATAACTAATAGTTACATTGTAGCTATTTTAGGATTTATTTTTATTTTACAGGCAACTTTGTATTTATTTTAACCAGGTACAATAGTTATTAAATAGTTAATAACTATTTAATAACTACCTAGCTAAAATAAATACAAATTTACCTGTAAAATAAATCCTAACCTAAGTTACACTAACACCTAACACTACACTATCATTAAATTAACTAAATAAATGAATCATATTTAAAACAAAATACTTACCTGTAAAATAAACCCTAAAATAGCTGCAATATAACTAATAGTTACATTGTAGCTATTTTAGCATTTATATTTATTTTACAGACAACTTTGTATTTATTTTAACTAGGTACAATAGCTATTAAATAGTTATTGACTAATTAATAGCTACCTAGTTAAAATAATTACAAAATTACCTGTAAAATAAATCCTAACCTAAGTTACAATTAAACCTAACACTACACTGTCATTAAATAAATTAACTACAAGTACCTACAATTATCTACAATTAAATAAACTAAAGTACAAAACCCCCCCACTAAATTACAAAAAAAAACAAACACTAAATTACAAAAAATAAAAAAATATTACAAGAATTTTAAACTAATTACACCTAATCTAAGCCCCCTAATAAAATAACAAAGCCCCCCAAAATAAAAAAAAATGCCCTACCCTATACTAAATTACAAAAGTTAACAGCTCTATTACCTTACCAGCCCTGAACAGGGCCTTTTGCGGGGCATGCCCCAAAGAAAACAGCTCTTTTGCCTGTAAAAAAAAAACACAATCCCCCCCCCACATTACAACCCACCACCCACATACCCCTACTCTAACCCAAACCCCCCTTAAATAAACCTAACACTACCCCCCTGAAGATCTCCCTACCTTGAGTTGTGTTTACCCAGCCGGGCCGAAGTCTTCATCCGATGGGGCAGAAGAGGACATCCAGACCGGCAGAAGTCTTCATCCAAGCGGGGCAAGAAGAGGTCTTCCATCCATCATACAAGTACCAAAATACAAACAAACACTAAATTACCAAAAATAATAAAATATTACAATAATTTTAAACTAATTACACCTAATCTAAGCCCCCTACTAGCTATTAATATAGCTTCAATATAACTAATAGTTACATTGTAGCTATTTTAGGATTTATATGTATTTTACAGGCAACTTTGTATTTATTTTAACTAGGTACAATAGTTATTAAATAGTTAATAACTATTTAATAACTACCTAGCTAAAATAAATACAAATTTACCTGTAAAATAAATCATAACCTAAGTTACAATTACACCTAACACTACACTATCATTAAATTAACTAAATAAATGAATCCTATATAAAACTAAAGACTTACCTGTAAAATAAACCCTAATATAGCTGCAATATAACTAATAGTTACATTGTAGCTATTTTAGCATTTATATTTATTGTACAGGCAACTTTGTATTCATTTTAACTAGGTTCAATAGCTATTAAATAGATATTGACTATTTAATAGCTACCTAGTTAAAATAATTACAAAATTACCTGTAAAATAAATCCTAACCTAAGTTACAATTAAACCTAACACTACACTATCATTAAATAAATTAACTACAAGTACCTACAATTATCTACAATTAAAAAAACAAAACTAAAGTACAAAAACCCCCCCACTAAATTACAAAAAATAAAAAAATATTACAAGAATTTTAAACTAATTACACCTAATCTAAGCCCCCTAATAAAATAACAAAGCCCCCCAAAATAAAAAAAAATGCCCTACCCTATACTAAATTACAAAAGTTAACAGCTCTATTACCTTACCAGCCCTGAACAGGGCCTTTTGCGGGGCATGCCCCAAAGAAAACAGCTCTTTTGCCTGTAAAAAAAAAACACAATCCCCCCCCCACATTACAACCCACCACCCACATACCCCTACTCTAACCCAAACCCCCCTTAAATAAACCTAACACTACCCCCCTGAAGATCTCCCTACCTTGAGTTGTGTTTACCCAGCCGGGCCGAAGTCTTCATCCGATGGGGCAGAAGAGGACATCCAGACCGGCAGAAGTCTTCATCCAAGCGGGGCAAGAAGAGGTCTTCCATCCATCATACAAGTACCAAAATACAAACAAACACTAAATTACCAAAAATAATAAAATATTACAATAATTTTAAACTAATTACACCTAATCTAAGCCCCCTACTAGCTATTAATATAGCTTCAATATAACTAATAGTTACATTGTAGCTATTTTAGGATTTATATGTATTTTACAGGCAACTTTGTATTTATTTTAACTAGGTACAATAGTTATTAAATAGTTAATAACTATTTAATAACTACCTAGCTAAAATAAATACAAATTTACCTGTAAAATAAATCATAACCTAAGTTACAATTACACCTAACACTACACTATCATTAAATTAACTAAATAAATGAATCCTATATAAAACTAAAGACTTACCTGTAAAATAAACCCTAATATAGCTGCAATATAACTAATAGTTACATTGTAGCTATTTTAGCATTTATATTTATTGTACAGGCAACTTTGTATTCATTTTAACTAGGTTCAATAGCTATTAAATAGATATTGACTATTTAATAGCTACCTAGTTAAAATAATTACAAAATTACCTGTAAAATAAATCCTAACCTAAGTTACAATTAAACCTAACACTACACTATCATTAAATAAATTAACTACAAGTACCTACAATTATCTACAATTAAAAAAACAAAACTAAAGTACAAAAACCCCCCCACTAAATTACAAAAAATAAAAAAATATTACAAGAATTTTAAACTAATTACACCTAATCTAAGCCCCCTAATAAAATAACAACGCCCCCCAAAATAAAAAAAATGCCCTACCCTATACTAAATTACAAAAGTTAACAGCTCTATTACCTTACCAGCCCTGAACAGGGCCTTTTGCGGGGCATGCCCCAAAGAAAACAGCTCTTTTGCCTGTAAAAAAAAACACAATACCCCCCCCCCACATTACAACCCACCACCCACATACCCCTACTCTAACCCAAACCCCCCTTAAATAAACCTAACACTACCCCCCTGAAGATCTCCCTACCTTCAGTCGTGTTCACCCAGCCGGGCCGAAGTCTTCATCCGATGGGGCAGAAGAGGACATCCAGACCGGCAGAAGTCTTCATCCAAGCGGGGCAAGAAGAGGTCTTCCATCCATCAGAAAAGTACAAAAAAACAAACAAACACTAAATTAGCAAAAATAATAAAATATTACAATAATTTTAAACTAATTACACCTAATCTAAGCCCCCTACTAGCTATTAATATAGCTACAATATAACTAATAGTTACATTGTAGCTATTTTAGGATTTATATTTATTTTACAGGCAACTTTGTATTTATTTTAACTAGGTACAATAGCTATTAAATAGTTAATAACTATTTAATAACTACCTAGCTAAAATAAATACAAATTTACCTGTAAAATAAACCCTAACCTAAGTTACAATTACACCTAACACTACACTGTCATTAAATTAACTAAATAAATGAATCCTATATAAAACTAAATACTTACCTGTAAAATAAACCCTAATATAGCTACAATATAACTAATAGTTACATTGTAGCTATTTTAGCATTTATATTTATTTTACAGGCAACTTTGTATTTATTTTAACTAGGTACAATAGCTATTAAATAGTTATTGACTAATTAATAGCTACCTAGTTAAAATAATTACAAAATTACCTGTAAAATAAATCCTAACCTAAGTTACTATTAAACCTAACACTACACTATCATTAAATAAATTAACTACAAGTACCTACAATTAAATACAATGAAATAAACTAAACTAAAGTACAAAAAAACCAAACACTAAATTACAAAAAATAAAAAAAATTACAAGAATTTTAAACTAATTACACCTAATCTAAGCCCCCTAATAAAATAACAAAGCCCCCCAAAATAAAAAAATGCCCTACCCTATACTAAATTACAAAAGTAATCAGCTCTATTACCTTACCAGCCCTGAACAGGGCCTTTTGCGGGGCATGCCCCAAAGAAAACAGCTCTTTTGCCTGTAAAAAAAAACACAATACCCCCCCCCACATTACAACCCACCACCCACATACCCCTACTCTAACCCAAACCCCCCTTAAATAAACCTAACACTACCCCCCTGAAGATCTCTCTACCGTGTCTTCACCCAGCGGGCCGAAGTCTTCATCCGATCGGGCAGAAGAGGACATCCAGACCGGCAGAAGTCTTCATCCAAGCGGGGCAAGAAGAGGTCTTCCATCCATCAGAAGTCTTGATCCAGGCGGCATCTTCTCTGTTCATCCATCCGGAGCGGAGCGGCAGCATCCTGAAGACATCCCACGCAGAGCATCCTCTTCTTTCTTGATCCGACGACTAGGTGACTGTACCTTTAAGTGACGTCATCCAAGATGGCGTCCCTTGAATTCCGATTGGCTGATAGGATTCTATCAGCCAATCGGAATTAAGGTAGGAAAAATCTGATTGGCTGATTTAATCAGCCAATCAGATTCAAGTTCAATCCGATTGGCTGATGGAATCAGCCAATCAGATTGACCTCGCATTCTATTGGCTGTTCCGATCAGCCAATAGAATGCGAGCTCAATCTGATTGGCTGATTGGATCAGCCAATCGGATTGAACTTGAATCTGATTGGCTGATTGAATCAGCCAATCAGATTTTTCCTACCTTAATTCCGATTGGCTGATAGAATCCTATCAGCCAATCGGAATTCAAGGGACGCCATCTTGGATTACGTCACTTAAAGGTACAGTCACCTAGTCGTCGGATCAAGAAAGAAGAGGATGCTCTGCGTGGGATGTCTTCAGGATGCTGCCGCTCCGCTCCGGATGGATGAACAGAGAAGATGCCGCCTGGATCAAGACTTCTGATGGATGGAAGACCTCTTCTTGCCCCGCTTGGATGAAGACTTCTGCCGGTCTGGATGTCCTCTTCTGCCCCATCGGATGAAGACTTCGGCCCGCTGGGTGAAGACACGGTAGAGAGATCTTCAGGGGGGTAGTGTTAGGTTTATTTAAGGGGGGTTTGGGTTAGAGTAGGGGTATGTGGGTGGTGGGTTGTAATGTGGGGGGGGGTATTGTGTTTTTTTTTACAGGCAAAAGAGCTGTTTTCTTTGGGGCATGCCCCCGCAAAAGGCCCTTTTAAGGGCTGGTAAGGTAATAGAGCTGATTACTTTTGTAATTTAGTATAGGGTAGGGCATTTTTTTATTTTGGGGGGCTTTGTTATTTTATTAGGGGGCTTAGATTAGGTGTAATTAGTTTAAAATTCTTGTAATTTTTTTTATTTTTTGTAATTTAGTGTTTGGTTTTTTTGAACTTTAGTTTAGTTTATTTCATTGTATTTAATTGTAGGTACTTGTAGTTAATTTATTTAATGATAGTGTAGTGTTAGGTTTAATAGTAACTTAGGTTAGGATTTATTTTACAGGTAATTTTGTAATTATTTTAACTAGGTAGCTATTAATTAGTCAATAACTATTTAATAGCTATTGTACCTAGTTAAAATAAATACAAAGTTGCCTGTAAAATAAATATAAATGCTAAAATAGCTACAATGTAACTATTAGTTATATTGTAGCTATATTAGGGTTTATTTTACAGGTAAGTATTTAGTTTTATATAGGATTCATTTATTTAGTTAATTTAATGACAGTGTAGTGTTAGGTGTAATTGTAACTTAGGTTAGGGTTTATTTTACAGGTAAATTTGTATTTATTTTAGCTAGGTAGTTATTAAATAGTTATTAACTATTTAATAGCTATTGTACCTAGTTAAAATAAATACAAAGTTGCCTGTAAAATAAATATAAATCCTAAAATAGCTACAATGTAACTATTAGTTATATTGTAGCTATATTAATAGCTAGTAGGGGGCTTAGATTAGGTGTAATTAGTTTAAAATTATTGCAATATTTTATTATTTTTGCTAATTTAGTGTTTGTTTGTTTTTTTGTACTTTTCTGATGGATGGAAGACCTCTTCTTGCCCCGCTTGGATGAAGACTTCTGCCGGTCTGGATGTCCTCTTCTGCCCCATCGGATGAAGACTTCGGCCCGGCTGGGTGAACACGACTCAAGGTAGGGAGATCTTCAGGGGGGTAGTGTTAGGTTTATTTAAGGGGGGTTTGGGTTAGAGTAGGGGTATGTGGGTGGTGGGTTGTAATGTGGGGGGGGGGGATTGTGTTTTTTTTTACAGGCAAAAGAGCTGTTTTCTTTGGGGCATGCCCCGCAAAAGGCCCTGTTCAGGGCTGGTAAGGTAATAGAGCTGTTAACTTTTGTAATTTAGTATAGGGTAGGGCATTTTTTTTATTTTGGGGGGCTTTGTTATTTTATTAGGGGGCTTAGAATAGGTGTAATTAGTTTAAAATTCTTGTAATATTTTTTTATTTTTTGTAATTTAGTGGGGGGGGGGTTTGTACTTTAGTTTAGTTTTTTAATTGTATTTAATTGTAGGTACTTGTAGTTAATTTATTTAATGATAGTGTAGTGTTAGGTTTAATTGTAACTTAGGTTAGGATTTATTTTACAGGTAATTTTGTAATTATTTTAACTAGGTAGCTATTAAACAGTAAATATCTATTTAATAGCTATTGTACCTAGTTAAAATAAATACAAAGTTGCCTGTACAATAAATATAAATGCTAAAATAGCTACAATGTAACTATTAGTTATATTGCAGCTATATTAGGGTTTATTTTACAGGTAAGTCTTTAGTTTTATATAGGATTCATTTATTTAGTTAATTTAATGATAGTGTAGTGTTAGGTGTAATTGTAACTTAGGTTATGATTTATTTTACAGGTAAATTTGTATTTATTTTAGCTAGGTAGTTATTAAATAGTTATTAACTATTTAATAGCTATTGTACCTAGTTAAAATAAATACAAAGTTGCCTGTAAAATAAATATAAATCCTAAAATAGCTACAATGTAACTATTAGTTATATTGAAGCTATATTAATAGCTAGTAGGGGGCTTAGATTAGGTGTAATTAGTTTAAAATTATTGTAATATTTTATTATTTTTTGTAATTTAGTGTTTGTTTGTATTTTGGTACTTGTATGATGGATGGAAGACCTCTTCTTGCCCAGCTTGGATGAAGACTTCTGCCGGTCTGGATGTCCTCTTCTGCCCCATCGGATGAAGACTTCGGCCCGGCTGGGTGAACACGACTCAAGGTAGGGAGATCTTCAGGGGGGTAGTGTTAGGTTTATTTAAGGGGGGTTTGGGTTAGAGTAGGGGTATGTGGGTGGTGGGTTGTAATGTGGGGGGGGGGATTGTGTTTTTTTTTTTACAGGCAAAAGAGCTGTTTTCTTTGGGGCATGCCCCGCAAAGGGCCCTGTTCAGGGCTGGTAAGGTAATAGAGCTGTTAACTTTTGTAATTTAGTATAGGGTAGGGCATTTTTTTTATTTTGGGGGGCTTTGTTATTTTATTAGGGGGCTTAGATTAGGTGTAATTAGTTTAAAATTCTTGTAATATTTTTTTATTTTTTGTAATTTAGTGTTTTTTTTTTTTGTAATTTAGTGGGGGGGGTTTGTACTTTAGTTTATTTAATTGTAGATAATTGTAGGTACTTGTAGTTAATTTATTTAATGACAGTGTAGTGTTAGGTTTAATTGTAACTTAGGTTAGGATTTATTTTACAGGTAATTTTGTAATTATTTTAACTAGGTAGCTATTAATTAGTCAATAACTATTTAATAGCTTTTGTACCTAGTTAAAATAAATACAAAGTTGCCTGTAAAATAAATATAAATGCTAAAATAGCTACAATGTAACTATTAGTTATATTGCAGCTATTTTAGGGTTTATTTTACAGGTAAGTATTTTGTTTTAAATATGATTCATTTATTTAGTTAATTTAATGATAGTGTAGTGTTAGGTGTTAGTGTAACTTAGGTTAGGATTTATTTTACAGGTAAATTTGTATTTATTTTAGCTAGGTAGTTATTAAATAGTTAATAACTATTTAATAACTATTGTACCTAGTTAAAATAAATACAAAGTTGCCTGTAAAATAAAAATAAATCCTAAAATAGCTACAATGTAACTATTAGTTATATTGCAGCTATCTTAGGGTTTATTTTACAGGTAAGTATTTAGTTTTAAATAGGAATTATTTATTTAACTATAGTAAACTTATTTCGTTTTATTTAAATTATATTTAAGTTAGGGGGTGTTAGTGTTAGGGTTAGACTTAGGTTTAGGGGTTAATAACCTTATTATAGTAGCGGCGACGATGGGGGCGGGAGATTAGGGGTTAATAATTGTAGGTAGGTGGCGGCGATGTTAGGGAGGGCAGATTAGGGGTTAATAAAATGTATTATAGTGTTTGCGAGGCGGGAGTGCGGCGGTTTAGGGGTTAATACATTTATTATAGTGGCGGCGATATCGGGTCGGCAGATTAGGGGTTAATACTTGTAGTTAGATTGCGGCGACATTGGGGGAGGCAGATTAGGGGTTAATAACTATAATGTAGGGGTCGGCGGTGTTAGGGACAGCAGATTAGGGGTTAATAGCTATAATGTAGGCGGCGGCGATATCGGGTCGGCAGATTAGGGGTTAATACTTGTAGTTAGATTGCGGCGACGTTGGGGGAGGCAGATTAGGGGTTAATAACTATAATGTAGGGGTCGGCGGTGTTAGGGACAGCAGATTAGGGGTTAATAGCTATAATGTAGGCGGCGGCGATATCGGGTCGGCAGATTAGGGGTTAATACTTGTAGTTAGATTGCGGCGACGTTGGGGGAGGCAGATTAGGGGTTAATAACTATAATGTAGGGGTCGGCGGTGTTAGGGACAGCAGATTAGGGGTTAATAGCTATAATGTAGGCGGCGGCGATATCCGATCGGCAGATTAGGGGTTAAATAATGTTATTATAGGGTTTGCGATGTGGGGGGGCCTCGGTTTAGTGGTTCATAGGTAGTTTATGGGTGTTAGTGACTTAGTGTACTAAATGGGTGTTAGTGTACTAAAAACATACCGAATTTCGGAACGGAATAGAACCGAATTCAGCCGAATCCGAATAAATCCGAAACGAATTTATTCGGATCCGAATAAATCCGAAACGAATTTATTCAAATTTTGCCGAATCAGATTCGATCCGAAACGAAATTCGAAAAGTCCGAATCGATCCGAACCGAAAACGAACCGAATTTTTTAGCGGTGCACATGTCTAGTGAATATGTCATCGGTTCCACCATGGAAGCTACCTTTGAGACAGGACCTTCTTGTTCAGGGTCCATTCGAACATCCAAATCTGGTCTCCCTCCAGCTGACGGCTTGGAGATTGAACGCTTGATTCTATCAAAGCGTGGGTTTTCAGATTCTGTGATAGATACTCTAGTTCAGGCCAGAAAACCGGTAACTAGAAAGATTTACCATAAAATATGGAAAAGATATATCTGCTGGTGTGAATCCAAGGGATTCCCATGGAATAAGATAAAAATTCCTAAGATTCTTTCCTTTCTGCAAGAAGGTTTGGATAAAGGATTATCTGCGAGTTCTCTAAAGGGACATATTTCTGCTTTATCTGTCTTACTACACAAACGACTGGCAGCTGTGCCAGATGTTCAAGCATTTGTTCAGGCTCTGGTTAGGATCAAGCCTGTTTACAGACCTTTGACTCCTCCCTGGAGTTTAAATCTAGTTCTTTCAGTTCTTCAAGGGGTTCCGTTTGAACCTCTACATTCCATAGATATTAAGTTGTTATCTTGGAAAGTTTTGTTTTTGGTTGCTATTTCTTCTGCTAGAAGAGTTTCAGAGTTATCTGCTCTGCAGTGTTCTCCGCCCTATCTGGTGTTCCATGCAGATAAGGTGGTTTTGCGTACTAAGCCTGGTTTTCTTCCAAAGGTTGTTTCTAACAAAAATATTAACCAGGAGATAGTTGTACCTTCTTTGTGTCCGAATCCAGTTTCAAAGAAGGAACGTTTGTTACACAATTTGGACGTAGTCCGTGCTCTAAAATTCTATTTAGAAGCTACAAAAGATTTCAGATAAACATCTTCTCTGTTTGTCGTCTATTCTGGTAAAAGGAGAGGTCAAAAAGCTACTTCTACCTCTCTTTCCTTTTGGCTTAAAAGCATCATCCGATTGGCTTACGAGACTGCTGGACGGCAGCCTCCTGAAAGAATCACAGCTCACTCCACTAGGGCTGTGGCTTCCACATGGGCCTTCAAGAACGAGGCTTCTGTTGATCAGATATGTAAGGCAGCGACTTGGTCTTCTCTGCACACTTTTGCCAAATTTTACAAATTTGATACTTTTGCTTCTTCGGAGGCTATTTTTGGGAGAAAGGTTTTGCAAGCTGTGGTGCCTTCCGTTTAGGTAACCTGATTTGCTCCCTCCCTTCATCCGTGTCCTAAAGCTTTGGTATTGGTTCCCACAAGTAAGGATGACGCCGTGGACCGGACACACCAATGTTGGAGAAAACAGAATTTATGCTTACCTGATAAATTACTTTCTCCAACGGTGTGTCCGGTCCACGGCCCGCCCTGGTTTTTTAATCAGGTCTGATGAATTATTTTCTCTAAGTACAGTCACCACGGTACCATATGGTTTCTCCTATTTTTTCCTCCTGTCCGTCGGTCGAATGACTGGGGTGGGCGGAGCCTAGGAGGGACTATATGGCCAGCTTTGCTGGGACTCTTTGCCATTTCCTGTTGGGGAAGAGATATTCCCACAAGTAAGGATGACGCCGTGGACCGGACACACCGTTGGAGAAAGTAATTTATCAGGTAAGCATAAATTCTGTTTTTATTAATAAGAAAAAGTAGGTTTTAGCATTTTTCATCAGGTGTTAAATGTCCCTTTAACTGTATAATGACATGTATATATTGCCTAAATTACATAAGATATTGCTGTATGAACTTGGTTCCATCTCCTCTCCAAACTGTTCAATTTCAGATGCAAATATTCCAATTGCCAAACCTTTTCTGGTCCCAGGCAGTGTGGATAAAGGGGTTTCTTGACTTTAAAGGGACAGGAAACCCCCCCAAAAAAAACTGTCATGATTTGGATAGAGCATATAATTTAAAACAACTTTCTAATTTTACTTTTATCATCAAAATTGCTTCAGTCTCTTGCTATCCTTTGCTGAAAGAACAGCATTGCACTACTGGGAGCTAGCTGAACACATCTAGTTAGCCGATCACAAGAGACAAATTGTGCACGCACCAATCAGCAGCTAGCTCCCACTATATAGAAAGGGATACCAATAGAACAAAGCACATTTGAAAATAGAAGTGAGTTTAAAATTAAATGCGCTATCTGAATCATGCAAGTTTAATTTTGTCTTTTCTATTCCTTTAACATAACTGTCCATGTGAGCATTTTTTTGATGCATTGCCTGTACCTTCTCATATCATGTATTTGTTTCTTTTTGGTGTCAGTGTGAAAACTACATTGGAACGTTGCATCAATTCTGCCAGAAAAGAAAAAAGACATTGTCCTTTTTGGGAGATTCCAGTGGACTACCCCATCTTAGGATGTAGGTGAAAACACCAACTTAAACACCTTAAAAACATTAAGCCAGCGTTTTTCATCTTCAGTCCTCAGGGCACACCAATGGGCCACATTTTCATGATATCTGAACTAGAGCACAGGTGAAAAAAATAGCTAATGGGTGAGAACAAGTTGATAACCATAGTTATGGATCAGCTTAATATTTCTCCTGTGCTCTACTTCAGATATCATTAAACTTTCACAGTTCTGATAGAACATGCCATTTTAAGGGACTTTTATCTATGTATATATCTCTGAATATATATTCGTATAGATACACACACACACATATATATATACATATATACTGTATATACCGTGTGTGTGTGTGTGTATATATATATATATATATATATATGTATTTATATATATATATATGTGTGTGTATATATATATATATATATATATATATATATATATATATATATACTGTGTATATATATATATATATATATATATATATATAAAATTCTTCATAAATAATAAGAGTCCACAGCTGCATTCATTACTTTTGAGGAAATGAGGAGGAGGCAAAGACACCCCAGCCAAAGGCTTAAATACTCCTCCCTCTCCCCTCATCCCCCAGTCATTCTTTGCCTTTCGTCCCAGGAGGTTGGCAGAGAAGTGTCAGAAGTTTTTTGTCTCTTATGGAGGGTAGTACTCTTCGACATGGGACGGGAGTTTTAAGTAATCCTGTCAGTCTCTCAGTGAGGGCTTGGATGAAAGTTGGATGAGAGTACGGAGATGCAGGGAGAGTCTTTCTGCGAAACCATCCCGACTCATATTAACAACTCCACAAGCAATCAGCGTTGACTAACTTCTCATTTAATTTTATCCGGTTAGGATGAATTTTATTTTTTACTTTGATGTTTCCTTCGGGAACTTACTCTGGATCGATACTCGTTTTTTTCTTCTGCGGAAGTTTATTCAGGACACGTTCGTCCCATGTTTGTCTGTTTTTTCTTCCTCCCTCTCTGAGGGCGGATTTAGCCAGCTTGACCCTGGTTGCAGGTTGGTCTTGCTTGGGTTCAGATCTTTGGTCTTGCGGCGTACTCAGTCGCGTGGCGCCTGTTCTTCCAGGCTCGTCAGGTTGTGGCGCTGAGTGCTCACAATATTATTTGTGTTTCCTGTTATTTTATTTTACAAGTTTCAGCTATGCTTTCTTGAGCGGACTTGCGGGTCCGTGCGGTTCACGGGATTGTTTCAGTCCTTAATAGCCGTTTATCTGGTGACTGGGTCAGTGAATTTTCGCTGCGTCACTCTGTTGCTTCCGATGTACTCGGGACAGTATTCCTTCCCATGTGGTTGGAAGGTGGAGGGTTAGCGTTCTTTTTTCCGCTGGTCTGGACAGTTTTTCCATTCGGAGGCTCTGGGAATTGTCCTTCCTGGGACCTGTTCCTTTAGTTCTTCTCTTCTCATTGAGACCATTTTAGACTATGTCCGTTTCTCCTTGTGGATCGGGTCACCTTCTGGGGGACCTGGATTTCCCTTCTGGAGTTAGTTGTTCCCTTTTTAGGGACATTAGACAGTGTGGTGCCTCTGGGCTCCGTTTAGGGATCCCTTCCCGGAGTTGGTAATGTTCTGCATCACCTTCTTGGGTAGAAGAGGTCCTAGTGGCTTTTCCACTCATATGGTTCAGGTATTGCCATCCATTGTGGCATTTCTACCCATGTTTTTCTGTCCCCTGATTTCGTATTTGAGGTGATTTGCTGTACTCTGTTCGGGTGACTTGTCCTCACTGTTCCCCTTGTTCTTGGAATTTGTGGTTTTCTTTGGATGCCTGTTAGACTCTAGAGTCTTTATAGGGCCTTTAGTTCTTGGAAACGGCTCCTGCAAGGGGGTGGTCTCTTACCTTTGGGTCGGGACTTGCAAGGGATCTTGCTCTGGTTATCTGGGATAATCTGAATTTTTCCCTTGTGGGTCTGTTTTTCTATATCAGATGGGGTATTTAAGTTCCTGGAATGTTGAAAACATTGTGGGGCATGGGCCTTCTGCCCTGGTTCTTTTGGTTTTCAAGTGTTTCACTCTGCGCTTTCACGTGTGGCTCCTGCTGTGGGTTGTTACTGGACCTTTATGATCCTAGGGCTGGTTTGGGGTGCTCCAGTTTCCAGGGTAATTGGGCCTAGCCTTTGTTTTGACTGTTCTGTTTTACAACTTGGCCAGTTTTCCTGAGAACCGAGGCTCTTTGGGGCTCGTCTTGTGCTGGTTGATACGGTTCCAACTGATATAACCTGATAGTGGTCTTTGCTGCCTAGCAAGCGGACTATTTGCAGTTGTTCAGCTGTAGCTATTGTGCCTTGCATGTGTGTTCACAAGTTGGTTTTGTGAAGGGTTCTTACTGTGTTCGTTAGTGGCGTGGCCTTGAGTTCTCTCGGGTCGGCCACGGCTCCGGTCTTATGGGCAGGTGCTTATTGATGCTCTCTTTTCAGGGGGTTGGTTGTCCTCCTTTAAGAGGTATGATTCCTATTTTAGGGGCCGCTCCCGTGTACGGGAGTTTGAAACCAATTTTTTATCTTGTTCGGGGAACGGTCTGCTCCTTGAGTTGTTCCTTCCATCTGGGGAGTTGCTGGCTCCGCGTTGAGTCTTTAGTTGGGTGGTTTTGCTAGATCTCATTTGGTCTACAACCTGTTTGACTGTCTCTAAGGAGTTTTTGGGTTGGCACCCGAGCTGTGTGGGAATGGCCGTGTCCATTCTTCGGCCCTCTTGGGGGCTGGTTTTTGGGGGGTCTCTTTTGTTCCCCTGTTTTCAGTTCTGCTGTTGCTTGGGCTGGTCCGGCTAGGTGTAGATCTGAGATCTGTTGCTCATCCTCAGGTCTTGGGGATGCCAGTGGGCCTTTTTGTTGAGGTTCTGTGCTTCTCTCCGTTTTTGAGATCTGTGAGTAGATCGGGCGGCTGGGATTGCCTAGAGTGTGCCCTCTGTCTCGGAGGTTGGGCAATCTGTTATTTTGTTTGGCTGCTTTTTCCTTACGGATAGTATTTTCTTCCGTGTCTTCCTACAGGTAGCAGTGTCTTACTGGACTCAGTTGTTTACCTTCTGGGTTTGCTACACGTTTTGTTTCTGTTTGCTCAGTTTTTTTGGGTTCTGACGGTTTGGGGACTTCGTCTTCAGCCGTCTTTTTCGGTGCTGTTGCACGATAGTTGGGAGATGTTTCTTCTCCTTGCAGATGCCGATTTTGCACTTTGTGGTTCTGTTTGGTCTGGGTGTCGTCTCACCTTGTTCTCAGGACCCATTTGGGTCTCTGTGGGCTTGGCTTACTTTTAAAAGGGGTTTTTCCTTTATGGGTTCTTGCTGTACCCTTTGGGTGGCTCAGTGAGTCTGGCTCAGTGAGTCTGCTTTTGCGGTCTCTAGTTAGGCCTTTGGAATATCTGTGGGTCAGTGTCCTTGGGACCTTTTCCTTTCTAGTTTTTTTTTCCCGGCTTCGGTTGAAGCGGGGTTTGGTTGTGGTTTTTCAGGCCTAGTTCCCTCAGAATGGGCTTCCTTTTGTACCCTCCCGTTTTCGCATTCAGTGTCCTCCTGGTGGCCAGGTTCTTATTTCCCAAAAGTATTGAATGCAGCTGTGGACTCTTTCCATCTGAAGAAAAGAAAATTATCAGGTAAGCATAATTTATGTTATATGTATATGTGTGTGTGTGTAAGCGGCTATGGGTAAAGCCCGATGTACTTTAATTCCCCCATCTAGAATATTTCTTTTGCCTCCATCTGGGGGGTTCAAGGAAGGCTCCCCGCTGATCCTCTAGTATAAACAGCAAGTGAACCTTGGGGAATGAGATTTACAAGGGGGGCTTTGCCCCACTTGAACCCCCAGGCGGAGGCAAAAAGGATAGCGAAGATGGGGGAATTACAGTGCATGCTATGTATGTTTGATGCAGTGACTCGATGAAGCGCATGCACTCGGGATTTATGATCATACATCGGGCTTTACCCACAGCCGCTTGGGTAATGTCCGTTTTACCCAGGTAATCCTAGGATTTTACCCATTTTATATATTTATTTATTTATATATATATATATATATATATATATATATATATATATATATATATATATATATATATATATATATATATATACTGTATATATATATATATACTGTATATATATATATATATACTGTATATATATGAAAAAAATTATATGTGAAGAACATTGGAATGTAAAATTGTAAAATATATGTAACATGCTTTAGGTTTCGCTCTGTTGGTCTAACAAAGTGTCGGGTTAGCACACATGAAGAATTAGTTATCTTAAGGCGTGTTATTTAAATATTAAGTGTAAAAAATGTAATAAATAATAATTATTAATAATTATTGTTAATGAAAAATATACATAAATATTTTTTTATTTTTTTTTAATGTTTTAGTACACCTATAATAATGATTTACATTATTATTTTTAAATATTTTGTAATTAATAAATATATAGCACACCTTAAAGGGACAGTCTACTCCAGAATTGTTATTGTTTAAAAATATAGATAATCCTTTTATTTACCATTTCCCAGGCTTGCATGACCAACACTGTTCTATTGATATACTTTTTACTTGTTTTGACAAACTTGCATTTTAGCTAATCAGTGCTGACTCATAAATAACTACACTAGACTGAGCACGTTATCATCAATATGGCACACATGAACGCCCTCTAGCAGTGAATAACTGTCAAATGGATTCAGATAAGAGGCAGCCTTCAAGGGCTTAGAAATTAGCACATGAGTCTACCTAGGTTTAGCTTTCAACAAAGAATACCAAAAGAACAAAGCAAATTTGACGATACAAGTAAATTAGAAAGTTGTTTAAAGAGATAGTCTAGTCAAAATTAAACTGTCATGGTTCAGATAGACCAGGCAATTTTAAACAACTATTATCAATTTTTCTTCATTCTCTTGGTATCTTTATTTAAAAAAGCTGGAATATAAGCTTAAGGGCTGGCCCATTTTTGGCTCAGCAGCAGGGTAGCGCTTGCTGATTGGATGGCTACATTTATCCACCAATCAGCAAGTGCTACCCAGGTTCTTAACCAAAAATGGTTCGGCTCCTAAGATTTAATGGCAGCTTTTTTAAATATAGATACCAAGAGATGGAAGAAAAATTGATAATAGGAGTAAATTAGAAAGTTGCTTAAAATTGCATGCTCTATCTGAATCGTGAAAGTTTAATTTTGACTAGACTGTTTACTCCTGTCTGGTTTTGCACACATAAACCCGACACGAGTGCACTAATTCTTCATGTGCATTAACCTGACATGAATTATATTAAGGTGTGTTATCTGATGAGCAAGCAATGGGTGCAATAAAAACATACTCCAACCCATTAGATCATTTTATTTTTGCATTTTTATGTCCCTTTATTAAGCCTGTTAAATGCCTGTTTTTTATCTTGTAGATTTACAGCACAAGCTCTAATTGATGGGGAAAAGTATGGAAAGGGAGAAGGTAGAACTAAGAAAATTGCTGAAAACTTAGCAGCCAGAATGACCTTGCTATCACTTCAAGAGAATTCAAACCCACCAACCGTAAGTTGTTTGACAGTAAGTTTTGTCTATGAAAAAACATTCAATAACTACGTAATTATCTGAAGATCACAATTTTTTTTATTGAAACGTAAAGAGACTTTAACCCCTTTGTGACCCGACCATTTTTCAATTTTCTTACCGTTAAGGACCAGGGCTGTTTTTACATTTTTGCAGTGTTTGTGTTTAGCTCTTACTCATTTACTGTACCCACACATATTATATATCATTTTTCTCATCATTAAATGGTCTTTCTAAAGATACCATTATTTTTATCATGTCATATAATTTACTATATTTTTTTTTAAAATATGATGAAAACATTGAAAAAACACACTTTTCCTTCTTAATATGGGAAGATTTCACAGCTGCATTCCTTGCTTGTGGGAAATACTGAACCTGGCCACCAGGAGGAGGCAAAGACACCCCAGCCAAAGGCTTAAATACCTGCCCCACTTCCTTATAATCCCAGTCATTCTTTGCCTTTCGTCACAGGAGGTTGGTAGAGAAGTGTCAGAAGATTTAGTCTCTAATGGAGGGTAGTACTCTTCGAGATGGGACTGGAGTTTTATTTTTTTTTTATTTTTTTTTTCAACAAGCTTTATTTCTCCAACATAGGTGTGTCCGGTCCACGGCGTCATCCTTACTTGTGGGATATTCTCTTCCCCAACAGGAAATGGCAAAGAGCCCAGCAAAGCTGGTCACATGATCCCTCCTAGGCTCCGCCTACCCCAGTCATTCTCTTTGCCGTTGTACAGGCAACATCTCCACGGAGATGGCTTAGAGTTTTTTAGTGTTTAACTGTAGTTTTTATTATTCAATCAAGAGTTTGTTATTTTAAAATGGTGCTGGTATGTACTATTTACTCAGAAACAGAAAAGAGATGAAGATTTCTGTTTGTATGAGGAAAATGATTTTAGCAACCGTCACTAAAATCCATGGCTGTTCCACACAGGACTGTTGAGAGCAATTAACTTCAGTTGGGGGAACAGTGAGCAGTCTCTTGCTGCTTGAGGTATGACACATTCTAACAAGACGATGTAATGCTGGAAGCTGTCATTTTCCCTCTGGGATCCGGTAAGCCATGTTTATTACGATTGTAAATAAGGGCTTCAAAAAGGGCTTATTAAGACTGTAGACTTTTTTTGGGCTAAATCGATTGATTATTAACACATATTTAGCCTTGAGGAATCATTTTATCTGGGTATTTTGATATAATAATATCGGCAGGCACTGTTTTAGACACCTTATTCTTTAGGGGCTTTCCCAAAGCATAGGCAGAGCCTCATTTTCGCGCCGGTGTTGCGCACTTGTTTTTGAGAGGCATGGCATGCAGTCGCATGTGAGAGGAGCTCTGATACTTAGAAAAGACTTTCTGAAGGCGTCATTTGGTATCGTATTCCCCTTGGGGCTTGGTTGGGTCTCAGCAAAGCAGATACCAGGGACTGTAAAGGGGTTAAAGTTCAAAACGGCTCCGGTTCCGTTATTTTAAGGGTTAAAGCTTCCAAATTTGGTGTGCAATACTTTTAAGGCTTTAAGACACTGTGGTGAAAATTTGGTGAATTTTGAACAATTCCTTCATGTTTTTTCGCATTTGCAGTAATAAAGTGTGTTCAGTTTAAAATTTAAAGTGACAGTAACGGTTTTATTTTAAAACGTTTTTTGTACTTTGTTATCAAGTTTATGCCTGTTTAACATGTCTGAACTACCAGATAGACTGTGTTCTGAATGTGGGGAAGCCAGAATTCCTATTCATTTAAATAAATGTGATTTATGTGACAATGACAATGATGCCCAAGATGATTCCTCAAGTGAGGGGAGTAAGCATGGTACTGCATCATTCCCTCCTTCGTCTACACGAGTCTTGCCCACTCAGGAGGCCCCTAGTACATCTAGCGCGCCAATACTCCTTACTATGCAACAATTAACGGCTGTAATGGATAATTCTGTCAAAAACATTTTAGCCAAAATGAACACTTATCAGCGTAAGCGCGACTGCTCTGTTTTAGATACTGAAGAGCATGACGACGCTGATATTAATATTTCTGAAGGGCCCCTAACTCAGTCTGATGGGGCCAGGGAGGTTTTGTCTGAGGGAGAAATTACTGATTCAGGGAACATTTCTCAACAAGCTGAACCTGATGTGATTGCATTTAAATTTAAGTTGGAACATCTCCGCATTCTGCTTAAGGAGGTATTATCCACTCTGGATGATTGTGACAAGTTGGTCATCCCAGAGAAACTATGTAAAATGGACAAGTTCCTAGAGGTGCCGGGGCTCCCAGAAGCTTTTCCTATACCCAAGCGGGTGGCGGACATTGTTAATAAAGAATGGGAAAGGCCCGGTATTCCTTTCGTCCCTCCCCCCATATTTAAAAAATTGTTTCCTATGGTCGACCCCAGAAAGGACTTATGGCAGACAGTCCCCAAGGTCGAGGGAGCGGTTTCCACTTTAAACAAACGCACCACTATACCCATAGAGGATAGTTGTGCTTTCAAAGATCCTATGGATAAAAAATTAGAAGGTTTGCTTAAAAAGATGTTTGTTCAGCAGGGTTACCTTCTACAACCAATTTCATGCATTGTCCCTGTCGCTACAGCCGCATGTTTCTGGTTCGATGAGCTGATAAAGGCGGTCGACAGTGATTCTCCTCCTTATGAGGAGATTATGGACAGAATCAATGCTCTCAAATTGGCTAATTCTTTCACCCTAGACGCCACTTTGCAATTGGCTAGGTTAGCGGCTAAGAATTCTGGGTTTGCTATTGTGGCGCGCAGAGCGCTTTGGTTGAAATCTTGGTCGGCTGATGCGTCTTCCAAGAACAAGCTACTTAACATTCCTTTCAAGGGGAAAACGCTGTTTGGCCCTGACTTGAAAGAGATTATCTCGGATATCACTGGGGGTAAGGGCCACGCCCTTCCTCAGGATCGGCCTTTCAAGGCAAAAAATAAACCTAATTTTCGTCCCTTTCGTAGAAACGGACCAGCCCAAAGTGCTACGTCCTCTAAGCAAGAGGGTAATACTTCTCAAGCCAAGCCAGCTTGGAGACCAATGCAAGGCTGGAACAAGGGAAAGCAGGCCAAGAAACCTGCCACTGCTACCAAGACAGCATGAAATGTTGGCCCCCGATCCGGGACCGGATCTGGTGGGGGGCAGACTCTCTCTCTTCGCTCAGGCTTGGGCAAGAGATGTTCTGGATCCTTGGGCGCTAGAAATAGTCTCCCAAGGTTATCTTCTGGAATTCAAGGGACTTCCCCCAAGGGGGAGGTTCCACAGGTCTCAGTTGTCTTCAGACCACATAAAAAGACAGGCATTCTTACATTGTGTAGAAGACCTGTTAAAAATGGGAGTGATTCATCCCGTTCCATTAAGAGAACAAGGGATGGGGTTCTACTCCAATCTGTTTATAGTTCCCAAAAAAGAGGGAACGTTCAGACCAATCTTAGATCTCAAGATCTTAAACAAGTTTCTCAAGGTTCCATCGTTCAAGATGGAAACCATTCGAACTATTCTTCCTTCCATCCAGGAAGGTCAATTCATGACCACGGTGGATTTAAAGGATGCGTATCTACATATTCCTATCCACAAGGAACATCATCGGTTCCTGAGGTTCGCATTCCTGGACAAACATTACCAGTTTGTGGCGCTTCCTTTCGGATTAGCCACTGCTCCAAGGATTTTCACAAAGGTACTAGGGTCCCTTCTAGCTGTGCTAAGACCAAGGGGCATTGCTGTAGTACCTTACTTGGACGACATTCTGATTCAAGCGTCGTCCCTTCCTCAAGCAAAGGCTCACACGGACATTGTCCTGGCCTTTCTCAGATCTCACGGATGGAAAGTGAACGTGGAAAAGAGTTCTCTATCTCCGTCAACAAGGGTTCTCTTCTTGGGAACAATAATAGACTCCTTAGAAATGAGGATTTTTCTGACAGAGGCCAGAAAAACAAAACTTCTAGACTCTTGTCGGATACTTCATTCCGTTCCTCTTCCTTCCATAGCTCAGTGCATGGAAGTGATCGGGTTGATGGTAGCGGCAATGGACATAGTTCCTTTTGCACGCATTCATCTAAGACCATTACAACTGTGCATGCTCAGTCAGTGGAATGGGGACTATACAGACTTGTCTCCGAAGATACAAGTAAATCAGAGGACCAGAGACTCACTCCGTTGGTGGCTGTCCCTGGACAACCTGTCACGAGGGATGACATTCCGCAGACCAGAGTGGGTCATTGTCACGACCGACGCCAGTCTGATGGGCTGGGGCGCGGTCTGGGGATCCCTGAAAGCTCAGGGTCTTTGGTCTCGGGAAGAATCTCTTCTACCGATAAATATTCTGGAACTGAGAGCGATATTCAATGCTCTCAAGGCTTGGCCTCCGCTAGCGAGGGCCAAGTTCATACGGTTTCAATCAGACAACATGACAACTGTTGCGTACATCAACCATCAGGGGGGAACAAGGAGTTCCCTGGCGATGGAAGAAGTGACCAAAATCATTCTATGGGCGGAGTCTCACTCCTGCCACCTGTCTGCTATCCACATCCCAGGAGTGGAAAATTGGGAAGCGGATTTTCTGAGTCGTCAGACATTGCATCCGGGGGAGTGGGAACTCCATCCGGAAATCTTTGCCCAAGTCACTCAGCTGTGGGGCATTCCAGACATGGATCTGATGGCCTCTCGTCAGAACTTCAAAGTTCCTTGCTACGGGTCCAGATCCAGGGATCCCAAGGCGGCTCTAGTGGATGCACTAGTAGCACCTTGGACCTTCAAACTAGCTTATGTGTTCCCGCCGTTTCCTCTCATCCCCAGGCTGGTAGCCAGGATCAATCAGGAGAGGGCGTCGGTGATCTTGATAGCTCCTGCGTGGCCACGCAGGACTTGGTATGCAGATCTGGTGAATATGTCATCGGCTCCTCCTTGGAAGCTACCTTTGAGACGAGACCTTCTTGTTCAGGGTCCGTTCGAACATCCGAATCTGGTTTCACTCCAGCTGACTGCTTGGAGATTGAACGCTTGATCTTATCGAAGCGAGGGTTCTCAGATTCTGTTATCGATACTCTTGTTCAGGCCAGAAAGCCTGTAACTAGAAAGATTTACCACAAAATTTGGAAAAAATATATCTGTTGGTGTGAATCTAAAGGATTCCCTTGGGACAAGGTTAAGATTCCTAGGATTCTATCCTTCCTTCAAGAAGGATTGGAAAAAGGATTATCTGCAAGTTCCCTGAAGGGACAGATTTCTGCCTTGTCTGTGTTACTTCACAAAAAGCTGGCCGCTGTGCCAGATGTTCAAGCCTTTGTTCAGGCTCTGGTTAGAATTAAGCCTGTTTACAAACCTTTGACTCCTCCTTGGAGTCTCAATTTAGTTCTTTCAGTTCTTCAGGGGGTTCCGTTTGAACCCTTGCATTCCGTTGATATTAAGTTATTATCTTGGAAAGTTTTGTTTTTAGTTGCAATTTCTTCTGCTAGAAGAGTTTCAGAATTATCTGCTCTGCAGTGTTCTCCTCCTTATCTGGTGTTCCATGCAGATAAGGTGGTTTTACGTACTAAACCTGGTTTTCTTCCAAAAGTTGTTTCTAACAAAAACATTAACCAGGAGATTATCGTACCTTCTCTGTGTCCGAAACCATTTTCAAAGAAGGAACGTTTGTTGCACAATTTGGATGTTGTTCGCGCTCTAAAATTCTATTTAGATGCTACAAAGGATTTTAGACAAACATCTTCCTTGTTTGTTGTTTATTCCGGTAAAAGGAGAGGTCAAAAAGCAACTTCTACCTCTCTCTCTTTTTGGATTAAAAGCATCATCAGATTGGCTTACGAGACTGCCGGACGGCAGCCTCCCGAAAGAATCACAGCTCATTCCACTAGGGCTGTGGCTTCCACATGGGCCTTCAAGAACGAGGCTTCTGTTGATCAGATATGTAGGGCAGCGACTTGGTCTTCACTGCACACTTTTACCAAATTTTACAAGTTTGATACTTTTGCTTCTTCTGAGGCTATTTTTGGGAGAAAGGTTTTGCAAGCCGTGGTGCCTTCCATTTAGGTGACCTGATTTGCTCCCTCCCTTCATCCGTGTCCTAAAGCTTTGGTATTGGTTCCCACAAGTAAGGATGACGCCGTGGACCGGACACACCTATGTTGGAGAAAACAGAATTTATGTTTACCTGATAAATTACTTTCTCCAACGGTGTGTCCGGTCCACGGCCCGCCCTGGTTTTTTTAATCAGGTCTGATAATTTATTTTCTTTAACTACAGTCACCACGGTACCATATGGTTTCTCCTATGCAAATATTCCTCCTTAACGTCGGTCGAATGACTGGGGTAGGCGGAGCCTAGGAGGGATCATGTGACCAGCTTTGCTGGGCTCTTTGCCATTTCCTGTTGGGGAAGAGAATATCCCACAAGTAAGGATGACGCCGTGGACCGGACACACCGTTGGAGAAAGTAATTTATCAGGTAAACATAAATTCTGTTTTTATCAAAAATGAAAAACATTACAGATCATACATTTCACATTTTTATGAGAATACAGACAGAATATAAGAGAGACAGCTCTCTAGAAAACAAGTGTTACAATTTCTCTACGAGAAGTGTTCAATCAACTGTGCTTGTTAATTTTCTTTTCTTTATGTAGTCTTAAACAACTTTAAACAAAAAATAAAATTGAAACATTATATGTTATAATAACATAACTTTGGTGTATTTCTGAGAGGCGCAGAGTATAAAAAAAAAAAGATAAGTAAATAAAGTAAAAATCAAAAGGTACACATGATTTTTATGTGTCTCGGGGTCATGAGATCAATCAGATCCTGTTTATACTTAGCAATTTATATATATTAAGGATCTTTATTTATTGAATGTGTGTATGTTTCCCAGAAAATCATTAGTGCACAATAAAAGTCAAGCCTGCCTGTTTTTTGATAGTGGTATTGTTCTAAGGACAAAAGAAACGTGACATTTTGTCTCCAACTCCCTATTGTGGGGATTGTTTGTTGTTTCCAAAGCCTAGGGATAAGCTGTTTTGCACTGCTTAACATAATGTACAAGAGTGTTAATTTATATTTACATTTGATCTTGGGTGGGTTATTAAAAAGTAAGTTAATGGGGTTATATGGGATATTATGTGAAAGGACTTTTTGAATCTCTTGGTGTACTTGCTGCCAAAATGGCTGTAATATAGGGCAATCCCACCATATATGGTAGAGTGTGCCGTTCTGTTTACAGGCTCTCCAGCATTGTGGGTCGGATTGTTTGTAAATTTTTGCTAATCTACTAGGGTAGAGATACCAACGTCCCAATAATTTCATATTAGTCTCCGTTATACTCATTGAAGAGGGAGATTTGCTCATCTGTTGAAAGATCTTATTCCACGTCTCACAGGTCACTTCCACTCCTAACTCTGATTCCCATGTCTTGGTGTATGTTGGGGGTTGTCTAGAGTGAATATCCATTAAAATTTTGTATATTGCTGATAAGGTACCTTTCAGGGTTTGGGTGGACCAGCACAGGTGTTCAAATGGTTTTAAATTCCGGACTAAATTTAGTTTGTCTTTATGTTGCATTATGAAATGTGACATTTGGAGGTATTCAAACCATCTATGGAAGTGGGGGATATGTTTGGCAATTAATGATGTCCTAGACAAGAGAGCCCCTTGTTCTAGTACTGTGTAGCATGGTAAGCCGGTAGTTATGCTATATAATTTATCATTCCAAATGTGTTGGTGTGAGGGAAACTCCCTATTGTGTAACAGGGGGGAAAGGGGGGAAGGGATTGTAGAGATGTCATGTCGAGCCCTTATCAAAGCGTCCCATGTCGCAATAGTGCTTTCAACTAGAGAAGAGTTACCAGTACGTGGGGACTGGAGTTTTAAGTAGTCCTGTCAGCCTCTCAGTGAGAGCATGGATGAAAGTTAGAGTCTGGAGAAGCAGGGAGAGTCTTTCTGTGAAACCATCCCGACTCATATTAACAGCTCCATAAGCAATCAGCGTTGACGAGTTTCGCTGCCTGCTTTCTTCTCTCAAGTCCATGTCAGAAGCGACGCTACTGTTCCATGGCATAGATTCTGGTAAGATCGTTTCATTTTTTTATTCATGTATGATAACGCAAGAAGACTGGGTCACAGTGTGACTCCTTATATCTGTATAGAATCAAGGGTTAATATCTCCTGAGGGGGATTATTGAACAGTGGGGAAAAATCTTATATGTTTATTTGATTTTATGCTGCTTTTATGTGTGAGATGTTATGGGCTCATAGGCTGTTATGGAATATAGAGGTTTCACTTTGAGAGCTGTGCAGCTTACAAGTTTGGTGCGCTTTTCCTCATAGCAGAGACTGTCCTGCATTGATCAGTTTTCATTTCCTCTTTCCTGACCGGGTGTTTATCAGAGAGGAGTTATAAATCTCTGTTCTGTCTGGGTCATAGGATGTGGGGAATGCCCCAGCCATTAGGGTATAAGGGTGCCGTTTTTGTGAATAAAATAAGATTGTTTTATTTTCTATAGTTCTCCGCTTATTGCACTAGCGACGGAGGATTCTGTTTCTTTAGAGGATACTCCCTCTATTTCTAAAGAGTAATTCCTGTTTATATTGTGAGGAGACCTTAGATCCGCCCTCTCAATTATGTTCCATATGCCACCTCTGAGGAGTTGTCGTCCAGTGAGATGCGTACCCTACATTCTTTTCTCTCTACACATGCAGTTTCCCGTAGCATTGCTGATCCTCCATCTGGAGGGGGCCTTTTTTTCACCAGGCATTACTGCGCAGTTTAGACGGCGGTGTCTGCGGCCTTTAATGCTTTACCTCGCCCTGTCAAGCTCAAGCGAAAGGTTACATATTGCACTTCTTTCCAGAGTACATCAGATATTTTATTGGATTAAACTGTTATGGTTATCCAAGGATGAAGTTCTTCGGAAACTTCAGAGTATGAACATTCTGGGTCGGAGTCTGCTGCCTCTAAACCTCCGACTGCGGAGGAACCAGACTTTTAGTTTTAGGAATTTGTGCTTTCTTCTAAAGGAAGTTTTTGTCTAATTCAGAGGTTCCAAAGACTAAATTGCCTGATGAACCTTTGATTCCTAAATTGGATAGAGTTTGAGGACAGGGTGGTGCCTTATCCTTCCCTGCTCCTGTTAGATGGCGAACATTATTAAGAATGAATGGAACAGGATTGGATTCCTTTTTCCTCTCTTCTCCCTTTAACAAATTGTTCCCGGTTCTGGACTCTCTATGGAATAGTGAGGTTCCGTCCCGAAAGAAGATGGCACTATCTTTGCCATTGCTAAACCTACTACTATCCTGCCTGAGGATAGCTCTTTGTTTTAAGGAGCCCATGGATAAAAAATGGAAACTCTGTTAAGAAAGATATTTCAACATATGGGATATTTGTTTTTCAACCAGCGGTGGCTGTTGCCGCGGTTGCTGGAGCAGTTACCTATTGGTGTTACTCCTTGCGGGGTTTGATCGAGGGGGAGGGTCCCCTCGACGTTCTTCAGGAAAGAATTAAGGCCTTGAGGTTGCTAATTCTTTTATTTGTGATGCTAATATGCAGATTATTCGTCTCAAGTCTAAGGCTTCAGCTTTTTCTGTTCAGGCCCATCGGGCTCTGGCTGAAGTCATGGTTTGCAGATACGACTTCTAAGTCTAGACATCTTTCCCTCCCCTTTCAGGAAATGATTTTGTTTGGTCGAGGCCTGGACTCCTTTATCTCCACGCTCACACGGGGGCAAGGGGCCCTCCTACTGCAAGAGAATATGAACTAGTCTAAGGGACAATTTTCGTTCTGATAAAGCCCATGTCAGCAGTCCTCCGCTAGGCCAGAGCAAAACAAGAGCTCTTGGAAGCCGGCTCATTCCTAGGATAAATCCAAGTAGAGCAAGAAGGCCGCTGAGTCTAGGTCGGCATGAATGGGCGGTCCCCCGTCCTCTTTTGGATCATGGAGGGGGCAGTCTGTCGCTATGTTTAGTAGCTTGGCTCAGGGATGTGCAGGATCCATGGGTCCTGGAGGTCATAGCTCAGGGTTACAAGATAGGTTTCAAGTCTCAGCCATCCAAGGGCAGATTCCTCTTCTCTTTCCTGTCTTCCTGACCAGAAAGAAGGAGAGCCTTTCTGGGGTGCGTACGGGATGTGTCCTCTTAGGCGTTATTTTCCCGGTGCCTATCACAGTGAGAGGTTTGGGATACTATTCAAACCTTTTCGTGGTCCCGAAGAAGGAGGGAACTTTTCGTCCTATTCTGGACCTAAAGTGCTTAAACAAGTTTTTAAATGTCCCCTCGTTTAAGATGGAGACAATAGGTCCAATATTCCCCTCGTTCGAGAGGGGCAGTTCATGACCACGATAGATCTGAAGGATGCTCACTTCACGTACCAATCCTCAAGGACTACTTCCAGTTCCTAAGGTTTGCGTTCTTGGACCAGCACTTCCAGTTTATTGCACTTCCATTTGGTCTAGCTAAGGCCTCCATTCTAAATCTCTCCTCTGTCTTCTTCGATCCCATGGATGGAAGGTAAATAGAGAGAGTTCTCTTGTATCAAGTACCAGGATAGAATTTATGGGTACTATATTAGAATGGGAATATTAGGTTAATAATAATAATTATTATTATTAATATAACGGATCAGAGACGTTGCAAGCTAGCTTCAACATGTCTTACTTTCCAGACCTCCTTAAGGCCATCTGTGGCTTGGTGTATGGTGTCCAGCAGGGACATCATTCCTTTGCCAGGTTTCACCTCAGACTGTGCATGCTGAAGCAGTGGAATGGCGATCATCGGATCTATCTCAACAGATTTCTCTGGACATCCGAGAGAACCGCTCACTTGGTGTTTTTTGTCCGGATCACTTTTCCTGAGGGACGTCCGTCTTAAGACCATCCTGGGTGATTGTGACTACGGTTGTCTGTCAGGATGAGGAGCTGTTTGGGGTGCTAGGGAGGCACAGGGCCTTTGAACTCAGGAGAAAAGCTCCCTCCCGATCTCATTTTGGATCTTCAGGTAATATACAATGCTCTGAAGGCTTGGCCTCTGCTGGGTTTGTCCCAGTTTATCAGATTCCAATCAGACAATATAACCTCGGTGGCTTAAATCTACCATCAGGGGGGAACAAAAAGCTCCCTAGCTATGAGGGAAGTATCTTGGATTCTGGAGTGGGCTGAGACCCACGTTTATTCGCTGTCAGTGATCCACATTCCGGGTGTGGACAACTGGAAAGTGGTTTTCCTCAGCAGACAATCCTTTCATTCGGGGGAATAGTCTCTCCATCTTGGGTGTTTGCAGAGATTTGCAAGAGGAGGATCTTATGAAGTCTCAATACCAAGCTACTCAGATATGAGTCGAGGTACAGGGATCCTCAGGCGGAGCTAACAGATGCATTAGCGGTGCCTTGGAGGTTCAATCTAATTCATCTTTCCGGCCGTTACCACTACTTTCTAGTGTAGTTGTTTGAATCAAGCAGGCGTCAGTGATTCTGATTACTCCGTATTTGCCGCGAAGGATATGGTTTGCGGATCTAGTGGGGATGTCATCATCTCCTCCGTGGAAGTTATCTTGTCGCTGGTATCTGCTGACCAAGATCTCTTTGTTCATCAATGTCTAGATTCTTTGAGGCTGACTGCGTGAAGATTGTACGCTTAATCCCAGCCAAGAGAGGGTTTTCTGAGAGAGTTATTTTTACTCTCATTCGAGCTCATAAGCTGGTCGCTAGTCGCATCTATCATAAGTTGTGAAGGACCAACTTATTCTTTTTTCCAGGATGAACTGGAGAAGGGCTTTTTTGCAAGTCCCCTGAGGGGACAGTTTTCAACCCTGTCTGCGTTACTGCACAAGAGGTTTGCTGAGACTCCAGATGTGCAGTCTTTTGTTAAGGCTCTGCTAGGATCAGACCTGTGTTTAGATCTAATGCTCCTCTTTGGAGTTTAAATCTTGTTCTTAAAGTTTTGCAACATGCTCTGTTGGAGCCTATGCATGAAGTAGACAATAAATTGTTGTCTTGGAAGGTTTCTTTTCTACTGGCTATTGCTTCTGCACACATCAGTATCCGTGATTGCTGCAATGCATTCCTCCTTGTCTGGATTTCCATGCTGATAAAGCTGTTATACGAACCAAGTTAGGTCTTCTTCCTAAGGTTGTGTCATTTCGCAACATCAATCAAGAGATTGTGGTTCCTTTCTTATGTCCTAATCGTCCTTCGTCGAAGGAACATTTATAACGTAATTCTGGATGTGGTTTGTGCCTTGAAGTTCTATCTTCAGGCCACAATAGAATTTAGACGAACTTCTTTCGCTGTTTGTTCTCCTTTCCAGGAAGCGTAGGGGTCAGAGGACCTCTTCGACTTCCTTATATTTTTGGCTGAGGAGTGTCACCCGTTAGCATAGAGTCAGCGGGACATAAGCCTCCTCTGATGATTACGGCTCATTCTACGAGAGCAGTGGTTTCCTCTTGGGCCTTCAAAAATGAGGCCTCTATGGATCAGATTTGTAAGGTGGCTACCTGGTCCTCCTTACATACTTTTTCCAAATTTTACAAGTTTTGATGTTTTTTCTTCTGCTGAAGCAGTCTTCAGGAGAAAGGTTTTCTTCCTAATGGGAAAAAGTCCACAGCCGCATTCATTACTTGTGGGAAATAAGAACCTGGCCACCAGGAGGAGGCAAAGACACACCAGTCAAAGGCTGAAATACTCCTCCCACTCCCCCTATCCCCCAGTCATTCTTTGCTTTCGTCCCAAAGTTTGGCAGAGAAGTTTCAGAAGTTTTATTTTTTTAAAGAAAATACTTTTATTAATTTTTACGTAAAGTGTGTCTCTCATGGAGGG
Source organism: Bombina bombina (assembly GCF_027579735.1). NCBI lineage: Eukaryota > Metazoa > Chordata > Amphibia > Anura > Bombinatoridae > Bombina > Bombina bombina. Next base: position 907,234,635 of record NC_069502.1, on the reverse strand, counting down.
TAGTACTCTTCACAATGGGACAGGAGTTTTAAGTAGTCCTGCTAGTCTCTCAGTGAGGACCTGGGCGAATGTTAGAGTCCGGAGATGCAGTGGGAGTTCTCTCTCTGACACCATCCCGATTAGTATTAACAGCTCCTCTAGCACTTGGCGTTGCCGACGCTTCCCTACCTGCTGTCTTCTCTCAAGTCCATGACGGAGGCGACGCTACTATCCGTCACACTTAAAGGGCTGTGTTTCTCTTCCATGGCGTAGATTCCGGTAAGATCATTTCATTTTATCAATATGAATGTTATGTTGTTATATGACAGATAGGTATGGGTCTCAGTGAGACTCCTCTGTTCGGATCTGGGAATCATGGGATAATTCCTTCCTTAGGGGGGATTTGTGAACAGGGTTGGGTTCCTTAATCATGTTTCTTATGTGATCTCCCTGCTTTGTGTATTGGGTATTGGCTCTGGGGCTGAGACGGGAGAATTGCTTGAAGGCTTTAGTGGGGCCTAGTTGCCGCCTTTTTCTGGCGCGTTTTTTGAACTTTACGGTTCACCTTATGACTGGGCGTTGTTAGGCTGGGTTTGTTACGCTTCCACATTCCTGACCGTGTGGCGATGAGGATTTTCTGCTTCGTTTGGATCTGGTCATAGGAGGTGGTGAGTGCCCCACTCATTGTGGGTGTCAGGTGCCGTTCGTTTTTTTTATATTGTCCTATTTTTCTCTTTGGTTTTAACCATGGAGGATTCTGAAGCTGCGACTGTCGTTTCTGATTCCAATTCTTCCTCTTGTGAGGAAGGTGCTTCGGCCCCACTGACGCAGGTTTATCAGTCCCGTCTCTTGTGTCTTCTTAGAGCGCCTGGTTCCTCTGGCTCGGGGAACCAGGGACCTATTGAGCCATCAGCCTCTGGGGTCTCTGTGTTACTCAAGCGGCGGATTCCCAACAGCACCCTTCCTCTACATTTGCAGGTAACCATAATGTTAATTCTCCCTCCGGACAGGGTGGTTTGTTTTCCCTGGAGATAGCGGGTCATTTCCACTTCAATATATTGATGGCGCTGGTTCTCCTGCAGGATCCGGAGGTTTCTGCGCGGTTGTGTTCTTGCCCGATTATCCCGGGTATCCAGACTTCGGGTGGGTCTATTCAGTTACCTCCGGGGGTAAATATTCCTCCATATTGCACCTTTCATTATTGGATCGCACGGCTGCGCGTTCTACTCCGTCATCTTTACGACCTATTGGGGGATCCTCTCCTCTATCAGTTGGGGAATGTGTCATCGAATGGTGCTTTGAGCTAGACTATTTGGGATGTTGATCGTCTCGGTCGCTCGTGTCTTTTTCCCAGAGTTTATTTTGGCGGATGCATTCGGGTTGCCTTCTTTTCTTTCATCCGGTTAGGATACCTTTTTATTTGATTGTTCCCTCTGGAATTTCTGGGATGGACTTGCTTTTTGTTACTTCCTTGGAAGTTGTTCGCGGACTGTTGGGTCCGGAATTTGTGTGCACTTTGTTGTGTTGTCAGTGATGCCTGTTGCGCCTGGCGGGTCCGGCGGGACCTTGTGTGTTTTGTTTTATTGTTTGTTTTCAAAAACTACTCTATACATCTACACCCGGGCCTTCGGGTCTGCATACCGGGAGAGATTGGGCATGCCACTCTCTCCTGGGGCTGGGTCGGTGGCTTCCGCCTTGTCGCTTTGGTTCTCCTTTCAGAGGGCGGGGCCTTCTCTGCTAGGGCGGTTTTAGACTCCTAGAGTCTCTGGACCTCGTTTCATTCCGCTTTTAATGGATACTCTTCATGGATCAGTGGTTGAGCGCTTGACAGTATGCGAGATATAGCGGGATCATGCCTGCATTCTCTATGATCCGGCAGCGGTGCCTTGGGGTGGCTAGCCTGTGACTTGCCATGTGGGGGCCTGGTTCGCCTTTTTCGCTGCTGGAGTCTTCTTCTAGCTGGGGTCGCCTTGTTCGTTTCAGTTCTGGTTCAGTTTTCTTTTACAAGATATGACGAGTCCACGGATTTCATCCTTACTTATGGGATATCACCTCCTGGTCAGCAGGAGGAGGCAAAGAGCTCCACAGCAGAGCTGCATATATAGCCCCTCCCTTCCCTCCCCCTCCAGTCATTCTCTTTGCCTGTGTTAGTGATAGGAGTGAGGTAAAGTGAGGTGTAAGTTTTAGATTCTTCTAAGAAGGAGCGTCTGTTACATAATTTGGACGTAGTCCGTGCCTTGAAGCTCTACTTGAAGGCGTCTAAGGATTTTCGTCAAACATCTTTATTATTCGTTGTTTTTGCTGGGAAACGTAGGGGTCAGAAAGCTACGGCTACCTCTCTTTCTTTTTGGCTGAAGAGTATCATCCGTGTTGCATATGAGACTGCTGGACAGCAGCCTCCAGAACGAATTACGGCTCATTCTACTAGGGCTGTGGCTTCCTCATGGGCATTTAAAAATGATGCTTCTGTTGAACAGATTTGCAAGGCTGCAACTTGGTCGTCTCTTCATACTTTTTCCAAATTTTTCAAATTTGATACTTTTGCTTCATCTGAGACTGTTTTTGGGAGAAAGGTTCTTCAAGCAGTGGTGCCTTCCGTTTAAGTTCCTGTCTTGTCCCTCCCTTTCATCCGTGGCCTATAGCTTTGGTATTATATCCCATAAGTAAGGATGAAATCTGTGGACTCGTCGTATCTTGTAAAAGAAAAGGAAATTTATGCTTACCTGATCAATTTATTTCTTTTACGATATGACGAGTCCACGGCCCACCCTGTTTTTTTCTAAAGACAGGTTTTTATTTTTGTTAAACTTCAGTCACCTCTGCTCCTTGGCTTTTCCTTTCTTTTCCTAACTTCGGTCGAATGACTGGAGGTGGAGGGGCTATATATACAGCTCTGCTGTGGAGCTATTTCCCTCCTCCTGCTGACCAGGAGGCTATATCCCATAAGTAAGGATGAAATCCGTGGACTCGTCATATTGTAAAAGAAATAAATTTATCAGGTAAGCATAAATTTCCTTTTTTTCCAGAATTTCTCCACCCTCTTAAGGTTGGGCGCCAATGTGGGACTATGTTTCTGACTGTCGCAGAGTTTTACTCGGTGTCGTGGGTTCTATCGCCTTGAGATCGGTTCTGCTTTTTTTCGCGGTCCTTTCTTAGGTTTTGCTAAGATTTATGTTTTTTTTTTTCGGGTTCCTTCCTCGGGTGAGGAGTGTCTGACCAGAATTTTGGCCGGAGTCCTTTACTTCATGTATCTTTGTGGATCTGAGATTGGGCTGGGGTTCCGGGTGGTGTTGGTGTAGTTCTGTCTATGATTCTGTCTACCCTTGTCCTCCGTCTTCCCTTGGGAAACTTTTTTCTCTTGGGGTGTGTTCCTTTTGTCCCTGGTTCAGGGATGGAGATGCCCTTGGGAATGGACTTCTAGGTTCGGTATTCCACTGGTGGTGGGACTCTGCCCGTGTTTCTGGTCACGCTCTTTCGAGGTGGCTGGTAGTATTCCTCCCTCTTGTTCAAGGGGGAATGGGACTCTGTCCCTGGACTTTTCATTGTAGCTGAAAGTTTTTTTTTCCCTGTGTGTTGGCGGTACTCGTTGCGGCGGTTCTGCGGTAGTGGAGGACGTCCCTGTTTATCTCAGGATCCTGAGCTGTGGTTCTGGTCATCTTTTGACCTTTCAGCTGTCTCTGTTTCTTTTGGATACAGTGGGTCCCTATTGAGGTGCTCTCTGAGCTCTCGGGGGGTGGTTTGGATCTCTGATTTTTCCCTCCATGGAGGGGGTTTTGTCTAGGAACTTTTTTTTTGCTGGTTCCGTTTCTCTTTGGTTCCCTACCGCTGGGGAGATGGACAAGGTTTTTTTCCCCTTTATCTGTGGCTGCACTATAGCATGCTACTTAGTCCTCTGTGTGGTGTTCTGTTCTCGAGATACTTTTTGTTCTCTTTCGGTCTTCAACTGGGTCGTGTTTGACTGATGATGCCCTTTTTTCTGGCATTTCGTGAGGCTTTCTGGAGTCTCCCGAGCTAGTCTGCTTTGTCTTTTGGAAGACAGGGTTCTGGTTCAGTTCTTCCTCTCCCTTGCTTTTTTCTTTGGGGAGTTGTTGGCCAGGGTTCCTTTATGGGGACGTGTGTATGGGATCGGCCTTTGGGCGATAGGGCGCTTCGAGTCCTGTTCGCTTGGTGGTGTTGCATGTGGTTTTTACCCAGGCTAGGGACTGTCGTTTGTGTCCTTGGGACCCTTTTTTCTTCATGTTTTTGCTCCCTGTGGGACTAACTATACATCAGGGTCTCAGTAAGACTCCTTTTGTATCTTGGAATCAAGGGTTAATATCTCCTGAGGGGGGTTATTGAACAGGTTTTTTTTTAATCATGTTTATGTAGTGTTATGTAGTGTTACTTAGGCTCATGGTTTGTGGAACATAACGGCCTTTGGAAGTGATGCGGCCTTTACCGTTAGGACGCACTTTTTCTGGACTGCAAGGTTCACCTTTTGACCGGGCATGGTCATGCTTTGGACTCTCCATTTCCGCATTCCTGACCGTGTGGTGAGAGCAAAATTCTGATCTTCTAGTGTCGGGTTCTTAGGAGGTGGTCAGTGCCCCAGCCATTGTGGGGTTTCGGCACAATGTCGCATGTCCATAATTTTGGCATTGGTTGCAACTTCCAGAAGTTGGTTTTAGATACTGTTCGTTTTCCGTTATCCAGGCCTCTTCAGGTGGCCTGTTCAGCTCTTTGGGGGAACGACTGTCCCTGAGGCTTCAGGGGGTCAGCCTTCAGGGCCGGAGTCGTCTTTCGCTTCGGCGGGGGTATGCTGTGCTTTTCAGTATAGACTGATGCGCCTTCGTGTTCTTTTGAGGCACGCTTTGGCCTTGTCTGACGATCCCATCTTTAATGGATCTGAGACTTCTCAGTCGGCTTCTTCGAATAGCTTGCAGAATTAGACATAAGGGGATGAAGTAATCTTCTTATAGTCTTGTTATCGAGTACTCCTTCCAGTTTAAGCTTGGTAGAACAGGGTACCTGTTGGGCCGTTCCTGCGTTTAGGCGATAAACCTGCGGGTTGCCTTATCTTTTATTTTATTTGAATTTCAAGCTCATGTTGGTTTTATATTTCCTTTGGGAAGTTTGTCTGGAATCGATACTCATGATTGTTCGCACTGTTGCTTCTAAGGAAGTTTGTTAGGACATGTTTAGTCCTGTGTGTGTCTGCTGTTTTTTCCTCTCTAGGGGGGTTTCTGTGCAGCCTTGACAATGATGACCCTTGGTTTCAGGCTGGTCCTGATTGGGTTCAGATCCTTCTGTCTCAAGGCCTAAGTTGGACACGTGGCGCCTGTTCTGCCTGTCTGGTCCGTTTGGGCGTTGAGTGCCTCACATATTAGTGTGTTATTCTTGTTTTCTTGAAAGCTACAGTTATAAAATCACAGGTGCAGTACCTGTAATAAATCATATGCAGTGTATTTATTAATGGGACATTGAACTGCAGGGTACAACTATAATAGCATAGTTACTATTTGCCACGCTATTGTTTTTCTTACTATGCCCGAAGCTCTCTTCAAAGATATTCTCTTATAAAACATTCTCTTATTTTATGTTGAAATTGTTTTATTAAGGGTTTTGTAATAATAATGAACATAGACACATTATATAGTCATGTCGCCATCGTCGCCATACCTCCAAATATATTGCTACATCATTGTCAGAGAAATATACATTTCAATAAAATTGTCTTTTAAGCTAATACACTCTGTCTCCTAGTCTTCATTTCAATCTAGCATTTTGCTGTATAATGGAGCAGTGAAGCTTTGATACAGAATTCACCTAAATAACACAATACATGTTACATCTATCAATCATCCAACAGTGAATAAGGATTAAATAATGTACAAGGTCTAGTGAGTAGCTAATGCTAGGTAATGAGGAGTAGGCCCCGGCTCTCTGTTATTGATCTGCTCCAACAGTTTGTTTCCTCTAAGATGTCTCATTTTCCCTTCCTCTCCTAGCTTCATGGTACATTATGAATGGTTCACATTTCTTGATGAAACTGTCCTTAGTGTGTAGTGTTTCGTCCACCAAACTAGCCATAGTGTAGTGATGGGTTATCTTATTTTTAATGATTGAAAAGTTTGGGGGTGCGGATTTCCAGAACTGGGCCAAACCAATTCTAGTGATTGTACAAAAAGTCATAGCTAGTTTCTAATTTCTCTTAGCAATTTGAGGTATTGGAAAGTGTAATAAAGCTTGTTCAGGTTTCAAGGTAATCTGAGTTTGGAAGATAGAGCTCAAGACGTCAGAAGTACAATCCTAAATCTCTTTAATTTTGCTACAATTCCACCACATGATTAAATATGACCCTCTCTTTCCACAATCCCTATAACATAACCGTGGAGATAGTCTCCATCAACCCAAACCTAGTTGGGTGGAGGTACCATTTAAAGGCAACTTTCAAATAGTTTTCCTTGAGCGAGGCATTTTGTGAAAATGAGAGGCCGTTAGTTAGGTTAGTGTTCGATGTCTGTAAATGCAACGATTCTCCCAATTCCTGTTCCCATTTCAAGATAACCTGTGATTTTGTGTTCTTTAAAGGTGCAATTAAAGATAGGATACAAGATGGATATTATCCCCTGATTTGGATCCTTAGATAAGCATAAAGCCTTGAATGTAGTATTAACAGGAGTCTTGGTATTTCTATCATTAGGGTCAAGAGCCTGATATTGCTCCAATGATAGGAGTTTATCCTTTTTTATAACATCTGCTATTCGATAGAGTCCTTTATTAACCCATTTCTGCTGTACCTGTAGGTATATTGAGGAATGTGGAAGTATCAGGGGTGTTAATTTAGATTTGTCTTGTATTAGGGGGTATTGGCCGGACAAATAGCTCAGCATGCTAAGGCACTGTGGCTGAGCTCTGTAGCAACCCAAGGGTTGCAAGTTCGATCCCCGGCGAGGTCCACTCAGCCTTTCATCCTTCTGAGGTCGATAAAATGAGAAGCGCCTTGAGACCCTTACGGGTGATTAGCCGCGCTTTACAAGTACCCAATACATACATACATACATACATTTTACTATTAATTTGTGCCATAAGAATATCGTGTTGTGTGTGAAATCGCCACATATTTGCTAGCTAGAGGTTGACTGCAGCTTCTTTGTGACCAAAGCAATATAGTGATCTGATCTGAATTTATCATGTCAGATTCTATTTGTACCCACGTAGGCTTGTGTTCTTTATTGAACCAGTGTGATGTCTGGGCCATTCGTGGAGCGTAATAATAAGAGGTCAAATGTGGCAATCCCTCCCCTCCATCTCTCCTATGTGTGCACATAAATTTCTTGTTAATCCTGGCTCTTTTTCCTTGCCAGAAGAAACTGAGAAAATCATTCTGGATAGCATTAATTTCCAAAATCGGAATTGAAATTTGTATAGTAGTTTTGGTAGCAATGTCATTTTGGTAGATACAATTCTACTGTAAAGAGATAACTTACGTTTTAGCCACTTTGTGATTAAACTTCTAATATGTGCAAACATAGGGAGGTAGTTCGCTTGGTATAAGTTGTATATATTTGCTGGGAGGAATATCCCTAGGTATTTGAGTTTTTTTCTGAGCCCATTTAAATGTGAAGTTAAGTTCTAGGAGTTTTTTTGTGTGTTGGGGTAAGTTAATGCTAAGAGCTTCGCACTTATCCCCATTTATTTTATAATTTGATAAACAACCGGATTGTTGAATTAATGCATAAAGGGTAGGAAGAGATTAAAGTGGTTTAGTTAATGAAAGTATAATGTTGTCTGCAAACAGTGAGACCTTATATTCATTCTCTCCCGCTCTAATTCTCGAGATATCAGGATCATCTCTGAGTCTGACTGCAAGTGGCTCAATACAGAGAGCAAACGGGGACAATGGGCATCCCTGTTGCGTGCCGTTTTTGATATTGATAACTTTGGATTGATAACTTGAAAGTTTAATGAAGGCCGAGGGGGATGAATACAAAACCACAAGGGCATTATGAAACGTTCCCGCGATACCAAACCTCCTCCGAACCGCAAACATGTAATCCCAGTCTACTCTGTCAAACGCCTTCTCTGCGTCCAGGGATAGAAACAGAGAAGGCGTTTCTTTCACAGTGGCCAAATTGATCAGATCAATAACTCTTCGAGTGTTATCAGGGGCTTCTCGTTTTTTTATGAATCCTACTTGATCTGGGTGAATTCAATTTTTTTTTTTTTTTTAAATGAGCTTTATTGAGAAAAGAAAATTACAGCAATCAGATGTTTAAAACATGTGATACAGACAAAGGTACAGTATTCTTATGTATCTCCAAGTAAGGAGTGTTATAAAGTTTGTAGTCCAGTGTTACATGGATACAGATATAGTTCCGCGACTGTTAAGGTCTAAATGTCCTTGTCTGGAAGTAAATATAAGACGAATTCAACATCATTACAAACAGTCAAACTTAAACTCAATTAGCTCTATTTTTCCATTTTTCCATTTTTCTATTACATGTACCATGCCACACGGCATCCGGCATGGTGTAGTGAGAAAAGGCAGTATTACTTATTAACATACCAAAACAACAGTGTTTATATGTACTATTGGTTTACACCAATATAATTTAAAACAGGGCTACTCCAGTAACCACACAGTCCACATCCAGAATCCTGAACATGGTCAGGAACGAAAGAACTGGGAGAGATGAAGAGAAGAAAAGAGTAAAGGGGGGAGGAAAGAAAGGAGAAAGAGAAAAAAAAAGGGGGGGTATAAGCCCCCTCATAAACTACAGCGGCAATTTACTTCTCTAAGGGTCTATATTTCAAATCGCAGAATGGTCTCCACTCCACAGCTGCAACAACATCTCATAGGTATCCAATTTAGAGGTCTTAGCATAATGGAATTTTTCCAGGAGCAAGATATTTAGTACATTCTGTCTCCAAATCATTAGCGTGGGAATTTGGGCTGTTTTCCAGCGGAGCGGTATCAGGTTTTTTGCCCCTGTCAGCATTAACATTTAGAGGGTCTTTTTTAATGGGTTCTGTATTTTTTCCGGAAAGTGAAAAAGTAAGGTCTCAGGAGCCTTTGGAACTTCTGGCTCTAATAATCTCTGAATCTCCCCCCATATGGAGGTCCAAAACCCCTCCAGTAGAGGACAATCCCACCAAATGTTTGGAACGCAAGGCTCGGGAGACCCAAGCCTCCAGCATCTCTCGGAAGGTACATCGTAGTCCTGTTAACTCTAGGTCTAACTCTTTGCCATATGTATTCCTCTATCGAGTTCTGGAGTGCAGAGAGAAATGAGTGGGCAAGCGGAATGGGCATAGTTTGGAACAAATGTAATAGTCTGGGGAGAATATTCATTTTCACTACACTTATTCTTCCCAACCAGGAGATTGTTTTATGTCTCCATGATGAAAGATCCGCAGTAACCGCCCGTTTGAGAGCTACATAATTTGCTTCAAATAAATCCAACATGGAGGCTGTTAGATTAATATAGTGGCGAATGAAAGAGAGCGCCTCATGGTGTGGATAACTCTGCACATTTGTGTAATACAATGACGGTTATCGTGTGAAGTGATACTTACAAGGAGATTGGCACTCTTATTGAAAGAAGTGCGAACAAGCAGGCTGACATTTACAGCAGTCAGTATGCTGGAGTAGGCAAGTTTTGATCTGTCTCAGAACCCGCTGTCGGCTCTCCACTATCTAGATTGACCCTCCTACCACCGGTTCCAAGAAGAGCAGCCTGCTTATTACATCTTTCGAAACTGACTTTTTTGCCTGGTTTACGTTTTTTTATCTAACCTTTTCTTTTTATTGCACAGTACTGTATTTATTGTGTGCACATATTTTGTCTTTACCATATGTTTTATTTTGGGTAATTGTTCACTACATTTTACCAATTTATGTGATTTCTTTTTTGCATATATATGTATTGACATAGGTTTGTGTGTCACTAAATAGATTTGCACATAACTGTGCACTAGTCACTTTATATATTTTTTAGGCCAATTATTATTCGTTGGCCCTATTCATATCTACATTTGTAAACTTAAAGATACAGTATTGTTCTTTTTTACTACTTCAAATATCCACATATTTATTGTTCTCAGACCACACAATATAGGGTCCTTGTATATATTTTATTTGGTCCTCTTACCACTTTTTTCTGTTTTTTGTGTTTGGTTCAGTGACTTCCATGAGTCCCCAGAAAAATATAAAGCATATTTTTTGTTATACACTCTTGGCGCACACTATTTTCTATATTCTCCATATATAGTGTTTTGCAATCCCAAGATACCTTAGCTGTTTAGCATTTATTGCAAACGGGCTATGTTCTTTTAGCCAAGCTTCAGTGGAAGGGTTTAGAGTGACCCCCATTATCTCCGATTTAGTGGCATTAAGAAGGAAATTAGAGACCTCTCCATATCTAATGAACTCCTGTACCAAAGCAGGAATAGAAGTCTCCAAATCTGACAGGGTAAATAGCGAAATCAATTTTTAAGTATGGGGTTGAGTCTATCTGCCAACATTTTGGTCAGTATCTTAACGTCCTGGTTAATCAATTAAATGGGCCTATAGTTTTGACAATGGTGTTTATTTTTCCCGGGTTTTGGTATCACTGCTATCCTCGCCATAAGCTTTTCCTTGGGGTTTGCTTCGCCTTGTAAGATAGAATTAAATGCTTGGGTCAGTTGAGGTACTATAATGTCCTGTAAGGAGTTATAGAAAATACCCATTAGGGCCCGGTGCCTTTGAGCTCTTCATTTTTTTAATGGCGAATTTTATTTCCTCAGAGGAAATAGGTGCATTTAGCGCGTCGAGTTCCTCTCTCGACACTCTTGGCAAATTACTCTAGCGATCCAAACCCTCAGATTTATCCGTGTCTTTTATGTGAAGGAATATTATACCGGCTAGTGTAGTAATCAGCAAACGTGTTTGCAATACAAAGGGGATCATTTGTGTTGCTATTATCTGGGAGTTGGAGTTGTGGGACCGTAGTGTGTCTAGTTAATTCCTTAAGCTTGTTGGCTAACATTTATCAGGTTTATTCTCAAAAATATAATAGTGGGCGTCTATTATTTTTAAAGACCTAGCGGCATCCTTATTCAGCAGCTGATCTATTTAATCATTCAACTTTCTAAGTTTAGTTATCAGTTTCTTATTTGTGTTGCGTGTCAATTGGGATCTAACTGTTTCTGCTTCTAGTTGTAATTGTGGTAGTTTTAGCTTTGGTTTGTTTATTCCGTTTGCCTGATTCTGCCATTAGAAAGCCTCTAACATAAGCCTTCAAAGCTCCCCAGACATGAATTGGGTTAGTGGTGCTGCCTACATTAATGTTTATAAATTCCTTTATGTGTTGCTGAAGTTTTTGTAGAGTAACGGGGTCATGTAGTAAAGTGGTGTTGAGTGACCAAGATTTGGTTCTGTTAGGGTTAAGAACCCCGGATAAGGTGACTTCTACTATTGAATGATCAGACCAAGGACAATTCAAAATTTTGGAATTGATTTAAAGGGGGACCAATATTTGGCTCATAAAGATATAATCAATTCTGGATTGTGATAAGTGCATTGGTGAAAGATAAGTGTAGTCTCTACCGTTTTAATCCTCTCCAGCAGTCGACTAAGTTGTGATCTAGGGAAAAGTCTTTGAGTGTTATGAGAAGTTCTGGCGGAGTCTGACGCCACTGTCCCCTTGGTAGTTCTGTCTAATTTATTATCCAAAGGTAAATTAAAGTCGCCCCCTATGATAGACTTGTATCTTTTCCATTGGGTAATTGTTTACTTACTTTGGTCAGAAAAGCTTCCTGGTGCTCATTAGGAGCATAAATGTTGGCTATGAGAATTTGAGTATTCTGAATTAAACAGAAAGTTCAAAAACACCAGCGAGTCAAATTTTTGCGCTAAAAAAGTCAAAGCTTTATTTTAAAAAGCAAATAATCATAACATCACAGCTCATCCCTTAAGCTGTCTTACGCGTTTCGGCCCCCTGGCCTTATTCATAGACATAAATTCACATTGTAAGTGTCCCTCTTTTATACACAATAGCCAAAATGGCTCCTGAGATTTGCTGCGATTTCATTTGTTCAAAATGTTAATTACTGAAATGTCTAACACTTGATTTGGATTTTAACTCTTTCATTTCCGGCTTTATTGTTGTAGGTTATTAGTTATACCTGATATAATACATGTGTATATCTCTATTATGAGTACAACCGGTTCAATGTAGATATTACAATCTTTTTTGTAAAACATTTAAATATACTATATGTTTTATTAATTACTTAATCCTTATTTAAATGATATAACTTGTGTCATATTAAATAAACCAACTAACTTTATATGCTTTTACAATTCGCTGATTCTTATTAGCAAAATTTTTTTGGAAATGTTCAGGAGTTTAATTTTCAAAAAAGAAGAAAGGGGATATTATCGTAACCACCTGGATACCCGACTTAGCGTCTTGTGTGGTCTAATTACTAGAATATAAAGATTCTTGCACAATAAACAATGGCGTGTCATGTAGATGACTCATCTTGTTAATCTAAAAGTTACTATATGAAAAGAAGTATTGTTATCGTATGGGGACGGTATCTAGCCTTTTTAACACTAAAAATTGAACCGTTCACCTACATCTATACTCTAATACTTCTACACAATCATAGAATTAAATAATGCACTAAAATTTAAATCTTTTTCCAGAAATTAATGACATCCCCCTCAATGTTTAAACCCTTAGGTCTTCTTGTCTGTAACTGGAAAATCCAGAAAGCTTCTCTATACAGGAGGTGACTAGCTCTATCACCTCCTCTTGATCTGGGTTTTACTAGTTCTATTATTTGCCAACTAAAGGAGGCTACATCTTGATTATGGCAATAGATGAAATGTCTAGACAGATCTGAGCATTCAATGTTATTCTTGATATCATTTAGATGCTCTCTTACTCTAGTCCTTGCCTCCCTAGTGGTACATCCTGTATATTGTAGCCTGCAGCTTGTACATTCTATAAGATAAACAGCATATGTGCTGCGACATGTACTACAACTTTCGTGAGTGTACACTTTATTGGTGACACGTGATTGGAAAGTCTGACCAATACATACATGTGAACAGGCAATGCAGTTTGTAAAATTACATTTATAGTGGCCTTTCATTGTGAGCCAACTATTCGTGTATGTTCCCGTTCTTTTCAACTGACTAGGTGATATTAGATTACCAATAGTACATCCTCTCCTAGATACATAGTTACAGCCTCCTTCTATATAGTCCTTCAGGCTATCTTCAGCTGACACTATCGGCAGATGTTTCTTAATAATGCCACAAATATCATTAAATTGAGGACTATAAGTAGTAGAGAAGGTGGGTCTTGAAAGATCAAATCGTTTATGTCGATTGGTGGTTTCATTACTTATGAGTGTTGCCCTATCCATTCGTGACACTTCTAAGAGTGCTCTATCTACTGTCTTGGGACGATATCCTCTCTGTAATAGAGACTCTTTAAATTTGCTGCTCTCTAGGAGAAAATCACTGTCTTCGGAGCAGTTTCTCCTAATACGCATAAATTGCCCTTTTGCCACCCCAAAGCCTGTGTGTTTGGGGTGGTTACTCCTTGCGTGTAATATCGTATTTGACATGATAGGTTTTCTGTACAATGAAGTCTTGATGCTATTAGTTTCAATGACCCCTTCTAAGGTAATGTCTAGGTAGGGGATCTTTACCTTATCAAACTGATATGTGAACTGCAAACCAGCTTTATTTGCGTTCAAATAATCTACATATAGCTTGGCCTCCTCCTCAGTACCCTGCCATATGAACAGGAGATCATCAATAAAGCGTTTATATAGTTTTATCTTGTCATGAAATGGGTTCTCACCTCCAAAGACGTGGGACTGTTCCCACCATCCCATATAGATGTTAGCGTAGGATGGTGCAAACTTCGCACCCATCGCAGTCCCACGCCTCTGGAGGTAAAAATCACCCTCAAAACGAAAGAAATTATGCGTTAAAAGAAAGTCCAATGCTCTGCATATGAACATCCTTAAATTATGATCATAATTACTATAGTTATTTAGGATTTCTGCTACTGCATCTACCCCTGTGTTGTGTGGGATTGCCGAATAGAGGCCTACCACATCTATTGTTAACCAGGAGGACGTGGTACTCCAAGACATCTTATCCAGATTAGACACCAGATGTTTTGTGTCACGTAGAAATGAGGGAAACTGTAGGACTAAGGGTTGTAAAAGTGTTTCAACCCAATTGGAGAGGTGTTCAAAGAGGGAACCAATGCCTGACACAATAGGTCTACCTTTCACCTCCTCCAAGGATTTATGCACCTTGGGGAGGTGATGAAAAATCGGTATGACTGGGTTTACTACCAACAAATAATTAAATGTGTCTTGGTCAAAGATTCCCTCCTGAACACCATCATCCAATAGATCTAATAGATCCTTCTTAAAAGTCTCTGTAGGGTTCCTCACAAGTCTAGTGTAAACATTTTTATCATTTAACTGCCTCATGGCTTCTTGTATATATGAAGCTTTATCTAAGGCAACAATACTGCCGCCCTTGTCGGCTCTCCTGATGACTATATCATCATAGGATTGCAAGTCTTTCAAAGCTTGGCGAAGCTCAGGTCGTAGATTTGAATGTGTTACTTTGTTATTAGACAATTTCACTAGATCCTGTTCCACCCTATGGTGAAAGGCCTCCAAAAAGGGACCTCTCATAGCAATAGGATAAAACACAGATCTAGGTTTAAAGTTACCATGTGAGACCTTTACATGAGCAGGATCTCTTAAGTGATGAGACCCACGTTCCTGCAACATATAATAGTCACTTGCCTCTTCAAAATCAAAGATATCTGAAATACTAGGATATCTATCTATAGGACTAGCATTCATGTCATTGTCAGACTGACTGTCCATATCACTGATAGTATTATTGTGCCAGAAATATTTCTTAAGGGTAAGGTCCCTTACTAACCTGTTGACATCTGTGATGGTCTCAAACAGATTAAAAGATCTGGTAGGGACAAAACTAAGGCCCATGCTCAATACTTCCAATTCATAAGAAGTTAAATCTCTACCAGATAGATTAATCACTTTTAGATCTGGTATTTGTTGTAATGCATTCTGCCTCTTTGGCCCCTTGGATTTCGACCTCTTCCTCTTCCTCTTCCTCGGTGTCCCCCTCCCTCTCTTTGGTGTTGTCCCTGGTAAAAAACCTGAGATTCTTGGGGTTGTGTTAGTGTGTGTATCATTGTGCTACTCGCACCTAGATCCCCTTCATTATCACTCAAAAATACTGCCTCTCGAGAGGTGGACTGGCTAGCAGAGACACTACTTCTATTATCTCTGGTTTGTTGCCTAGTCACTATACTATTTGTGCTTGAATTAGCTCTCCCTCTGTGTGTTACATTACTATTTCTGATGATACTCTTAGGGGGGGGTATATAATCCTCCTCGCCACTGGAATCACTTATTGCTGAGAGTGCTCCTGCTTCATCATCAGTGCCCTCTGTATCAGAAAATGTAACCCTCTTTTTAGTTTCATTCAAAGATGTACTGGCAATGCTGTCATCAACTTTAATAATTGTTTGAACCTTAGGTTTAAACCTCCTCTGTTTGTGACTCTTATTACTACGAATGTGCCATGTGTACACCTTATTGTTAACATAATCATCATTGTCTCTTTTAAACTTTCTCAACTTGAAATTATCTAAGTCAGTTCTAAATTTCAAAACAGTATCACTTAGGAGCTTGTCTAGCTCATTGTACTTAGAATTATCAACAAAACTATTAAGTTGTGTCTGTATACTTTCTAGCTCCTTTCTAATTTTAACAAGCTGAGCAGTTTTAAATTTGACAATAAGCATCATTAACTTTTTAGAGCAGTCACTCAAAATTTCATTCCATGCAGCGATAAAGTCAGGGTCCTCAACTGAGAAAGTCGGGTATTTATGAAGTCGTAGCCCTCTTGGGATCATTTCAAGTTGTAAATATTTTTCCAGGGCCCTCTTGTCCCACCATGTTTTATATTCTTTTAATAATGTCCTTTCTAATAGTAGAAAAGTTTCACTTATCCCCAGAACTTCATCCTGTTTAACAAAAGTGTCCTCAAGTGTTAACCGCTCCAAATCAAGTGCAGTGAGCGGTGTCAAAGAAAATAAGCTTTGTAAATCCATTTTGTTAATTATTGGAGAAACTATCAAAGTCTATGAGGGGCAAGTCTGCAGGAAAAAGAATATGCAGCGTATGCTTGATCAAACAGAGTTCAATCCTGCTCAGACTCTAGCCCCTATATATAGCCCACAGTGGAATTATTAGGTAAATATGTATTATTTCACATATGATCCTTCTCTATCGAATTGCAAGTTGGTAACCATACAAAGCCCAGAGCGACAGTGCAGCTTATTAAGCTGAGAGACAGTCAATATACAAGCACAGCCCTCTCTGGAATTAACCAACAATACAAGTAAATATTGCGGTACTCACTACTTTCCCATATATCCTGAAGTGGCTTCCAGGTCGTGGGGCTGTGTAGTTCAATCGGCTGCTTAGCACTCTATGGCTGTCTCCGACTCCAGTGTCTCCCAGCGTCTTCATGCACTTGTGTGAAGCTCTGTGATTTCCGGCTATGTGACGTCACTTCCTCCGTTGGGCTCCGCATCCAGGACTCCAACACCTCCGATAACGGCCCACAATCCACGATCTTGGAAGCAAAAGGTGAGAAGTTCCTTTCAACACTGTGGCTATAAGACTGCGCTTTGACTCTAGCTGGTAATGGAATAGATAGTACAGAAAGTTCAAAAACACCAGCGAGTCAAATTTTTGCGCTAAAAAAGTCAAAGCTTTATTTTAAAAAGCAAATAATCATAACATCACAGCTCATCCCTTAAGCTGTCTTACGCGTTTCGGCCCCCTGGCCTTATTCATAGACATAAATTCACATTGTAAGTGTCCCTCTTTTATACACAATAGCCAAAATGGCTCCTGAGATTTGCTGCGATTTCATTTGTTCAAAATGTTAATTACTGAAATGTCTAACACTTGATTTGGATTTTAACTCTTTCATTTCCGGCTTTATTGTTGTAGGTTATTAGTTATACCTGATATAATACATGTGTATATCTCTATTATGAGTACAACCGGTTCAATGTAGATATTACAATCTTTTTTGTAAAACATTTAAATATACTATATGTTTTATTAATTATTTAATCCTTATTTAAATGATATAACTTGTGTCATATTAAATAAACCAACTAACTTTATATGCTTTTACAATTCGCTGATTCTTATTAGCAAAATTTTTTTGGAAATGTTCAGGAGTTTAATTTTCAAAAAAGAAGAAAGGGGATATTATCGTAACCACCTGGATACCCGACTTAGCGTCTTGTGTGGTCTAATTACTAGAATATAAAGATTCTTGCACAATAAACAATGGCGTGTCATGTAGATGACTCATCTTGTTAATCTAAAAGTTACTATCTGAATTAAACCCCTGATCAATAGAAATCGTCCCTCTTTGTCCCTAATTATCTCTTATTCCCTAAAGTTTAGGGAAGAATGAAGGAGAATGGTCACCCCACATTTTTTCGAACTACTGACAGCATGGTACTGAGTCGGGTATAGTACTTTGGGGTATATTCTTTCGTGAAGTGGGTTTCTTGTAATAGGATTATTTGAGCTTTTAAGGCTTTGTACGTGGTAATAGCTTTTTTCCTTTTGAGGTCGGAGTTTAGGCCCCGAACATTTTGTGAAATAATTTTAATAGACATTATGTTGGTGGAAAAGGGGAAATTGCAAATGAATGTAAGGTGAAAACAAGATGTTCTCTGATTAACCTCTAACTGAAGGTGTGAACTGTGGGGACTCATACTGTGAACTTGTGGTGTAGAGCCGGGACCTACCTCGCTCAGGAACTGCTCATCTGAAAGAGAACTGCAAGACTTAAGTTTCATCTGCAAAGAAGACAAAGTATTAATTGCTATGAATATGTGACATGAAAAACATATTAACTTCCATAAATGTATTAGGCCTCCTAATCCAGTTCGACCAGGTGGTCCAAAGGGTCGAAAGGTTCCATTAGCCTTGAGACACATTACATCTCCATATGAGATCTGAAATCATTAAATTGACTGATAGATTGGGGTAGGAGAAGATGGGGTGCCTTAGGTGATGAGAGAGATAAGGAGGGTGGGAGGGGGTGAGGGGGGAGGACTGGAGGGGGAATTAGCTCCTGAGAAAATTGCTGATACTGTAACAATAGAGGTGGTATGTAGGTGATCACTCATCACTAACTAAATCTAACAAACAGTATAAATGTGTCAGCAAATAGGTAAGCATTTCAATCTCAACTTCTGCTAACACGTAATAAGAGTATGTTAACATTTAACTTAACCATTCCTATACAACCAGTTGAAGTACACAACCATAAACTAAGATCAAAAGTGACCATTTTTCTTCCAAGAGAGATTGGATTTGAGTTTTGACTCTCTTAATATCCTGCGCAGGATGAAGATGTTTCCTCTTCGGGAGGTGAATCGGGGATCTTAGTGGCATTTGGAGTTTGCTTTTGTTTTTTTATTTTTCCTGTTTTTCTTCAACTGGTGTCCACTCTCGTTGAAAAGTTTGTCTGTGAGCATTTGTGTTCAGTGGAGTGCTGGGGGGGGGGGTCAAATTGAATCTGTAAATGTAACATAGCGAAACCCTCTGACAATGTCTAACATGAGTAGGGGACATTTAGGTGGGTGAATACAAGTTTAAATGGAAAGTTACAACGGTTTTTAATTTGTGCTTTGGCAAGAGCTAGTGTGATAGGCTTAAGTTCTATGTGTTTCCTCAATGTGTTTCCTCAATGTAATGGGGGCAATATCTGAAAAGATCTGTATAGAGTGACCTTTGAAATTAATGGTCTGCTTTGCTCTGGCCGCCTTAAGGATGAATTATTTTATGTGGAAATAGTGGAGTTTGAGGACAATGTCCCTGGTAGTAGATTGTTGAGGCTTAGATAGACTATGGATGTACTCTATCCATAATGAACATGTCAGGTTCAATGTCCGGAGCAAGTTGTTGAAAAAGGTTCGGCATGGCCTCCTGCAAATTTTATATTATTCTGGTAGGTTTCTGATACGAAGGTTAGATCGGTTTTCAAGATCTTCAATTTGTTCTTCGAGTTTACTGATGTATTCAGTATGCTGTGATAGAGCGGTTTGGATTTGAGGAATTTCTTCAGCGATGGCATTTGTCTTTTCTTCAAGTTCCGCTTTGTGGTTACTTTTGTCTTTGATATTTTGTTTTAGATCAGACAGCGCAATTTTTAATTATTTCTGAAACAAAGATTTTATCAGCGACAGAAGCTCTTTATTTTGAGAGTCTGTGATACTTGTGGTTGGGATTTCAGTAGCACTTGTATTCCGGGTATCACTATGTGGTGGGGAGCCCCTGTCTTGTTGTTTGTGTTTCATTTGCAACTTATTAAGGCATTCCTTTACTGTTTGTGTTTTGTTCTTCATCCTGCCTTTTGTTGATAATAAGCAAACTCTTTAGGGAATGACGGAATACAGAGTTGATAATAATGGTTGGTTGAATGATCTCAGGAGCTAGTTTGACACGGCTGTATACTTACGTGCACATAAGGCTGTGCTATTGTTATTATGCTGTGTTATTATTATTCCATTGTTGGAAGCTATTGGGTTAAATAGGACCTAACATCTCCCACCCCCCCAGCTTACATATCATTTATCCTCAGTGCACATGATTAGGGGGTACTTGAGTATAGGAGGTACCCCCTAGTAGTTGATTATCAGTTCCCTTGCCCAGATACTGTAGAGCCTTGAATATGTTTTCTGAGACAGCTCCCAAATTGCAACTCCGCAAGCCGCACCTTCAGGCTCAGGAGTAAAAGATGCTGCTTGCAAGGCTCAACAAGGGAAGCTAAGTGAGTTATATACAATTAGCTACATTCATTTAGATTAGGGGCCTATCCCGAGTTTAAATGGGGTTGTAGGCACTGTAAAAGTTAGGTATCTCTGCATTCAAAGATGCATTTATTGTCTCTTAAAATGGTGTCCCTTCCCGCCAACAACAAGAAAACCCTGAATTTTTTATTTATGAGGCAGTGGTTTCTTCGGGAGTCTGCTCTTTTACAAAGATTGCGTCTTCAGAAAAGCCGACACTGAGATGTGATCGAGGTGAGCCCTGATGATATTTTACCCGGTCTTACCACTCAGTGATGTCGGTTGTTGGAGCGGATTCGGTCTCCTGGTTTGTGTGAAGGGCACCTGCAATCTCTCGGCATCTAGACTTCTATTCCCAGCTGTGAGGGGATTTTTGTTAGAAGTGGGTGACTCTCTCAAGACTCCTACACCCCGTCCGACTGTCGGACCTCAGGAATGCTGCACAAGCATAGAGACTGTTGAAACACTCGGTTGCTTTTAGGTGGTCTTCCGTGCTGGCTATAATCCTTTTGGGTTTAGGATTCTGTCTTGAAGATTAGATTATTTAACCTTTTTTAGTCAGCAAGCTGAGCTCCTCAGAAACACGTCCCACTCCAACGGCTGCTGGCCACGCCCCCACATTCTCTTATTTTAACCCCTACTAGTGCCAGTTGCCACATCTTCTTACAGGATGCTGCCATCTTGGAGCTTAGTGTTCTTGCCCTCTGTGACAAAAGCAATGCGTATGTTGCAATCTATTTCATAGCTGTATTGTGGATTACTATGCATGATAAATGAGCGTTATTGAAGGAAAGATAATATTGACATTTCTCCAACATAGGTGTGTCCGGTCCACGGCGTCATCCTTACTTGTGGGATATTCTCTTCCCCAACAGGAAATGGCAAAGAGCCCAGCAAAGCTGGTCACATGATCCCTCCTAGGCTCCGCCTACCCCAGTCATTCTCTTTGCCGTTGTACAGGCAACATCTCCACGGAGATGGCTTAGAGTTTTTTAGTGTTTAACTGTAGTTTTTATTATTCAATCAAGAGTTTGTTATTTTAAAATAGTGCTGGTATGTACTATTTACTCTGAAACAGAAAAGAGATGAAGATTTCTGTTTGTAAGAGGAAAATGATTTTAGCAACCGTTACTAAAATCGATGGCTGTTCCACACAGGACTGTTGAGAGGAATTAACTTCAGTTGGGGGAACAGTGAGCAGACTTTTGCTGCTTGAGGTATGACACATTCTAACAAGACGATGTAATGCTGGAAGCTGTCATTTTCCCTATGGGATCCGGTAAGCCATTTTTATTACAGAGTAAATAAGGGCTTCACAAGGGCTTGTTAAGACTGTAGACATTTTCTGGGCTAAATCGATTCATATATAAACATATTTAGCCTTGAGGAATCATTTAATCTGGGTATTTTTGTAAAATAATATCGGCAGGCACTGTTTTAGACACCTTATTCTCTAGGGGCTTTCCCTAATCATAGGCAGAGCCTCATTTTCGCGCCGGTATTGCGCACTTGTTTTTGAGAAGCATGACATGCAGTCGCATGTGTGAGGAGCTCTGATACATAAAAAAGACTTTCTGAAGGCGTCATTTGGTATCGTATTCCCCTTTGGGCTTGGTTGGGTCTCAGCAACGCAGATACCAGGGACTGTAAAGGGGTTAAAGATAAAAACGGCCCCAGTTCCGTTATTTTAAGGGTTAAAGCTTCCAAATTTGGTGTGCAATACTTTTAAGGCTTTAAGACACTGTGGTGAAATTTTGGTGAATTTTGAACAATTCCTTCATACTTTTTCGCAATTGCAGTAATAAAGTGTGTTCAGTTTAAAATTTAAAGTGACAGTAACGGTTTTATTTTAAAACGTTTTTTGTACTTTGTTATCAAGTTTATGCCTGTTTAACATGTCTGAACTACCAGATAGACTGTGTTCTGAATGTGGGGAAGCCAAGGTTCCTTCTCATTTAAATAGATGTGATTTATGTGACACTGAAAATGATGCCCAAGATGATTCCTCAAGTGAGGGGAGTAAGCATGGTACTGCATCATTCCCTCCTTCGTCTACACCAGTCTTGCCCACTCAGGAGGCCCCTAGTACATCTAGCGCGCCAATACTCCTTACTATGCAACAATTAACGGCTGTAATGGATAATTCTATCAAAAACATTTTAGCCAAAATGCCCACTTATCAGCGTAAGCGCGACTGCTCTGTTTTAGATACTGAAGAGCATGAGGACGCTGATGATAATGGTTCTGATATGCCCCTACACCAGTCTGAGGGGGCCAGGGAGGTTTTGTCTGAGGGAGAAATTTCAGATTCAGGGAAAATTTCTCAACAAGCTGAACCCGATGTGATTACATTTAAATTTAAGTTGGAACATCTCCGCGCTCTGCTTAAGGAGGTGTTATCCACTCTGGATGATTGTGAGAATTTGATCATCCCAGAGAAACTATGTAAAATGGACAAGTTCCTAGAGGTCCCGGGGCCCCCAGAAGCTTTTCCTATACCCAAGCGGGTGGCGGACATTGTAAATAAAGAATGGGAAAGGCCCGGTATACCTTTCGTCCCTCCCCCCATATTTAAAAAATTGTTTCCCATGGTCGACCCCAGAAAGGACTTATGGCAGACAGTCCCCAAGGTCGAGGGGGCGGTTTCTACTTTAAACAAACGCACCACTATACCCATAGAAGATAGTTGTGCTTTCAAAGATCCTATGGATAAAAAATTAGAAGGTTTGCTTAAAAAGATGTTTGTTCAGCAAGGTTACCTTCTACAACCAATTTCATGCATTGTCCCTGTCACTACAGCCGCGTGTTTCTGGTTCGATGAGCTAGAAAAGGCGATCGATAGTGATTCTCCTCCTTATGAGGAGATTATGGACAGAATCCGTGCTCTCAAATTGGCTAATTCTTTCACCCTAGACGCCACTTTGCAATTGGCTAGGTTAGCGGCGAAAAATTCTGGGTTTGCTATTGTGGCGCGCAGAGCGCTTTGGTTGAAATCTTGGTCAGCGGATGCGTCTTCCAAGAACAAATTGCTTAACATTCCTTTCAAGGGGAAAACGCTGTTTGGCCCTGACTTGAAAGAGATTATCTCTGATATCACTGGGGGTAAGGGCCACGCCCTTCCTCAGGATAGGTCTTTCAAGGCCAAAAATAAACCTAATTTTCGTCCCTTTCGTAGAAACGGACCAGCCCCAAGTGCTACGTCCTCTAAGCAAGAGGGTAATACTTCTCAAGCCAAGCCAGCCTGGAGACCAATGCAAGGCTGGAACAAGGGAAAGCAGGCCAAGAAGCCTGCCACTGCTACCAAGACAGCATGAAATGTTGGCCCCCGATCCGGGACCGGATCTGGTGGGGGGCAGACTCTCTCTCTTCGCTCAGGCTTGGGCAAGAGATGTTCTGGATCCTTGGGCACTAGAAATAGTCTCCCAAGGTTATCTTCTGGAATTCAAGGGGCTTCCCCCAAGGGGGAGGTTCCACAGGTCTCAATTGTCTTCAGACCACATAAAGAGACAGGCATTCTTACATTGTGTAGAAGACCTGTTAAAAATGGGAGTGATTCATCCTGTTCCATTAGGAGAACAAGGGATGGGGTTCTACTCCAATCTGTTCGTAGTTCCCAAAAAAGAGGGAACGTTCAGACCAATCTTGGATCTCAAGATCCTAAACAAGTTTCTCAAGGTTCCATCGTTCAAAATGGAAACTATTCGAACAATTCTTCCTTCCATCCAGGAAGGTCAATTCATGACCACGGTGGATTTAAAGGATGCGTATCTACATATTCCTATCCACAAGGAACATCATCGGTTCCTAAGGTTCGCATTCCTGGACAAGCATTACCAGTTCGTGACACTTCCTTTCGGATTAGCCACTGCTCCAAGGATTTTCACAAAGGTACTAGGGTTCCTTCTAGCGGTACTAAGACCAAGGGGCATTGCAGTAGTACCTTACTTGGACGACATTCTGATTCAAGCGTCGTCCCTTCCTCAAGCAAAGGCTCACACGGACATAGTCCTGGCCTTTCTCAGATCTCACGGATGGAAAGTGAACGTAGAAAAGAGTTCTCTATCTCCGTCAACAAGGGTTCCCTTCTTGGGAACAATAATAGACTCCTTAGAAATGAGGATTTTTCTGACAGAGGCCAGAAAAACAAAACTTCTAAACTCTTGTCAAACACTTCATTCCGTTCCTCTTCCTTCCATAGCGCAGTGCATGGAAGTAATAGGTTTGATGGTAGCGGCATTGGACATAGTTCCTTTTGCGCGCATTCATCTAAGACCATTACAACTGTGCATGCTCAGTCAGTGGAATGGGGACTATACAGACTTGTCTCCGACGATTCAAGTAAATCAGAGGACCAGAGACTCACTCCGTTGGTGGCTGTCCCTGGACAACCTGTCACAAGGGATGACCTTCCGCAGACCAGAGTAGGTCATTGTCACGACCGACGCCAGTCTGATGGGCTGGGGCGCGGTCTGGGGACCCCTGAAAGCTCAGGGTCTTTGGTCTCGGGAAGAATCTCTTCTACCGATAAATATTCTGGAACTGAGAGCGATATTCAATGCTCTCAAGGCTTGGCCTCAGCTAGCAAAGGCCAAGTTCATACGGTTTCAATCAGACAACATGACGACTGTTGCGTACATCAACCATCAGGGGGGAACAAGGAGTTCCCTGGCGATGGAAGAAGTGACCAAAATCATTCAATGGGCGGAGACTCACTCCTGCCACCTGTCTGCAATCCACATTCCAGGAGTGGAAAATTGGGAAGCGGATTTTCTGAGTCGTCAGACATTACATCCAGGGGAGTGGGAACTCCATCCGGAAATCTTTGCCCAAATTACTCAATTGTGGGGCATTCCAGACATGGATCTGATGGCCTCTCGTCAGAACTTCAAGGTTCCTTGCTACGGGTCCAGATCCAGGGATCCCAAGGCGACTCTAGTAGATGCACTAGTAGCACCTTGGACCTTCAAACTAGCTTATGTATTCCCGCCGTTTCCTCCCATCCCCAGGCTGGTTGCCAGGATCAATCAGGAGAGGGCGTCGGTGATCTTGATAGCTCCTGCGTGGCCACGCAGGACTTGGTATGCAGATCTGGTGAATATGTCATCGGCTCCACCATGGAAGCTACCTTTGAGACGAGACCTTCTTTTTCAAGGTCCGTTCGAACATCCGAATCTGGTCTCACTCCAGCTGACTGCTTGGAGATTGAACGCTTGATCTTATCAAAACGAGGGTTCTCAGATTCTGTTATTGATACTCTTGTTCAGGCCAGAAAGCCTGTAACTAGAAAAATTTACCACAAAATATGGAAAAAATATATCTGTTGGTGTGAATCTAAAGGATTCCCTTGGAACAAGGTAAAGATTCCTAAGATTCTATCCTTTCTTCAAGAAGGATTGGAGAAAGGATTATCGGCAAGTTCCTTGAAGGGACAGATTTCTGCCTTGTCTGTGTTACTTCACAAAAAGCTGGCAGCTGTGCCAGATGTTCAAGCCTTTGTTCAGGCTCTGGTTAGAATCAAGCCTGTTTACAAACCTTTGACTCCTCCTTGGAGTCTCAACTTAGTTCTTTCAGTTCTTCAGGGGGTTCCGTTTGAACCCTTGCATTCCGTTGATATTAAGTTATTATCTTGGAAAGTTTTGTTTTTGGTTGCAATTTCTTCTGCTAGAAGAGTTTCAGAATTATCTGCTCTGCAGTGTTCTCCTCCTTATCTGGTTTTCCATGCAGATAAGGTGGTTTTACGTACTAAACCTGGTTTTCTTCCGAAAGTTGTTTCTAACAAAAACATTAACCAGGAGATAGTCGTGCCTTCTTTGTGTCCGAATCCAGTTTCAAAGAAGGAACGTTTGTTGCACAATTTGGATGTTGTTCGCGCTCTAAAATTCTATTTAGATGCTACAAAGGATTTTAGACAAACATCTTCCTTGTTTGTTGTTTATTCTGGTAAAAGGAGAGGTCAAAAAGCAACTTCTACCTCTCTCTCTTTTTGGATTAAAAGCATCATCAGATTGGCTTATGAGACTGCCGGACGGCAGCCTCCTGAAAGAATCACAGCTCATTCCACTAGGGCTGTGGCTTCCACATGGGCCTTCAAGAACGAGGCTTCTGTTGATCAGATATGTAGGGCAGCGACTTGGTCTTCACTGCACACTTTTACCAAATTTTACAAGTTTGATACTTTTGCTTCTTCTGAGGCTATTTTTGGGAGAAAGGTTTTGCAAACCGTGGTGCCTTCCATTTAGGTGACCTGATTTGCTCCCTCCCTTCATCTGTGTCCTAAAGCTTTGGTATTGGTTCCCACAAGTAAGGATGACGCCGTGGACCGGACACACCTATGTTGGAGAAAACAGAATTTATGTTTACCTGATAAATTACTTTCTCCAACGGTGTGTCCGGTCCACGGCCCGCCCTGGTTTTTTAATCAGGTCTGATAATTTATTTTCTTTAACTACAGTCACCACGGTATCATATGGTTTCTCCTATGCAAATATTCCTCCTTTACGTCGGTCGAATGACTGGGGTAGGCGGAGCCTAGGAGGGATCATGTGACCAGCTTTGCTGGGCTCTTTGCCATTTCCTGTTGGGGAAGAGAATATCCCACAAGTAAGGATGACGCCGTGGACCGGACACACCGTTGGAGAAAGTAATTTATCAGGTAAACATAAATTCTGTTTTCCATATAACAGAAAGGGAAGAACATAGCTTCTCCACAAAATAAGGGCATACAACATTACATATTTGTTATACAATAAGAAGGAACTTTAATGAAGACGTATCAAGAGCATCAATGTGTACATTTTCGATATATAGGATGACAGTATATCAACAATTTGAGTCCAGTTTAGTCCATAGGTCATTAAATCTGTTGGTGAAAGCTCATTTTAATTTTATGTTTAATGTGGACTTTTTACATGTTATTTAACTTAAAAATTTTGTATAAATATTGCAAATTGTAAACCGCATGCTTTGTAGTGTGTATGATAACCCAAAGGATGTAATACAGCTGTGAACAAGCCGGTAACATTACTGATCTTTTAATGCTCACCACCTCTGTTACAAGGTGCAAAATATATTAGCTCCAGGATGGCGGTGCCCAGAATCAAAATGCAGAACTTCACAACCCACATCTGTAAATGATTACATTGTTTTTATTTCATTGTTAAATATTTGTGAAATTGCCATCTATATGACTCCCTGTTATTTCACCATATACTGTATTTAATTCAAATGGTAAAATCCTAGCACACATGGTAGTTGTAAGATTAACATCTGATACAATCTGCTACAGCTGTCTTTCACTTAGCAATTCTTCAACCAAATGACAGGATTTTAATCTACTAAATCTACAATAGATAAACAAAGCGCAACTCCGATTCAAATGTGATTTAATAGTAATTAAGAGCCATAACAACGTACGCATTTATAAAAATGTAACAAGGCAATATAAAAAATAACATTTCTCTGTGGCAGTCCCGTTCTGAAGTCTTTAGTGTTGCCGATATCCACACCAATATCCCCGCTATCCTGTCTTTACCGAAGAACCTTGGTAAAACTTTGGATGCTGTTACACAGTGGGATTGTGTTACTTGGCACCACTACGGAAGCTCATCTAGAATTACTTACCCCCTAGTAGACTAAGAACTATTGAGTCCAGAATAGAAAAGTCAAATTGGCTAGGTACAATAAAAGGCACTTCAAAGAGCAGGAAACCAATTTGCAATATATGTAACCATGTGGATTCATCTTGGAATTTTTACAAAACGGACAGGCTTTAAGAATTGAGATTAAAGTTTGAAACATCTGTGTAGTATTAAGCTAAAAATATATTAAACATAGTTTACAAATCATTTGTTGGAGTGTCATAATAGCAATCCTAAAAGCCTCAGAATACAAGTAATAGATTGGATTTCCCCAACATAAAAAATAATATCTTGCTGAAACTACGACAACAAGAAATGTACTAGATATTAAGGTTAAATAGTCTACAACCGAAATCTTAGGAGCCAAATGTCAAAACTTTGCCAGTTCTGACGTGATTTGTGCTGCTTTTATTTTCAAGATAATAGCAATTGTTTTTTGAGTTATTACAGATTAAATAAAGGTCACCAACTCCAATACAGCAGCCAAAAGACATGAAACCGGGCTGGTTGGTTAGTGCTGCATTTGTGCTGATTTGTGCTGTTTAAATCTCCGTTCTAGCTCATTTAATTTTTATCTATTAACGTTATTTAACCTTGATTTATTAATCAAGGTCACTAAAGGTCACCCAGCCCCCCTACATCAGTCAAAACACATGAAACTAGGCTGGTTGGATAGTGCTGTGTTTGTGCCGGTTTATGTCGTTAACATTTTTATTTGTGCTGCTTTGGATTTTTAGTAATAACTGTTTGTTTCTTCTATAAGATACGACGAGTCCACGGATTCATCCTTTACTTGTGGGATATTATCCTCCTGCTAACAGGAAGTGGCAAAGAGCACCACAGCAGAGCTGTCTATATAGCTCCTCCTTTGACTCCACCCCCCAGTCATTCTTTTTGCATACTCTAAGTAATAGGAAGGGTAAAGTGAAAGAGGTGATAAAATGTAAGTTTTTATTTTCTTCAAGCAAGACTTTTTTATTTTAAATGGTACCGGTGAGTGCTATTTTGTCCCAGGCAACAGATGGATGAAGACTTCTGTCTGGAGACTGATGATCTTAGCAGTTGTTACTAAGATCCAGAGTAGTTCCCACAGAATGGCTGAGGAGTACCTAAGAAACTTCAGTGTGAGGAACGTTTTTCATGCTACAAGCATTGAGGTATGTTCATTATTTTTTTTCTGGAGAGACTGTGTTATTTCAGAATTGGCTGACAGTATCCCTATGAGGGAAAGGGTAAGCAGTAATCCTAATGCATAGAGAGGGGTATTACTGGAACTGTATATTGGGCTATAAAAAAAATGATTGACACTGATGATATGATGTTTGTGGGCAAACGTTACTATGTTGGGAGTTAAAGATAACGTTTTTACTTTATTTTGAGTATGGAGGGTACACATGGCTTCACTAAATAGGTATATGAACCCACATGGCTAGGTTTTAGACCGCTCTGGTGCGGTTATTTTAGGCTGTAAAACATTGAGTGAGATGGGCGGGGCCTATTTTCACACCTCAGTTGCGCAGTTGTTTTTACCAGACAAGCAGCAAGCTCCAACTCCGGTGGGCCTTTTCAGACAGTTTGGGCCTAATCGAAGGGTTACTACAATTTTGCAGACCCCTGAGGGCAGGTAGGCGCCGCAGCAGGGCTGTGGCGAGGTGCAGGGGGTGTTTTTATTGAATTTAACGTTTTTTTAGCATAACGTTTTTTGGTCTTAAGGGTTAAGAATTCCTTTCCTTGTGGGGCAAACTTAGCTGACAAGTTGGGATGCATTTATCATAAAATTGTGATAATTTTATCGTTTTAAAGCAGTTTTGGAAAAATTGTATGCTTTTTTTCTCTTAAAAGCGCAGTACCGTTTTTTCAGATTGTTATATTTCTCTAGTAAGGTGTATCCAGTTCACGGATCATCCATTACTTATGGGATATTCTCACTCCCAACAGGAAGTTGCAAGAGGACCCACAGCAAAGCTGTTATATAGCTCCTCCCCTCACTACCATATCCAGTCATTCTCTTGCAACTCTCAACGCGCATGGAGGTTGTTAGAGGAAAGTGGTGAAAAATAGTTAGTTTATTTCTTCAATCAAAAGTTTGTTATTTTAAATAGTACCGGAGTTGTGCTATTGTTTCTCAGGCAGAGCTAGAAGAAGAGTTTTTCTATGATCTTAGCAGGATGTAACTAAGATCCATTGCTGTTCTCATACATGTCTGAAGAGTGAGGTAACTTCAGGGGGAGAATGGCGTGCAGTTTATTCTGCTATCAGGTATGTGCAGTTATGATGTTTTTCTAGGATTGGAAATGCTGATTCCTGATAAATGTAAGTTAAGCCTGAATACAGTGATTTAATAACGACTAGTATCATGCTTATTCCCAGGGGTAATACCCTTATAGATATGCTATATAAAACGTTTGCTGGCATGTTTAATCGTTTTTTATATATGCTTGGTGATAAAACTTATTGGGGCCTAATTTTTTCCACATGGCTGGCTGTATTTTTGCCTAGAAACAGTTTCCTGAGGCTTTCCACTGCTGTAATATGAGTGGGAGGGGCCTATTTCTCCAACATTGGTGTGTCCGGTCCACGGCGTCATCCTTACTTGTGGGATATCTCTTCCCCAACAGGAAATGGCAAAGAGTCCCAGCAAAGCTGGCCATATAGTCCCTCCTAGGCTCCGCCCACCCCAGTCATTTTCTTTGCCGTTGCACAGGCAACATCTCCACGGAGATGGTTAAGAGTTTTTTGGTGTTTAAATGTAGTTTTTATTCTTCTATCAAGTGTTTGTTATTTTAAAATAGTGCTGGTATGTACTATTTACTCTGAAACAGAAAAGGATGAAGATTTCTGTTTGTGAGAGGAAGATGATTTTAGCAGACAGTAACTAAAATCGATTGCTGTTTCCACATAGGACTGTTGAGATGAAGTAACTTCAGTTGGGGGAAACAGTTAGCAGACTTTTCTGCTTAAGGTATGACTAGCCATATTTCTAACAAGACCATGTAATGCTGGAAGGCTGTCATTTCCCCTCATGGGGACCAGTAAGCCATTTTCTTAGTCAAACAAACAGAATAAAGGGCTTAATATGGGCTAAAAAACTGGTAGACATTTTTTATGGGCTAAATCGATTGCTTTATTTGGGCATTTTATTCATATTTATGCTGACAATTTGCATTTATAAACTTGGGGAACGTTTATTAAACGGCAGGCACTATGTTAGACACCTTTTCTAGTCAGGGGGCCTTCCTAGTTGTAGACTGAGCCTCATTTTCGCGCCATTACTGCGCAGTTGTTTTTTGAGAGCAGGGCATGCAGATGCATGTGTGAGGATCTGAAATTTGCTGGACAAGCTTCTAGAAGGCGTCAATTGGTATCGTATTCCCCTTTGGGCTTGGTTGGGTCTCAGCAAGGGCTATAGCTGGGACTGTATAGGGGTTAAATTTGTAAACGGCTCCGGTTCCGTTATTTTAAGGGTTAAAGCTCTGAAATTTGGTGTGCAATACTCTTAATGCTTTAAGACACTGTGGTGAAATTTTGGTAATTTTTGAACAATTCCTTCATACTTTTTCACATATTCAGTAATAAAGTGTGTTCAGTTTAAAATTTAAAGAGACAGTAACGGTTTTGTTTTAAAACGTTTTTTGTGCTTTGTTGACAAGTTTAAGCCTGTTTAACATGTCTGTGCCTTCGGATAAGCTATGTTCTATATGTATGAAAGCCAATGTGTCTCCCCATTTAAATTTATGTGATAATTGTGCCATAGCGTCCAAACAAAGTAAGGACAGTACTGCCACAGATAATGAAATTGCCCAAGATGATTCCTCAGATGAGGGGAGTAAACATGATACTACATCATCTCCTACTGTGTCTACACCAGTTTTGCCCACACAGGAGGCCCCTAGTACATCTAGTGCGCCAATGCTTATTACCATGCAACAATTAACGGCTGTAATGGATAACTCCATAGCAAATATTTTATCCAAAATTCCTACTTATCAGAGAAAGCGCGATTGCTCTGTTTTAAACACTGAAGAGCAGGAGGGCGCTGATGATAATTGTTCTGTCATACCCTCACACCAATCTGAAGGGGCCATGAGGGAGGTTTTGTCAGATGGAGAAATTTCAGATTCAGGAAAAATTTCTCAACAAGCTGAACCTGATGTTGTGACATTTAAATTTAAATTAGAACATCTCCGCGCACTGCTTAAGGAGGTGTTATCTACTCTGGATGATTGTGACAACTTGGTCATTCCAGAGAAATTATGCAAGATGGACAAGTTCCTAGAGGTTCCGGTGCACCCCGGCGCTTTTCCTATACCCAAGCGGGTGGCGGACATAGTAAATAAGGAGTGGGAAAAGCCCGGCATACCTTTTTGTTCCCCCCCTATATTTATATTTATATAAGAAATTATTTCCTATGGTCGACCCCAGAAAGGACTTATGGCAGACAGTCCCTAAGGTTGAGGGGGCAGTTTCTACTCTAAATAAACGCACTACTATTCCTATCGAAGATAGTTGTGCTTTCAAAGATCCTATGGATAAAAAATTGGAGGGTTTGCTTAAAAAGATTTTTGTACAGCAAGGTTACCTTCTACAACCCATTTTGTGCATTGTTCCTGTCACTACAGCAGCGTGGTTCTGGTTCGAGGAACTAGAAAACTCGCTTAGTAGAGAGACTCCATATGAGGAGGTTATGGACAGAGTTCACGCACTTAAGTTGGCTAACTCTTTTATTTTAGATGCCGCTTTGCAATTAACTAGATTAGCGGCGAAAAATTCAGGGTTTGCTATCGTGGCGCGCAGAGCGCTTTGGCTAAAGTCTTGGTCAGCGGATGTGTCATCCAAGACAAAATTGCTTAACATCCCTTTCAAAGGTAAAACTCTATTTGGACCAGAATTGA
The DNA here is from genome assembly GCF_027579735.1 of Bombina bombina. Taxonomy (NCBI): domain Eukaryota; kingdom Metazoa; phylum Chordata; class Amphibia; order Anura; family Bombinatoridae; genus Bombina; species Bombina bombina. Next base: position 907,202,190 of record NC_069502.1, on the reverse strand, counting down.
AAGAGATTATTTCAGACATCACTGGGGGGAAGGGCCACGCCCTTCCACAAGATAGGCCTTTCAAGGCCAAAAATAAGTCTAATTTTCGTTCCTTTCGCAATTTCAGGAACGGACCGGCCTCTAATTCTGCATCCTCTAAGCAAGAGGGTAATGCCTCACAACCCAAACCAGCCTGGAAACCGATGCAAGGCTGGAACAAGGGTAAGCAGGCCAAGAAGCCTGCCGCTGCTAACAAAACAGCATGAAGGAGTAGCCCCCGATCCGGGACCGGATCTAGTGGGGGGCAGACTCTCTCTCTTTGCTCAGGCTTGGGCAAGAGATGTTCAGGATCCCTGGGCGCTAGAAATAGTTTCTCAGGGTTATCTCCTGGAATTCAGGGAACTACCCCCAAGGGGAAGGTTCCACATGTCTCACTTATCCTCAAACCAAATAAAGAGACAGGCGTTCTTACATTGTGTAGAAGACCTGTTAAAGATGGGAGTGATACACCCAGTTCCAATAAAGGAACAAGGAATGGGATTTTATTCCAATCTGTTCGTAGTTCCCAAAAAAGAGGGAACTTTCAGACCAATTTTGGATTTGAAGATCCTAAACAAATTTCTCAGGGTACCATCGTTCAAGATGGAAACCATTCGAACGATTCTACCCACTATCCAGGAAAGTCAATTTATGACTACCGTGGATCTAAAGGATGCGTACCTACATATTCCTATCCACAAAGAACATCATCAGTTCCTAAGGTTCGCTTTTCTGGACAAGCATTACCAGTTTGTGGCCCTCCCATTCGGGTTAGCCACTGCTCCAAGGATTTTCACAAAGGTACTAGGGTCCCTTCTAGCGGTTCTAAGACCGAGGGGCATTGCAGTAGTACCTTACTTGGACGACATTCTAATACAAGCGTCGTCCCTGTCAAAAGCAAAGGCTCATACAGACATCGTTCTGGCCTTTCTCAGATCACACGGATGGAAGGTGAACATAGAAAAAAGTTCTCTGTCTCCGTCGACAAGAGTTCCCTTCTTTGGAACAATAATAGATTCCTTAGAAATGAGGATTTTTCTGACAGAGGTCAGAAAGTCAAAACTTCTAAGCACTTGTCAAGTTCTTCATTCTGTTCCTCGTCCTTCCATAGCGCAGTGCATGGAAGTAGTAGGGTTGATGGTTGCAGCAATGGACATAGTTCCTTTTGCACGAATTCATCTAAGACCATTACAACTGTGCATGCTCAAACAGTGGAATGGGGACTATACAGACTTGTCTCCAATGATTCAAGTAGATCAGAAGACCAGAGATTCACTCCGTTGGTGGCTGACCCTGGACCATCTGTCCCAGGGAATGAGCTTCCGCAGACCAGAGTGGGTCATTGTCACGACCGACGCCAGTCTAGTGGGCTGGGGCGCGGTCTGGGAATCCCTGAAAGCTCAGGGTCTATGGTCTCGGGAAGAGTCTCTTCTCCCGATAAACATTCTGGAACTGAGAGCGATATTCAATGCTCTCAGGGCTTGGCCTCAACTAGCAAAGGCCAGATTCATAAGGTTCCAATCAGACAACATGACGACCGTTGCGTATATCAATCATCAGGGGGGAACAAGGAGTTCCCTGGCGATGAAAGAAGTGACCAAAATAATTCAATGGGCGGAGGATCACTCCTGCCACCTGTCTGGAATCCACATCCCAGGTGTGGAAAACTGGGAGGCGGATTTTCTGAGTCGTCAGACATTCCATCCGGGGGAGTGGGAACTCCATCCGGAGATCTTTGCCCAAATAACTCAATTATGGGGCATTCCAGACATGGATCTGATGGCGTCTCGTCAGAACTTCAAGGTTCCTTGCTACGGGTCCAGATCCAGGGATCCCAAAGCGACTCTAGTAGATGCACTAGTAGCACCTTGGACCTTCAACCTAGCTTATGTATTTCCACCGTTTCCTCTCATTCCCAGGCTGGTAGCCAGGATCAATCAGGAGAGGGCCTCGGTGATCTTGATAGCTCCTGCGTGGCCACGCAGGACTTGGTATGCAGACCTGGTGAATATGTCATCGGTTCCACCATGGAAGCTACCTTTGAGACAGGACCTTCTTTTTCAGGGTCCATTCGAACATCCAAATCTGGTCTCCCTCCAGCTGACGGCTTGGTGATTGAACGCTTGATTCTATCGAAGCGTGGGTTTTCAGATTCTGTGATAGATACTCTGGTTCAGGCCAGAAAACCGGTAACTAGAAAGATTTACCATAAAATATGGAAAAGATATATCTGTTGGTGTAAATCCAAAGGATTCCCATGGAATAAGATAAAAATTCCTAAGATTCTCTCCTTTCTACAAGAAGGTTTGGAGAAAGGATTATCTGCAAGTTCTCTAAAGGGACAGATCTCTGCTTTATCTGTCTTACTACACAAAAGACTGGCAGCTGTGCCAGATGTTCAAGCATTTGTTCAGGCTCTGGTTAGGATCAAGCCTGTTTACAGACCTTTGACTCCTCCCTGGAGTCTAAATCTAGTTCTTTCAGTTCTTCAAGGGGTTCCGTTTGAACCTTTACATTCCATAGATATTAAGTTACTATCTTGGAAAGTTTTGTTTTTGGTTGCAATTTCTTCTGCTAGAAGAGTTTCAGAGCTATCTGCTCTGCAGTGTTCTCCTCCCTATCTGGTGTTCCATGCAGATAAGGTGGTTTTGCGTACTAAGCCTGGTTTTCTTCCTAAGGTTGTTTCTAACAAAAATATTAACCAGGAGATAGTTGTACCTTCTTTATGTCCGAATCCAGTTTCAAAGAAGGAACGTTTGTTACACAATTTGGACGTAGTCCGTGCTCTAAAATTCTATTTAGAGGCTACAAGAGATTTCAGACAAACATCTTCCTTGTTTGTTGTTTATTCTGGTAAAAGGAGAGGTCAAAAAGCGACTTCTACCTCTCTTTCCTTTTGGCTTAAAAGCATCATCCGATTGGCTTATGAGACTGCCGGACGGCAGCCTCCTGAAAGAATCACAGCTCACTCCACTAGGGCTGTGGCTTCCACATGGGCCTTCAAGAACGAGGCTTCTGTTGACCAGATATGTAAGGCAGCGACTTGGTCTTTACTGCACACTTTTGCCAAATTTTACAAATTTGATACTTTTGCTTCTTCGGAGGCTATTTTTGGGAGAAAGGTTTTGCAAGCTGTGGTGCCTTCCGTTTAGGTAACCAGATTTGCTCCCTCCCTTCATCCGTGTCCTAAAGCTTTGGTATTGGTTCCCACAAGTAAGGATGACGCCGTGGACCGGACACACCAATGTTGGAGAAAACAGAATTTATACTTACCTGATAAATTACTTTCTCCAACGGTGTGTCCGGTCCACGGCCCGCCCTGGTTTTTTAATCAGGTCTGATTAATTATTTTCTCTAACTACAGTCACCACGGTACCATATGGTTTCTCCTATATATATTTCCTCCTGTCCGTCGGTCGAATGACTGGGGTGGGCGGAGCCTAGGAGGGACTATATGGCCAGCTTTGCTGGGACTCTTTGCCATTTCCTGTTGGGGAAGAGATATCCCACAAGTAAGGATGACGCCGTGGACCGGACACACCGTTGGAGAAAGTAATTTATCAGGTAAGTATAAATTCTGTTTTTAGCGCTTTTTTTGCGCAGTTATAATTACAGACTGAGACATCCAGTTTTCCTCAAGAGTCCCCTGCATGCTACAGGACATCTCTAAAGAGCCTAAAAACGTTTATTGGGGAAGGTAGGAGCCACAGTAAAGCTGTGGCATTTTGCTGGGACTGTTAAAAAGTCTGTCGTTTTTTTGATCCGTTTTTTGAACTAAGGGGTTAATCATCCATTTGCAAGTGGGTGCAATGCTCTGTTAGCCTATTACATACACTGTCAAAATTTGTTTCTCTTAAAGGCACAGTACTGTTTTTTATATTTGCTTTATAACTTGAATTAAAGTGTTTTCCAAGCTTGCTAGTCTAATTGCTAGTCTGTATAAACATGTCTGACATAGAGGAATCTCTTTGTTCATTATGTTTAAAGGCCATGGTGGAACCCCCTCTCAGAATGTGTACCGATTGTACTGACTTCACTCTTAAGTAAAAAAGATCATATTATGTCTTTAAAAAATTTATCACCAGAGGAATCTAGCGAGGGGGAAGTTATGCCGACTAACTCTCCACACGTGTCAGATTCTTTGACTCCCGCTAAAGGGACTCATGCTGAAATGGCGCCAAGTACATCAAGGGCACCTATAGCGTTTACTTTACAAGACATGGCGGCAGTCATGGATAATACACTGTCAGCGGTATTAGCCAGACTACCTGAATTTAGAGGTAAGCAAGATAGCTCTGGGGTTAGACGAAATGCAGAGCATACTGACGCTTTAAGAACCATGTCTGATACTGCCTCACAATATGCTGAAGCTGAAGAAGGGGAACTTCAGTCTGTGGGTGATGCTTCTGATTCAGGGAGAATCCCTGATTCTGAGATTTCTACATTTAAATTTAAGCTTGAACACCTCCGCGTGCTACTTAAAGAGGTTTTAGCTGCTCTGAATGACTGTGACACAATTGCAGTGCCAGAGAAATTGTGTAGACTGGATAAATACTATGCAGTGCCGGTGTGTACTGATGTTTTTCCAATACCTAAAAGGTTTACAGAAATTATTTCTAAGGAATGGGATAGGCCAGGTGTGCCGTTCTCTCCACCTCCTATTTTTAGAAAAATGTTTCCTATAGACGCCACCACACGGGACTTATGGCAGACAGTCCCTAAGGTGGAGGGAGCAGTTTCTACTTTAGCAAAGCATACCACTATGCCTGTCGAGGACAGTTGTGCTTTTTTAGATCCAATGGATAAAAAATTAGAAGGTTACCTTAAGAAAATATTTTGTCAACAAGGTTTTATCCTTCAGCCCCTTGCATGCATTGCCCCTGTCACTGCTGCTGCGGCGTTCTGGTTTGAGTCTCTGGAAGAGGCCTTACAGGTAGTGACTCCATTGGATGACATACTTGACAAGCTTAGGGCACTTAAGATAGCCAATTCTTTTGTTTCTGATGCCATTGTTCATTTAACTAAACTAACGGCTAAGAATTCTGGTTTTGCTATACAAGCGCGCAGAGCGCTATTTCTCAAATCATGGTCAGCTGACGTGACTTCAAAGTCTAAGCTGCTTAACATTCCCTTCAAGGGGCAGACCTTATTCGGGCCTGGTTTGAAGGAGATTATTGCTGATATCACTGGAGGTAAAGGTCACGCCCTTCCTCAGGACAGGTCCAAATCTAGGGCCAAACAGTCTAATTTTCGTGCCTTTCGAAACTCCAAGGCAAGTGCGGCATCAACCTCCTCTAATGCAAGACAAGAGGGAACTGTTGCTCAGTCCAAGGCGGTCTGGAGGCCAAACCAGACCTGGAACAAAGGTAAGCAGGCTAAAAAACCTGCTGCTGCCTCTAAGACAGCATGAAGGAATGGCCCCCTATCCGGTAACGGATCTAGTGGGGGGCAGACTTTCACTCTTCGCCCAGGCGTGGGCAAGAGATGTTCAGGATCCCTGGGCGTTGGAAATTTTATCCCAGGGGTATCTTCTGGACTTCAAAGCTTCTCCCCCCATAGGGAGATTTCACCTTTCACAGTTATCTGCAAACCAGATAAAGAGAGAGGCATTCTTACACTGTGTACGAGACCTCCTAGTGATGGGAGTGATCCATCCAGTTCCAAAAGAGGAACAAGGACAGGGTTTTTACTCAAATCTGTTTGTGGTTCCCAAGAAAGAGGGAACATTCAGACCAATTTTGGATCTAAAGATCTTAAAAGATCTAGTGGACATGTCATCCTTTCCACCATGGACTCTGCCCCTGAGACAGGACCTTCTACTTCAGGGTCCTTTCCACCATCCAAATCTAATCTCTCTGAGACTGACTGCCTGGAAATTGAACGCTTGATTTTATCAAAGCGTGGCTTCTCCGAGTCGGTCATTGATACCTTAATACAGGCACGAAAGCCTGTCACCAGGAAAATGTACCATAAAATATAGCGTAAATATCTTTATTGGTGTGAATCCAAGGGTTACTCGTGGAGTAAGGTCAGGATTCCTAGGATATTATCTTTTCTCCAGGAGGGCTTGGAAAAAGGTTTGTCAGCTAGTTCCTTAAAGGGACAGATTTCTGCTCTGTCTATTCTTTTACACAAGCGTCTGGCAGATGTTCCAGACATTCAGGCATTTTGTCAGGCTTTGGTCCGAATCAAGCCTGTATTCAAACCTGTTGCTCCACCATGGAGCTTAAACTTGGTTCTTAAGGTTCTTCAAGGAGTTCCGTTTGAACCTCTTCATTCCATAGATATAAAACTTTTATCCTGGAAAGTTCTTTTTTTGGTAGCTATTTCCTCGGCTCGTAGAGTCTCCGAGTTATCTGCCTTACAATGTGATTCTCCTTATCTGATTTCTTTCATGTAATTAGCAAGAGTCCATGAGCTAGTGACGTATGGATATACATTCCTACCAGGAGGGGCAAAGTTTCCCAAACCTTAAAATGCCTATAAATACACCCCTCACCACACCCACAATTCAGTTTTACAAACTTTGCCTCCCGTGGAGGTGGTGAAGTAAGTTTGTGCTAGATTCTACGTTGATATGCGCTTCACAGCAGGCTGGAGCCCGGTTTTCCTCTCAGAGTGCAGTGAATGTCAGAGGGATGTGAAGAGAGTATTGCCTATTTGAATTCAATGGTCTCCTTCTACGGGATCTATTTCATAGGTTCTCTGTTATCGGTCGTAGAGATTCATCTCTTACCTCCCTTTTCAGATCGATGATATACTCTTATATACCATTACCTCTACTGATTCTCGTTTCAGTACTGGTTTGGCTATCTGCTATATGTAGATGAGTGTCCTGGGGTAAGTAAGTCTTATTTTTTGTGACACTCTAAGCTATGGTTGGGCACTTTATACGTAAAGTTCTAAATATATGTCTTTAAACTTATATTTGCCATGATTCAGGATAATCAGTATTCCTTCTTTCAGACTGTCAGTTTCATTATTTGGGAAAATGCATATGAATAAAATATTTTTTCTTACCTTAAAGAAATTTTCTAATTGACTTTTTTCCTTGCGGGCTGTTAGGCTCGCGGGGGCAGAAAATGCTTCAATTTATTGCGTCATTCTTGGCACGATCTTTTTTGGCGCAAAATTTTGTCATTTCCGGCGCCATAGTTGACGCCGAAAGTTTACACGTGGTTGCGTCATTTTTGACGCATGTGTGTTACAGACGTTTTTTTGCGCCAAAAAGTGTGGGCGTCATTCTTGGCGCCAAAAAATGTGGGCGTCATACTTGGCGCCAAAAAATGTGGGCGCCATACTTGGCGCCACTTTTTTTCACATTATTTAAGTCTCACTTTTTTGTTGCTTCTGGTTGCTAGAGGCTTGTTTGTTTTGCATTTTTCCCCATTCCTGAAACTGTCATTTAAGGAATTTGATAATTTTGCTTTATATGTTGTTTTTTTCTATTACATATTGCAAGATTTTCCATAAATTATTCCTGGATCAGAACATACTGAGGGATTCCTGTTGACTAAGAAGTCCTACCAAAGCTAAGTTCATTTATTTTAAATATTATGAATCTTTATCTTTAGCTATGGTTTGTAATAAGTTATCATGATAAACTTTTACATGCAGAATCCATTAGTATTTATGCTTTATGTATTGCTTTTCTTTTTACATCTTATGTACAAGATATACTTAGAAAATTTATAAGAATATTTTTCTGATTCTAGGTTAAGGCTTTGTCTGACTTTGCGCCTTCTATTAAAATTTTTTAGGTCTTTTTCAAACTTCTTTCTTATGAAGTTTCAAATGACCAACAACATAATGAATTATCCTTCTCTGATGATGTTTTTTCTCTTTCAGAACTTTTCTTCATCAGATATTGACACTAACAAATCTACTTTTTTATTTTTTATTAGAGTACATTTGTTTTTTGTTGAAAAGGTGTTGATTATTTTGGATATTGAGGTAACTAGTTCTTTCAAAACTAGCTAACATTTTATTTCTGCTTATTTTATCTTCTGTGTCTTCAGAGGTTTTTTTCCATTCCTTCATACTAGGGAATGGAATAGGCTGACAATTTTCTTCAAAGGTTTAAATTTACCGGCAGTTAAATTCAATTTTGAGGGTTCTCCAATTTAATGGGGCTATCTCTACTCCTGCTAAATTATGCTATTGTTTCTATAGCAAAATAGTATTTATTTTCTTTTTAAATGGTTGTATCCTATTTAAGGACATTTTTTTATTTTCAGGTACTTTTCTTGGACCTGTAATTTATTTGGATGATGTTGCTTTTGCTCCTTTTTTTCTGTTTACTTTAAAGATCAAGTATCAGATTATGTATTATTTAGCATTGTTAAGGGACAAAGTCTACTGCTCATTTGAGGTTCAGACTGGGCGCTGTTGCATTTGTCTTGTTGTCTTGCATTTTTGTTTATGCAAGTCCGGTGTGTTCTGGTCCCTTAACTGGATTAACATGCTAATAATTTTATTTGTTTCTTCATTTTTATTGAATATTTTCACAAATGAGGTTTAATCTATGTCTTTAGCTGTTTTTAGCTAGAAGAAATGTTGTGATTTCTAAAAAATCCTTATTTCTTTTTTTCCAAGATAATCAATTATTTGATTCATATTGGATTCAATTCTTAACTGTTACTCTGGGCTTCAAGATTAAGTTCTTGGACTAAAACTTTAAGCTTATTTTAGTTTGGTTGTTCTTACTAAAGAACAAAATTCTAAATTCTTACCCAAGTAACATGTTTTTATTTAGAAGTTTTTTTGGTTCTATTCGGTCCAAAATTCTTAGATTTTGGGTACAAATAAAATTTGAAGTAAAACCGTCTGTGAGAAGTCTTTTTCTCTCTATTATATTCCAGCTATTCCAGTAAGGCTAACACTTTCCTTAAGGTGTTTTCAGTCCCATATATTTTGGGTAATGTTGAAGTGCGGTTGATCACCTGTTGAGGATCAAGCGCTGCTCAGATCTGGAATCTTCTGGGGTATTTATTCCAGTTCCATTTTTAGGATCTGGGTTTTGGGGTTTTATTCAACTATTCATTGTTCCAAAGATAGAAAATCTTTTTATTATATAAATGTACCATCTTCTAGATTGGTATTTATATGGTCTATTCTGACTTTTTTTGGTCAGTGATAGCATTATTTGTTTTCATTAGATACAATAGATGCATATCTTCATTTCTGTTTTCATTCAGATTATTTTTTATTTTTCTGAGACTACGGAATCTCATATGATTCAATTTTGTTTTTTCAAGACATGGTTAGAGGATCTTTTTATCAAAAGCTCTTGATTCCTCACATAAGGGTCACCTTTTTTAGGTTTCCAGATAGATTGTGTCACTATCTTTGTCTCTAACAGATAAGTAATTTTTTTCTTATTGGGTTCCGTCTGTCGGTACCTTCAGTCTCTATTATTTCCTTCAGTTGCTATATATGCATGGAAATTTAGGTCTTATGGCTGCAGCATTGGATTCATTTTCCTTTGCTCATTTTCATAGTAAACCTTTCCAGTTTTTTATGCTGCATAATGGTGCAGGGATTCTAGGATTTCACTTTTTAAATCTTCGAATTCTATGTTTATCTATCTTTGATTCGGTGGTTAAGATCACCATCATTTAGTTCTACAGGTCTCTTCGATTCTTTCAACCTGGACCATGATCTCTATAGATGCGAGTCTTTTAGGTTGGGAGGCTGTCTGAGGTTCTCTGTCAGCACAAGGGGTTTGGAAATCTCAGGAGGCGAGATTACCATTTGATATTTTGGAACTCCGTGCATTCCCAGAGTTCTTCAGTTAGTTTCTTTTGAAGAAGAGACGTTTATTGTTTTTTTCAGACATTATCACATCTGTGGTGTATGTCAATCATCAGGGTGTGACTATCAGTCTTTAGACTGTGACAAAGTATCTCGGATATTTGCTTGGGCTAAATCCAGCTCCTATCTAAATTCTGGGGTCCTTTTCCCAGGAGAATGGTCTTTACCCAGATATGTTTTTCAATTTTTCAGATGTGAGGGCTTCCAGAAATAGATCTGTTGGCCTCTCGTCTTAACAAGGAATTTCCCAGGGGCCTATTTCAGGTCCGGGGATCCTCAGGCGGAAGTAGCGTATGCTTTGACACTTCCTTGGAATTATCATTCTGTCTATATCTTCCGCCTCTAGTTCTTCAAAATTCTAATGGAGCGTTCGTTTGTACTGCTGGTGGTTCCAGCATGGCCTCACAGGTTTTGGTATGCGGATCTCATTCGGATGGCCAGTTGCCAACCTTGGACATTTCTCCAACATAGGTGTGTCCGGTCCACGGCGTCATCCTTACTTGTGGGATATTCTCTTCCCCAACAGGAAATGGCAAAGAGCCCAGCAAAGCTGGTCACATGATCCCTCCTAGGCTCCGCCTACCCCAGTCATTCTCTTTGCCGTTGTACAGGCAACATCTCCACGGAGATGGCTTAGAGTTTTTTAGTGTTTAACTGTAGTTTTTCATTATTCAATCAAGAGTTTGTTATTTTCAAATAGTGCTGGTACGTACTATTTACTTAGAAACAGAAAAGAGATGAAGAATTCTGTTTGTATGAGGAAAATGATTTTAGCAACCGTAACTAAAATCCATGGCTGTTCCACACAGGACTGTTGAGAGCAATTAACTTCAGTTGGGGGAACAGTTTGCAGTCCCTTGCTGCTTGAGGTATGACACATTCTAACAAGACGATGTAATGCTGGAAGCTGTCATTTTCCCTATGGGATCCGGTAAGCCATGTTTATTACGATTGTAAATAAGGGCTTCATAAGGGCTTATTTAAACTGTAGACTTTTTCTGGGCTAAATCGATTGATATTAACACATATTTAGCCTTGAGGAATCATTTTATCTGGGTATTTTGATATAATAATATCGGCAGGCACTGTTTTAGACACCTTATTCTTTAGGGGCTTTCCCAAAGCATAGGCAGAGTCTCATTTTCGCGCCGGTGTTGCGCACTTGTTTTTGAGAGGCATGGCATGCAGTCGCATGTGAGAGGAGCTCTGATACTTATAAAAGACTTCTGAAGGCGTCATTTGGTATCGTATTCCCCTTTGGGTTTGGTTGGGTCTCAGCAAAGCAGATACCAGGGACTGTAAAGGGGTTTAAAGCTTAAAACGGCTCCGGTTCCGTTATTTTAAGGGTTAAAGCTTCCAAAATTGGTGTGCAATATTTTCAAGGCTTTAAGACGCTGTGGTGAAAATTTGGTGAATTTTGAACAATTCCTTCATGTTTTTTCGCAATTGCAGTAATAAAGTGTGTTCAGTTTAAAATTTAAAGTGACAGTAACGGTTTTATTTTAAAACGTTTTTTGTACTTTCTGATCAAGTTTATGCCTGTTTAACATGTCTGAACTACCAGATAGACTGTGTTCTGAATGTGGGGAAGCCAGAATTCCTATTCATTTAAATAAATGTGATTTATGTGATAATGACAATGATGCCCAAGATGATTCCTCAAGTGAGGGGAGTAAGCATGGTACTGCATCATTCCCTCCTTCGTCTACACGAGTCTTGCCCACTCAGGAGGCCCCTAGTACATCTAGCGCGCCAATACTCCTTACTATGCAACAATTAACGGCTGTAATGGATAATTCTGTCAAAAACATTTTAGCCAAAATGAACCCTTGTCAGCGTAAGCGTGGCTGCTCTGTTTTAGTTACTGAAGAGCATGACGACGCTGATATTAATATCTCTGAAGGGCCCCCAACCCAATCTGAGGGGGCCAGGGAGGTTTTGTCTGAGGGAGAAATTACTGATTTAGGGAACATTTCTCAGCAGGCTGAATCTGATGTGATTACATTTAAATTTAAATTGGAACATCTCCGCATTTTGCTTAAGGAGGTATTATCCACTCTGGATGATTGTGAAAATTTAGTCATCCCAGAGAAACTATGTAAAATGGACAAGTTCCTAGAGGTGCCGGGGCTCCCAGAAGCTTTTCCTATACCCAAGCGGGTGGCGGACATTGTTAATAAAGAATGGGAAAGGCCCGGTATTCCTTTCGTCCCTCCCCCCATATTTAAAAAATTGTTTCCTATGGTCGACCCCAGAAAGGACTTATGGCAGTCAGTCCCCAAGGTCGAGGGAGCGGTTTCTACTTTAAACAAACGCACCACTATTCCCATAGAGGATAGTTGTGCTTTCAAAGATCCTATGGATAAAAAATTAGAAGGTTTGCTTAAAAAGATGTTTGTTCAGCAGGGTTACCTTCTACAACCCATTTCATGCATTGTCCCTGTCACTACTGCCGCATATTTCTGGTTTGATGAACTGCTTAAGGTGCTCGATAGTGACTCTCCTCCTTATGAGGAGATTATGGACAGAATCAATGCTCTCAAATTGGCTAATTCTTTCACTCTAGACGCCTCTTTGCAATTGGCTAAGTTAGCGGCTAAGAACTCTGGGTTTGCTATTGTGGCGCGCAGAGCGCTTTGGTTGAAATCTTGGTCGGCTGATGCGTCTTCCAAGAACAAGCTACTAAACATTCCTTTCAAGGGGAAAACGTTGTTTGGTCCTGACTTGAAAGAGATTATCTCTGATATCACTGGGGGTAAGGGCCACGCCCTTCCTCAGGATCGGCCTTTCAAGGCAAAAAATAGACCTAATTTTCGTCCCTTTCGTAAAAACGGACCAGCCCAAGGTGCTACGTCCTCTAAGCAAGAGGGTAATACTGCTCAGGCCAAGCCAGCTTGGAGACCAATGCAAGGCTGGAACAAGGGAAAGCAGGCCAAGAAACCTGCCACTGCTACCAAGACAGCATGAAATATTGGCCCCCGATCCGGGACCGGATCTGGTGGGGGGCAGACTCTCTCTCTTCGCTCAGGCTTGGGCAAGAGATGTTCTGGATCCTTGGGCGCTAGAAATAGTCTCCCAGGGTTATCTTCTGGAATTCAAGGGACTTCCCCCAAGGGGGAGGTTCCACAGGTCGCAGTTGTCTTCAGACCACATAAAAAGACAGGCGTTCTTACATTGTGTAGAAGACCTGTTAAAAATGGGAGTGATTCATCCGGTTCCATTAAGAGAACAAGGGATGGGGTTCTACTCCAATCTGTTCATAGTTTCCCAAAAAAGAGGGAACGTTCAGACCAATCCTAGATCTCAAGATCTTAAACAAATTTCTCAAGGTCCCATCGTTCAAGATGGAAACCATTCGAACTATCCTTCCTTCCATCCAGGAAGGTCAATTCATGACCACGGTGGATTTAAAGGATGCGTATCTACATATTCCTATCCACAAGGAACATCATCGGTTCCTAAGGTTTGCATTCCTGGACAAACATTACCAGTTCGTGGCGCTTCCTTTCGGATTAGCCACTGCTCCAAGGATTTTCACAAAGGTACTAGGGTCCCTTCTAGCGGTGCTAAGACCAAGGGGCATTGCAGTAGTACCTTACCTGGACGACATTCTGATTCAAGCGTCGTCCCTTCCTCAAGCAAAGGCTCACACGGACATTGTCCTGGCCTTTCTCAGATCTCACGGCTGGAAAGTGAACGTGGAAAAGAGTTCTCTATCCCCGTCAACAAGGGTTCCCTTCTTGGGAACAATTATAGACTCCTTAGAAATGAGGATCTTTCTAACAGAGGCCAGAAAAACAAAGCTTCTGGACTCTTGTCGGATACTTCATTCCGTTCCTCTTCCTTCCATAGCTCAGTGCATGGAAGTGATCGGGTTGATGGTGGCGGCGATGGACATAGTTCCTTTTGCGCGCATTCATCTAAGACCATTACAACTGTGCATGCTCAGTCAGTGGAATGGGGACTATACAGACTTGTCTCCGAAGATACAAGTAAATCAGAGGACCAGAGACTCACTCCGTTGGTGGCTGTCCCTGGACAATCTGTCTCAAGGGATGATGTTCCACAGACCAGAGTGGGTCATTGTCACGACCGACGCCAGTCTGATAGGCTGGGGCGCGGTCTGGGGATCCCTGAAAGCTCAGGGTCTTTGGTCTCGGGAAGAATCTCTTCTACCGATAAATATTCTGGAACTGAGAGCGATATTCAATGCTCTCCAGGCCTGGCCCCAGCTTGCGAGGACCAGGTTCATACGGTTTCAATCAGACAACATGACGACTGTTGCGTACATCAACCATCAGGGGGGAACAAGGAGTTCCCTAGCGATGGAAGAAGTAACCAAAATTATTCTTTGGGCGGAGTCTCACTCCTGCCACCTGTCTGCTATCCACATCCCAGGAGTGGAAAATTGGGAAGCGGATTTTCTGAGTCGTCAGACATTGCATCCGGGGGAGTGGGAACTCCATCCGGAAATCTTTGCCCAAGTCACTCACCTGTGGGGCATTCCAGACATGGATCTGATGGCCTCTCGTCAGAACTTCAAAGTTCCTTGCTACGGGGCCAGATCCAGGGATCCCAAGGCGGCTCTAGTGGATGCACTAGTAGCACCTTGGACCTTCAATCTAGCTTATGTGTTCCCGCCATTTCCTCTCATCCCCAGGCTGATAGCCAGGATCAAGCAGGAGAGGGCGTCGGTGATCTTGATAGCTCCTGCGTGGCCACGCAGGACTTGGTATGCAGATCTGGTGAATATGTCATCGGCTCCACCTTGGAAGCTACCTTTGAGACGAGACCTTCTTGTTCAGGGTCCGTTCGAACATCCGAATCTGGTTTCACTCCAGCTGACTGCTTGGAGATTGAACGCTTGATTTTATCGAAGCGAGGATTCTCAGATTCTGTGATCGATACTCTTGTTCAGGCCAGAAAGCCTGTGACTAGAAAGATTTACCACAAAATTTGGAAAAAATATATCTGTTGGTGTGAATCTAAAGGATTCCCTTGGGACAAGGTTAAGATTCCTAGGATTCTATCCTTCCTTCAAGAAGGATTGGAAAAAGGATTATCTGCAAGTTCCCTGAAGGGACAGATTTCTGCCTTGTCGGTATTACTTCACAAAAAGCTGGCAGCTGTGCCAGATGTTCAAGCCTTTGTTCAGGCTCTGGTTAGAATCAAGCCTGTTTACAAACCTTTGACTCCTCCTTGGAGTCTCAATTTAGTTCTTTCAGTTCTTCAGGGGGTTCCGTTTGAACCCTTACATTCCGTTGATATTAAGTTATTATCTTGGAAAGTTTTGTTTTTAGTTGCGATTTCTTCTGCTAGAAGAGTCTCAGAATTATCTGCTCTGCAGTGTTCTCCTCCTTATCTGGTGTTCCATGCAGATAAGGTGGTTTTACGTACTAAACCTGGTTTTCTTCCAAAAGTTGTTTCTAACAAAAACATTAACCAGGAGATTATCGTACCTTCTCTGTGTCCAAAACCAGTTTCAAAGAAGGAACGTTTGTTGCACAATTTGGATGTTGTTCGCGCTCTAAAATTCTATTTAGATGCTACAAAGGATTTTAGACAAACATCTTCCTTGTTTGTTGTTTATTCAGGTAAAAGGAGAGGTCAAAAAGCAACTTCTACCTCTCTCTCTTTTTGGATTAAAAGCATCATCAGATTGGCTTACGAGACTGCCGGACGGCAGCCTCCCGAAAGAATCACAGCTCATTCCACTAGGGCTGTGGCTTCCACATGGGCCTTCAAGAACGAGGCTTCTGTTGATCAGATATGTAGGGCAGCGACTTGGTCTTCACTGCACACTTTTACCAAATTTTACAAGTTTGATACTTTTGCTTCTTCTGAGGCTATTTTTGGGAGAAAGGTTTTGCAAGCCGTGGTGCCTTCCATTTAGGTGACCTGATTTGCTCCCTCCCTTCATCCGTGTCCTAAAGCTTTGGTATTGGTTCCCACAAGTAAGGATGACGCCGTGGACCGGACACACCTATGTTGGAGAAAACAGAATTTATGTTTACCTGATAAATTTCTTTCTCCAACGGTGTGTCCGGTCCACGGCCCGCCCTGGTTTTTTTAATCAGGTCTGATATTTTATTTTCTTTAACTACAGTCACCACGGTACCATATGGTTTCTCCTATGCAAATATTCCTCCTTAACGTCGGTCGAATGACTGGGGTAGGCGGAGCCTAGGAGGGATCATGTGACCAGCTTTGCTGGGCTCTTTGCCATTTCCTGTTGGGGAAGAGAATATCCCACAAGTAAGGATGACGCCGTGGACCGGACACACCGTTGGAGAAAGAAATTTATCAGGTAAACATAAATTCTGTTTTCCGTTAAGACCAGTCCTTTTATCTCAAGGCCCATTTTTCCATCAGGATCTCAAATCATTTAATTTGAAGATATGATGATTGAACGTTTGATTCTTAGTCATAGAGGTTCTCTGACTCAGTGATTAATACTATGTTACAGGTTTGTAAATCTGTCTCTAGAAAGATTTATTATCGAGTTTGGAAGACTTTCATTTCTTGGTGTTCTTCTCATAAATTCTTTTGGCATTCTTTTAGAATTCCTAGAATTTTACAATTTTTCAGGTTGGTTTTGTCTGCAAGTTATTTGAAAGGACAAATCTCTACTCTTTCTGTTCTTTTTCACAGAAAGATTGATATTCATTCTGATATTCATTGTTTTGTGCAGGCTTTGGTTTGTATCAAGCCTGTCATTAAGTCAATATCTCCTCCTTGGAGTCTCAATTTGGTACTGAGGGCTTTACAGGCTCCTCCGTTTGAACCTTTGCGTTCTCTGGACATTAAAATTACTTTCTTGGAAAGTATTGTTCCTTTTGGTTATCTCTTCTGCTCGAAGAGTTTCTGAGTTTTCTGCTCTTTCTTGTGGATCTCCTTTTCTGATTTTTCATCAGGGTAAGGCAGTATTCCTTCCTGTAATTCATTATTTTGTTCAGGCTTTGGTTCTTATCAAACCTGTCATTAAGCCAATTTCTCCTCCTTGGAGTTTTAATTTGGTTCTAAAGGCTTTACAGGCTCTTCTATTTGAGCATATGTTTTCTCTAGACATTATTTACTTTCATGGAAAGTATTGTTCTTTTTAGACATCTCTTCAGCTAGAACAATTTTTAATTATCTGTTCTTTCTTGTGAGTCTCCTTTTTCTGATTTTTTTCATCAGGATAAGGTGGTTTTTGCTATCCTCATTTCAATTTTTACCTAAAGTTGTGATTTCTATCAACATTAGGGAGGAATTATTGTCTTTTACTAAGACTTCTTTGGTAAGATTCTTACATTCTTTGGATATGGTAAGAGTTTTGAAATCTTATGTTGAAGCTATTCAGATTTCAGATAGTCTTCTAGTCTATTTGTTATCCTTTCTGGTGTTAGGAAGGTCAAAAGGCTTCTGCCATTTATTTGGCATCTTGCTTAAACTTTTGATTCATCATGCTTATTTGGAGTCGGGTGGATTCCCGCCTCGGAGGATTATGGCTCATTCTACTAGGTAAGTTTCTACTTCCTGGGCTTTTTAAGAATGAAGCTTCTGTTGATCAGATTTGCAAAGCAATGACTTGGTCTTCTTTGCATACTTTTACTATGTTCTACCATTTTGATGTTTTCTCTTCTTTAGAAGCAGTTTTGGTAGAATGGTACTTCAGGCAGCTGTTTCAGTTTGATTCTTCTGCTTATATTTTCAGTTTTTTTCATTATAAAAATTGAAACTTTTTTGATTTGGGTAGTGGATTAATTTTTCAGCGGAATTGGCTGTCTTTATT
This sequence comes from Bombina bombina, assembly GCF_027579735.1. Classification (NCBI taxonomy): domain Eukaryota; kingdom Metazoa; phylum Chordata; class Amphibia; order Anura; family Bombinatoridae; genus Bombina; species Bombina bombina. The sequence goes on along the minus strand of NC_069502.1, from coordinate 907,184,585 downwards.
TTATCCCTCCCTCTCTAGTGACTCTTGCGTGGAAGTTCCACATCTTGGGTATTTATTATCCCATACGTCACTAGCTCATGGACTCTTGCTAATTACATGAAAGAAAACATAATTTATGTAAGAACTTACCTGATAAATTCATTTCTTTCATATTAGCAAGAGTCCATGAGGCCCACCCTTTTTTGTGGTGGTTATGATTTTTTGTATAAAGCACAATTATTCCAATTCCTTATTTTTTTTATGTTTTCGCTCCTTTTTTTATCACCCCACTTCTTTCCTATTCGTTAAACTGAATTGTGGGTGTGGTGAGGGGTGTATTTATAGACATTTTAAGGTTTGGGAAACTTTGCCCCTCCTGGTAGGAATGTATATCCATACGTCACTAGCTCATGGACTCTTGCTAATATGAAAGAAATGAATTTATCAGGTAAGTTCTTACATAAATTATGTTTTTTCATTCTGATAAGGTAGTCCTGCGTACCAAACCTGGGTTTTTACCTAAGGTGGTATCTAACAAGAATATCAATCAAGAGATTGTTGTTCCATCCTTGTGTCCTAATCCTTCTTCAAAGAAGGAACATCTATTACACAATTTGGACGTAGTTCGTGCTATAAAGTTTTACTTACAAGCTACTAAGGATTTTCGACAAACATCTGCTTTGTTTGTTGTTTACTCTGGTCAGAGGAGAGGTCAAAAGGCTTCGGCATCCTCTCTTTCTTTTTGGCTAAGAAGCATAATACGCTTAGCCTATGAGACTGCTGGACAGCAGCCCCCTGAAAGAATTACAGCTCATTCTACTAGAGCTGTGGCTTCCACTTGGGCCTTTAAAAATGAGGCTTCTGTTGAACAGATTTGCAAGGCGGCGACTTGGTCTTCACTTCATACTTTTTCAAAATTCTACAAATTTGATACTTTTGCTTCTTCGGAGGCTATTTTTGGGAGAACGGTTTTACAGGCAGTGGTACCTTCCGTTTAAGTGCCTGCCTTGTCCCTCCCTTCATCCGTGTACTTTAGCTTTGGTATTGGTATCCCATAAGTAATTGATGATCCGTGGACTGGATACACCTTACTAGAGAAAACACAATTTATGCTTACCTGATAAATTTATTTCTCTAGTGGTGTATCCAGTCCACGGCCCGCCCTGTCATTTTAAGGCAGGTTATTTTTAAATTTAAACTACAGTCACCACTGCGCCCTATGGTTTCTCCTTTCTCTGCTTGTTTTCGGTCGAATGACTGGATATGGTAGTGAGGGGAGGAGCTATATAACAGCTTTGCTGTGGGTCCTCTTGCAACTTCCTGTTGGGAGTGAGAATATCCCATAAGTAATGGATGATCCATGGACTGGATACACCACTAGAGAAATAAATTTATCAGGTAAGCATAAATTGTGTTTTTTCACAAAATAAAGTGTTTCAAAGTCTGTTTGTGGTCATTACTAGCCTGTTATAACAGTCTGACATTGAGGAAAGCCAATGTTCCATGTGTTTAGAAGCCATTGTGGAACCCCTACTTCAAATGTGTCCCTCATGTACTGAAAGGGCCTTACATTGCAAAGAACATATTTTAGCTGATAAAATTATGTCTCAGGATGATTCTCTGTCAGAAGAGAATCAGATTATGCCATCTACTTCTCCCCAAGTGTCACAACCTTTAACGCCCGCCCAAGCAATGCCGAGTACTTCTAGTGCGTCTAATTCTTTCACCCTGCAAGATATGGCTACAGTTATGTCTACTACCCTTACAGAGGTATTATCTAAACTGCCTGGTTTACAGGGTAAGCGCAGTAGGTCCGGTATTCGAGTAAATGCTGAGCCCTCTGATGCTTTATTGGCCATCTCCTATGTACCCTCACAATGTTCTGATTTGGGGGTGGGAGAATTGCTGTCTGAGGGAGAACTTTCTGATTCAGGAAAGATGTTCACTCAAACAGACTCAGATATGACGGCCTTTAAGTTTAAGCTTAAACACCTCCGCTTGTTACTCAGGGAGGTTTTTAGCGACTCTGGATGATTGTGACCCTATTGTCATCCCACCAGAGAAATTGTGTAAGATGGATAAATATCTAGAGGTCTCTACTTACACTAATGTTTTTCCAGTCCCTAGAAGAATTTCGGACATTGTTACTAAGGAATGGGATAGACCAGGCATTCCGTTCTCTCCCCCTCCTACTTTTAAGAAAATGTTTCCCATATCTGACACCATTCGGGATTCCTGGCAGACGGTCCCTAAGGTGGAGGGAGCTATTTCTACCCTGGCTAAGCGTACAACTATACCTATTGAGGACAGTTGTGCTTTCAAAGATCCTATGGATAAAAAAATGAGAGGGTCTGTTAAATAAATTGTTTATTCATCAGGGTTTTCTTCTACAACCTATAGCGTGCATTGTTCCTGTAACTACTGCAGCAGCTTTTTGGTTTGAGGCTCTAGAGGAGTCTCTTAAGGTTGAGACCCCATTAGATGATATTTTAGATAGAATTAAGGCTCTCAAGCTAGCTTATTCTTTTATTACAGATGCCGCTTTTCAAATGGCTAAATTAGCGGCAAAGAATGCAGGCTTTGCCATTTTAGCGCGTAGAGCGTTATGGCTTAAGTCTTGGTCTGCTGATGTGTCATCAAAATCTAAGCTGTTAGCTATTCCTTTCAAGGGTAAGACCCTATTCGGGCCTGGACTGAAGGAGATTATTTCCGACATTACTGGAGGTAAGGGCCATGCCCTTCCTCAGGACAAGATGGTTAAAATGAGGGCCAAGCAAAATAATTTTCGTTCCTTTCGAAACTTTAAAGGTGGACCCTCTACTTCCTCCTCCGCCACGAAGCAGGAGGGGAATTTTGCACAATCCAAGTCTGGAGACCTAAACAGACCTGGAATAAAGGTAAACAGGCCAAGAAGCCCGCTGCTGCTACCAAGACAGCATGAAGGGGCAGCCCCCGATCCGTGCCCGGATCTAGTTGGGGGCAGACTTTCTCTCTTCTCTCAGGCTTGGGCAAGAGACGTTCAGGATTCCTGGGCATTAGAAATCGTGACCCAGGGATATCGTCTAGAATTCAAAGATTCTCTCCCAAGGGGGAGATTTCATCTTTCACGTTTGTCTGTAAACCAGATAAAAAGAGAGGCGTTCTTATGCTGTGTAGACGACCTATATACACCATGGGGGTAATCTGCCCAGTTCCAAAAGTAGAACAGGGGCAGGGGTTTTACTCCAATCTGTTCGTAGTTCCCAAAAAAGAGGGAACCTTCAGACCGATTTTAGATCTCAAAGCTCTAAACAAATTTCTCAGAGTCCCATCCTTCAAGATGGAGACCATTCGGACAATTTTACCAATGATCCAGGAGGGTCAATATATGACTACCGTGGATTTGAAGGATGCGTATCTTCACATTCCTATCCACAACGATCATCACCAGTTCCTCAGGTTTTAGCGACTCTGGATTATTGTGACCCTATTGTCATCCCACCAGAGAAATATAAGGGTTGCCTTATATTTTCTTTTTATTTGATAGGATGTTTTTTATTTTGTTTCTTTCCTTCGGGAACCTTCTGGGATCGATACTCTGTTATTTCTTCGGAAGTTGTTTTCGACATGTTAGACCTATGTTAGTATAAGTCTGTTTTCCTTTCTTCCCCTCTGAGGGAGGATTTATGCCGTCTGCCGGTTAGGACCCTGGGTGCAGGCTGGTCCTGTTGGGTTCGGTTCTGTCTTGTGGCTGTTCCGACACGTGGCGCTGTTCTGCTTGGCTGGTTCGGTCGAGGCGCCGAGTGCTCATGTTATTTGTTTTTCATGTTTCAACTAAACATTTAAGAGGACCTATGGGTCCGTGAGGCGGGAATGATTGTTCAGTCCTTATAGCCTTCAATCATGGATGACTCTCTCTTACGTCTGGTATTATCGGACCCTAGAGTTTCTTCCCCCACGTAGTGGAGGGTTGGAGGGCTTAGTGCCTTCTTACTGCTGTTTGAGCAGGTTTGGCTTTCTTTTTTGAGACTCTGGATTTGTCCTTTTTGGACTTGGTCCATCAACAGCTAATACTTTGAATTGCTGATTAGCATGAGGAGGGTTTGCAGTTGAAATCAGTTGCAGCTCTTTGCATCTTGAATGTGTGCTCACAAGCTGTTTAATATAACCAGCTGCAGCTATTGCACATTGACCGTGTACTGTCTTGCTGAGTTATAAGACCTTCTTGGTCTTCCCCCGTTGTCTCCGGGTGGGTTAGGTCTCCTTTTAGCGACCTGGGTTCCCTTTGGGAGATGGTTGATCCCTGTGGGGACATTGGGCTTAGCTCGGGTTTCCCCGGAGCTGAGAAGGCTTTGCGTCTTTTCTCCCTGTATTCCTCTGTTTGTATGAAGGTGATGTGGAGACTATCCCTGCTTGAGGGGTTTGACCTCGAGGTATCCCTTGCTTTGTTGTCCTGTGGGTGTTTGAGAAGTCTAGGGGCTCTAGGATCGTTATACAACTTTTATCTCCTTGCTCCTTGGAGCGTAGGACTTTAGCAAGGGGTGGTTCCTTCCATCGGTCAGGACTTATGAGTTCTTCTCGTTATACGGATTGATTTGGATATTACATTCATATCCCTTTTTTTTTTTTTTTTGTCAGACGGGGTGTTAAGTTCTCGGGTATTGTTTGATCGAACAATTGGGTGCCCGGACCTGTTTCCCCTTAGGCTTCCGGCTGCTGAGGCTTCGCTCAGCGTTTTCCCTTGTGGACCCAGTTATGGGTTGTTACTGGAATCTTAGGCCTAAGGGCTGGTTTGGGGTTCCCCTGTACTGGGAACTTGAGCTATGTCCTTTACTCAATCTACTTGACCTGGTCATGGTTGGCCAGGTTTTCTGTGTCTGTTGCTCATTAGGCTTGATGCGCCTTAGGTTTGGATTTCCTAGGTCAGCTTGCTAGGGTAAACCTTTGGATTCACTGCTCTGCAGGTGAATAGGTTTGCAGTGTCTCTGCTGCATCTATTACACAGGGGATGTGTGTAAGCAAGCTAATTTTGGGGTCCTTTCCAAGGACATCTGTGTGTGGGATTAATCTCTCCTTTAGCCGGTGGCTTCGTGCTTTGAGGACAGATTTTGCCGTTCTGGCTCCATCCCTTTTCTTAAGGGGTTATTCTTCTTCTTATGGAGATGTAGTTTCTTTCTTGGGGCTTCTCCTGGATTCAGAAGGTTGGAACTGTAGGTTACCTATCGGAGGGGGGCGTCTCTCTGGGTTGTTACGTTCCATCTGGAGTCTTGCTGGCTCCAAATCGAGACTTGTTGGGGCTTTTTGCTAGATCTTTTGGGTCTACGGCCTTGTCGTCTGTTCTAGGAGTCGGGTTGTGCCCGTGCTCTATGGGAATGGCTGTGGCCATTCTTCCGCTCGTTCTTGAGCTTGTTTTGGGGTTCTTCTGTTTCCCTGTTGCGGATCCACTGATGCTGGGTTGGTCCGGCTGGGTGTGGGTTCTGAGAGATGTTGTCATCTTTAGGATCTAGGTGGGCATAGTTGCTAGCTCCCTAGAATTACAGGCAGAGGGTCCAGGATTACACCTCCTTCAGGCTCTGGGTGTAACCTCTCTTCTCAGGGGGCCTCGATTGAGGTTCTGTGTCTCCTTTTTGAAGACCTGTGTGTAGGTCTGGTGGCTTAGGTTGCCTAGAGCATGCCCTCTGTCTGGGGGTTGCTTTTTGCAATCTGTTCTCTTGCTGGCTTCTTCTACTTACTAACAAGTATCCTCTGTGTCGTCCTGATGTTGACTCTGTGTTCTCGACTCAGGGTGTTTCGTCTGGGTCTGTTGCACATTTTTTTTATGGGTGGATACTTTTGTATTTTATGGTCAGTCGCTGTGAGGACTCTGTCTTCAGTTGTGTTTCAGTGCTTGCATGATGTTGGAGAGAAGACTTTCTCTGTCTCTCTGCCCGGTCTTAACCCAGGTTCCACTTGGTCTAGGGTACTCTCCCTTTTTCTGTTTGGGCCCATTTGGGTCTTTGTGAGCTGGGCTCACTATTGGAGGCTTCCTTTTATGGATTGTGGTCACCTTTCGGTTTCCTTCGGTTCTCCTTTGCCTTGTCCCCTTGGGAGTTTAGGCTGGTGTCCCCTTTATTAGTGTGGGGTGAGTGATGAGGGACCGACTGTTGGGCGACGGTGTCTCTTGGAGGAATGTTGTCTCAGTTGAGTCCGATTTGCGGTCTCTAGCTTGCTTTCTGGACTATCTGCGGGTCAGTGTCCTTGGGGCCTTTCCTTTTAAGGTTTTTCTTGGCTTCGGGCGAAGCAGGTTTTTTTTGTTGGGGGTTCAGACCTGCTGCCCTCAGTATGGGCTGCCTATTGTACCCTCCCATCTTGGCATTCAGTGTCCTCTGTAGCTTGGGTATTGTTTTCCCAAAAGTAATGAATGCAGCTGTGGACTCTTTCCATTTAAGACGAAAAACATAAATTATGCTTACCTGATAATTTTCATTTCTTCTGATGGAAAGAATCCCCAGTTACCCACCCGTAATTTATTTGTGTGGCGTCCTTATTTTATTCTTCTTGCACATTGGCACCTTTCACCTGATATTTCTTCTACTGGTCCTTGTTCCTCGGGCTGAATGACTGTGGGATGAGGGGAGTGGGAGGAGTATTTTAAGCCTTTGGCTGGGGTTTTGCCTTCTCCTGGTGGCCAGGTTCTTATTTCCCAAAAGTAATGAATGCAGCTGTGGACTCTTTCCAGCAGAAGAAAAGAAAATGATCAGGTAAGCATAATTTGTTTTAACGACACAAACACAGCACAAACAAATGTTTATATTTGTTTTTAAAATTTAATAATGTGGGGTGGGGTTTGATCATATATAATATAAATATATATTTCCAAAACCAAACTGTCACAAACGTTAGTTTTTGCAGCTCAAATCTGCACAATAGCAGCACAAACAAAAGATATATTTGTTTTTAAAATGTAATAATGTGGGGTACAAAGTGGGTGGAATTTGATTATTTATAGTGCCCAATATTTCCAAAACCAAACCGGCACAAATGTAGTTTTTTTGTGGAACAAATCAGCACAAACAAATGGCATTTTTTTTTTAAAATGTAATAATGTTGAATGCAAAGTGGGCAGGGTTTGATCAAATATAATGCTAATTATTTCCAAAACCAAACCGGCACAAACTTTACTTTTTTGAGCATAAATCAACAGTATCTCAGCACAAACTAATGGTATATTTGTTTTTAAAATGTAACAATGTGGAGTGCAAAATGGGTGGAGTTTGATCATATATAATGCTCAATATTTCCAAAACCAAACTGGCACAAACGTATGTTTTTGCAACGCAAATCAGCACAAACAAATGGTATATTTGCTTTAAAAATTTAATAACGTGGGGTGCAAAGTGGGAGGGGTTTGATCAAATATTTTCTTTTACAAGATATGACGAGTCCACGGATTTCATCCTTATGGGATATCGCCTCCTGGTCAGCAGAAGGAGGCAAAGAGCACCACAGCAGAGCTGTATATATATAGCTCCTCCCTTCCCTCCCACCCCAGTAATTCTCTTTGCCTGTGTTAGTGATAGGAAGAGGTAAAGTGAGGTGTTAGTTTAGATTCTTCAATCAAGAGTTTTTTATTTTTAAATGTGCGAAAGTGTACTATTTTACTACAGAGCAGCCTTTGGACTTCTGACTATAGGAACTGGGTTTTGTAACCCCTCTGTGCCTCCCATATTCATGCTGCTATTCTGTGTTGGTCTTAGAGAAGCTTTACCTAAGGCCCTTCTATCTTCACAGGACCTCAGGAGGAAGAGCGGACCTCTTGACACTGTGAAATTTCTCATGCTGTTCCTCAGCATGAAGGTAAGTGCAGTCTTTTTTTCTGGGGCTTGGCACTGCAAAGGAATAACGATAAGGAGTGACATAGCTCAGAATGACTGTGCTTTTACTTGCTGTCAAGGGCTATTAAGGCTTCCTGTCGCTATATGCCGGTCCTCATTAGCATAAGAAAAGAATGGGAACCATCATAGAGCTTATATTTTCCAGACACTCTAGCACGACTACTGTAACCTAGAAGCGCTGGGATGTTATACTATTAGGTGTATACTCAGGCTATTCTCTTTCAGTATACTGATGGAAAGAGTTTCACTAAGGGTAAGGCTGATGCTGGGAGAGTTCCGGAGCTGACACTACTAGACTCCGGGGTTTTGGCCTGTATGGGCATGTTGATGTTTTTTTCCCAGGCTCTGATGCCCACGAGGGGCGGGGCGGGGCTTGGTATTGGCACGATTCAGCGCAGTTGTTTCTGAGAGAGACATCCGGGGGATCGTGTTCTGGCTGCCATTACGGCTCCTAAGTACGCTTGTTCTACTCTTGCACAAGCGGTCTTAGGCGCGTTGGTTAAGGGAAGACGATCTCAGTCGGTGGCTGCGAGAAGAGTGTCTAAAAGTTTACGTTTTTTTTCTGAGGTGACAGTGACAAGAAAATTATCACTTGCTAAGGGCTTTGCTTGCTAATATTTTATGTTTATATAATCCAAGTACACAGCTATATTAAAGAAATTGTGCACATAATTTTTCTTTAAACATAACGATATATAAATATATATTTTGTGCCTCTTGACCAAACTAGCAGTTTCACTTGTACTTCTGTTATCATGGAGGATCTAGAACAAGGTACTTGTCTTATGTGTTTAGATGCCATTGTGGAACCTCCTGTTACGCTTTGTTCCTCATGTACAGAGAGGGCCTTACAGTGTAGAGAACAGATCTTCTTTAATAAAAATATGTCTAAGGAGGGTTTTCAACCTGATGAACTTCAGGGTAGGTCGCAACTCTCTCCCCAAGCGTCATAGCCTTTAACGCACGCTCAGGTGACACCGTGTTCTTCTACGGTGTCTACCTCATTTACTCTGCAGGATATGTCTGCAGTTATGTTATCAACTCTTACAGAGGTTTTATCTAAGTTGCCAGTACTGCAGGGCAAACATAGTAGAAGAGAGGACCAGGTGGTCCAGGCGACTTCTGACTCTTTGATGGCGATCTCCGACGTACACTCCCAGGGCTCTGAGGTGGGAGGTAGGGAGACTCTATCTGAAGGGGAATTGTCTGATTCAAGAAGTACATTGCCCCAGACAGATTCGGACGTAATGTCTTTCAGATTTAAGCTTGAAAATCTCCGTCTGTTGTTGCAGGAGTTTTTGCTGACTCTGGACGACTGTGACTCTATCGTGGTACCACCAGAGAAATTGTGTAAGATGGACAAATACTTAGAGGTTCCTTCTTATTCTGATGTTTTTCTGGTTCCTAAGAGAATTTCAGAAATTATTTCAAGGGAATGGGAAAGACCGGGTATCCCGTTTTCACCTTCCCCTATTTTTAAGAAAATGTACCCTATAGCTGACACTGTTCGGGATTCTTGGCAAACGGTCCCTAAGGTGGAGGGAGCTATATCTACCCTGGCTAAGCGTACGACTATCCCTATTGAGGACAGTTGTGCTTTCAAAGACCCTATGGATAAAAAGTTGGAGGGTCTTCTAAAAAAGCTATTTGTTCATCAAGGGTTTTTATTGCATCCAACGGCCTGCATTGTACCAGTCACAACTTCGGCTGCCTTTTGGTTTGACGCCTTAGATGAGTCTCTGAAGAATTAAGATAGAATTAAGGCCCTTAAGCTGGCTAATTTTTTGTTACGGATGCCGCCTTTCAGATTGCTAATTTGGCGGCTAAGAATGCAAGTTTTGCCATTTTAGCGCGCAGAGCCTTTTGGTTAAAATCTTGGTCTGCGGATGTGTCCTCTAAATCCAAACTTTTGGCTATTCCTTTCAAGGGAAAGACCCTATTCGGGCTTGACTTGAAAGAGATCATTTCTGACATTACGGGAGGTAAGGGTCACCTCCTACCTCAGGATAAAACATCTAAGCAGAGGGGTAGATAGAGTAATTTTCGTTCCTTTCGAAATTTCAAGGGAGTCCCCTCTTCCGCTAAACAGGAAGGGAATTTTGCACAAGCCAAGCCTGTCTGGAGACCCAACCAGGCTTGGAACAAGGGTAAACAACCCAAGAAGCCCGCTGCTGCTCCCAAGACAGCATGAAGGGGCGGCCCCCGATCCGGGACCGGATCTAGTTGGGGGCAGACTTTCTCTCTTTGTCCAGGCTTGGATAAGAGACGTTCAGGATCCCTGGACACTAAAAATCGTGTCCAAAGGGTATCAGCTGGAGTTCAAAAATTCCGCCCCAACGGGAAGGTTTCTTCTTTCACGATTGTCTGTAGACCAGATAAAAAGAGAGGCGTTCTTACGTTGTGTAAAAGACCTCTCCACTATGGGAGTAATTTGTCCCGTTCCAATACAGGAACAGGGGCAGGGGTTTTACTCAAATCTTTTCGTGGTTCCCAAAAAAGAGGGAACGTTCCGACCCATTTTAGATCTCAAGAGTCTAAACAAGTTTCTCAGAGTTCCATCCTTCAAGATGGAGACTATTCGGACAATTCTTCCATTGATCCAGGAGGTTCAATATATGACTATCGTGGACTTAAAGGATGCATATCTGCACATTCCTATCCACAAAGATCATCACCAGTTCCTAAGGTTTGCCTTTCTGGACAGACATTTTCAGTTTGTGGCTCTACCTTTCGGGTTGGCCACGGCACCCAGGATCTTCACGAAGGTTCTAGGATCTGCTGGCGGTTCTCAGACCGCGGGGCATTGCAGTGGCGCCTTACCTGGACGATATTCTGATCCAGGTGTCGTCTTATAAACTGACAAAGTCTCATACCGACATGGTTCTGTCCTTTCTAAGGAGTCACGGGTGGAAGGTGAATCTGGAAAAGAGTTCACTAATTCCACAGACAAGGGTTCCTTTCCTGGGAACTCTAATAGATTCCATATTCATGAAAATCTTCTTGACGGAGGTCAGAAAGTTAAAGATTTTGAATACATGCCGAGCCCTTCAGTCCAATCCTTGGCCATCAGTGGCTCAGTGCATGGAGGTAATTGGATTGATGGTGGCGGCAATGGACATCATTCCGTTTGCTCGTTTTCATCTCAGACCTCTACAACTGTGCATGCTCAGACAGTGGAATGGAGTTTATGCAAATTTGTCTCCCCAGATAGATCTGGATCAGGAGACAAGAGACTCTCTTCTTTGGTGGTTGTTGCAGGATCATCTGTCCCAAGGGACGTGTTTCTACAGACCCTCATCGGTGATAATGACAACGGACGCCAGTCTACTAGGATGGGGTGCAGTCTGGAATTCCCAGAAGGTTCAGGGCGTGTGGACTCGGTCGGAGTCTCTACTGCCAATCAATATTCTGGAGTTGAGAGCAATATTCAATGTGCTTCAGGCTTGGCCTCAATTGGCTTCGGCCAAATTCATCCGATTTCAGTCGGACAACATCACGACTGTGACTTACATCCGGGGGAATGGGAACTTCATCCGGAGGTCTTTGCCACCCTGATTCTCAGATGGGGCAGACCGGAGCTGGATCTTATGGCATCTCGTCAGAATGCCAAGCTCCAGAGATACGGATCCCGGTCCAGGGATCCTCAGGTCGAACTGATAAATGCCTTGGCAGTGCCTTGGTCATTCAACCTAGCTTATGTATTTCCACCGTTTGCTCTCCTCCCCTGGGTGATTGCTCGGATCAAACAGGAGAGGGCATCAGTGATTCTCATCGCTCCTGCGTGGCCTTGCAGGACTTGGTATGCCGATCTGGTGGACATGTCGACTCTGCCACCGTGGAAGCTTCCATTGAGGCAGGATCTTCTCATTCAGGGACCCTTCCAGCATCCAAATCTAATTTCTCTACAGCTGACTGCTTGGAGATTGAACGCTTGATTTTATCTAAGCGAGGGTTCTCTGATGCGGTCATTGATACCTTGATTCAGGCACGTAAGCCTGTTATTAGAAAAATTTACCATAAGATATGGCGTAAATATCTTTATTGGTGTGAACTCATGGAGTAAGATTAGGATTCCTAGGATTTTGTCTTTTCTCCAAGAAGGATTGGAGAAGGGGTTATCAGCAAGTTCCTTAAAGGGACAGATTTCTGATTTATCTATTTTGTTACCCAAACGTCTGGCAGATATTCCGGATGTTCAGTCCTTTTGTCAGGCTCTGACTAGGATCAGGCCTGTGTTTAGACCTATTGCTCCTCCTTGGAGTTTGAATTTAGTTCTTAAGGTTCTTCAAGGGGTTCCGTTTGAACCTATGCATTCCATAGATATTAAGTTGTTATCTTGGAAAGTTTTATTTTTAGTTGCTATTTCTTCTGCTCGCAGCGTTTCTGAGCTTTTGGCTCTACAATGTGATTCTCCTTACCTTATTTTTCATTCCGATAAGGTAGTGTTACGTACTAAACCTGGTTTTCTTCCTAAGGTTGTTTCCAACAAGAATACTATTCAGGAAATGATTGTTCCTTCATTGTGTCCCAATCCTTCTTCTAAGAAGGAACGTCTGTTACATAACTTGGACGTGGTCCGTGCCTTGAAGTTTTACTTGCAGGCGACTAAAGAATTTCGTCAATCATCATTATTTGTTGTTTTTTCCGGTAAACATAGGGGTCAGAAAGCTACGGCTACCTCTTTCTTTTTGGCTGAAGAGTATCATCCGTTTTGCATATGAGACTGCTGGGCAGCAGCCTCCTGAAAGAATTACGGCTCATTCTACTAGGGCTGTGGCTTCCTCATGGGCATTTAAAAATGATGCTTCTGTTGAACAGATTTGCAAGGCTGCAACTTGGTCTTCTCTTCACACTTTTTCCAAATTTTACAAATTTGATACTTTTGCCTCGTCCGAGGCTGTTTTTGGGAGAAAAGTTCTTCAAGCAGTGGTGCCTTCCATTTAGGTTCTTGTCTTGTCCCTCCCTTTCATCCGTGTCCTGTAGCTTTGGTATTGTATCCCATAAATAAGGATGAAATCCGTGGACTCGTCATATCTTGTAAAAGAAAAGGAAATTTATGCTTACCTGATAAATTTATTTCCTTTTCCTTTCTTTTCCTAACTTCGGTCATATGACTGGAGTGGGAGGGAAGGGAGGAGCTATATATACAGCTCTGCTGTGGTGCTCTTTGCTTCCTCCTGCTGACCAGGAGGCAATATCCCATAAGTAAAGATGAAATCCGTGGACTCGTCATATCGTAAAAGAAATACATTTATCAGGTAAGCATAAATTTCCTTTTTTATATATATATATATTTCCAAAACCAAACCAGCACATACTTACATTTTTTGAGCATAAATCAACAGAATCTCAGCACAAACTAATGGTATATTTGTTTTAAAAATGTATTAATGGGGAGTGCAAAATGGGTGGAGTTTGATCATATATAATGCGTAATATCTCCAAAACAAAACTGGCACTAATGTTAATTTTGGAAGCACAAATCAACAGAAACCTAGCAAAAATGAATGGTATATTTTTATTCACATTTTAAAAACATCGATGATGGGTTACATCATTTTCACGGACAAAAAACAGTTATAACTAAAAAAAACAACAAAGCCGCACAAATAAAAATGTTAACGGCATAAACCGGCACAAACACAGCACTATCCAACCAATCCAGTTTTATGTGTTTTGACTGTTGTAGGGGTGGCTGAGTGACCTTCATTTAATCGTTAATAAATCAAAAAAGTAATAAGATAGAACCGAGATTTAAACAGCACAAACCAGCACAAACTCAGCATTAACTAACCAGCCCGGTTTCATGTCTTTTGGCTGTTGTAGGGGGGGCTGAGTGACCCTTAAAATAATGTCAGGCAGATTCTCATCAGAATAGAGCGGATACTACAAGTAATGGAGGTTATCAGAATAGACACAATGAGGGAGGGGAGGTGTCACACCAAGGGAATAGGGTGTATTTTGGGAGTGGAACATATCCCTCCCAGAATAGTCCTGAACATCACCAAAAGATGGGATCTAGGTGCAAGACCAAAGTTGAACACCCAGAAAACAAATTATAATAATAAAAATACAAATACAAATTTAAAAGAAAATAAAGGACTAAATATTGCTAATAAGAAGGAACAGAAAGATATTGGTGGATATTTTCCTTTGAGAAAAGAACAAGTACAGGATCGTTTTTAGGCCATCCACCAGGGAACTCAAACCTGGAAGGGAATCTGAACCCAAAAAGGGTATAGAGTACGAAGAAGAGGATGCAGTGGAGGGGTGGTATGTAGAGCCAAAAAACAAAAAAGGGAAAGAAAGACACTACTAAAAGCACACAAACAAAAAAATGTTAACATCTTGCAGAAGAATTTAACTAAAGATGAGGAAACTGTGTTGAGTAATGATTTTGAGCTGTATGTAAGACACCAAAAAACGTATTAGAAAATTAACCCTTGCTAGACATTTTAAATTGAAGAACAAACCGATAAAGAGTAATGACGTAACAGGAGAGGGGGACGGATCTATAGTCATCTTAGAGAGTCTGGAAGCTGAGGAAAACACTGAAGAGGGGGGGGTGGGTGGATACAGCCCTAATTAATATTTTTCAAGAGTTCGAGAATGAAGCTAAAAACATACCTATGAATCATAGCTCATTAAAGAGGAATTCGTCATTCTTTCCTGTACAGTTGAAAGGGAATTGTATTCCTGTGTTTGAATCATTATTGGAAAAGGAGATGAGAGATATCTGTTCCAAGGATAGAAAGATAAATAAATACAATGGGAATCTATCTCTGGCTGAACAAATGACCCTAAAGAAACTTTTGTGAGGATATGGACATAGTTGTCCTCAGTGGCGATAAAGGAGGAGGTATTGTGGTACAGGGAAAACCTGATTATGTAAAGGATGCGCACCGCTTATTAGGGGATAAAGAGACCTTCCAGGCTCTGGATATCAATCCAACAAAAAATTACTTGAACGAATATGATGAATTGATTAGATTTGGAAAAACATGCTCAGTTCTGACAAATGCAGAGTTTAGATATTTGGTGGTTAAGAATCCTGTTCTACCGATTTTTCTATTACCTACCAAAAATTCATAAGGGTTTGATGAACCCCCCGGGTAGGCCGATAGTTTGGTGGTGAGACCTCCTATTCCCGACACTATCAGAATATCATAAGGGGTTGATGAACCCCCCGGGTAGGCCGATAGTTTGGTGGTGAGACCTCCTATTCCTGACACTATCAGAATATGTTGATCATATTCTGAAGCGTATGGTACCGTACTTACGATCGTATGTGAGAAATATTTGACACATACTAGAGATCAAAAAAGGGATGTGTTGGCAAGATGATTATGTCTGGGTGACAATGGACTTGCTGCAGTTAAGTACTTTGCCATGTAAAGTGGTTATATTAATTGCACTCAAATGAGGTTCTTAGAGGCATCGATGGAATTCATTTTAACTAAAAATTATTTTATGTTTGAAAATAAATATTTCCTCCAGGTAAAAGGTACCGCGATGGGCACTACATTTGCCCCAAATTTTGCAAACCTCTACATGGGATGGTGGGAGGATCGGTTTATATTCAACATGGAGAATCCATACAAAAATATCATCATCCAGTGGTATCGGTACATAGACGATGTGCTTTTAGTTTGGCAGGGTTCAGTGGATGAATTGAAGATGTTTGTAGAGTACACTAACAAGAATCTAATGAATCTACAATTCACTATGGAATGGAGTAAGGAGAAAGCTATGTTTTTAGATTTAGAAATCATACAAGAGGGGGGTGGTGTATATGCCAACTTGTACAGAAAACCCACTGATACTAATGGGTACCTACATGCCCGGAGTGGTCACCATGAAAAATGGAAAATAAATATCTCCTTAGGATAATTTCCGAGGGCCAGACATGACTGCACAAGGTATAAGGATTATCAGGCAGAAGCAGTGGTCATAACAAACAGATTTCTAGTGAAGGGGTATCCCTGTGACTTACTGGGAGAAATTCAGGATAGGGTAGGAAGGATGGATAGAAAAAAATCTAATTAGAGGTAAAGAGAAGGATAAGAACAGATCGTGCACAATATGATAGTGGAAAACACAGGCAAAAGAAAATACTATTAGTCACCAAATATAATAGAGCGTCAAGGGAAATTGAAAGAGCCATGAAAAAAACATTGGCCCATTCTAATGCAGGATCCTATCCTGAAAGAGGTTATGAGTGACAGAGGACAGGTAATTTTTAAGAGGAATGTCAATGTAAGGAATAAAATTAGTCCTAGCATGTTAAAACCTATGCAGTCCGGTAATTGGCTTGAAAAGAAATTGCAAGGCTTCTTCAAATGTGGAAGGAAAAGTTGAAAATGTTCTCATATAGACCAACCAAACCAAACATTTGGGAAAATAAAAGGAGATTGTACATATAAGATCAAGGGTCTGATGACATGCAGGACATGCTTTGTAGTCTATCTTCTCAGATGTTCATGTGATAAGATCTATATAGGTCGCACAAAACGCCCTGTGAAGGCACATTTTAATGAGCATCTGAGGAATATAGAAAGTGGTTTCGATAATCATGGTGTATCAGTACATTCTCTAGAAAAACATAATCAAGATAGCACAGGATTAACTATAGTGGCTATTGAACACGTTAAGAGTGCAATAAGGGGGGGAGATCACTTCCTACGATTGAGACAGTTGGAGACATACTGGATCCATAGATTGGGTACCATGGATCCAGTAGGTTTAAACCGCGATATAGATTTAGCAGCCTTTTTGGATCTGTAGGCTTTGTTTTTAGTTGAGTGTCTATAAATATGCTAAAGATAGAGTGTATATACTGCCCATTATTGTAGTTAATAAATCTAACTTTGGTGGGTGCAGCGTCATTGTTTATGTATAAAATCATGAATGTTAGCTATTTTTGATGAAGGGGTGTATGTGTTCTGATACCAACATCCTATATGTTGTTTATATACACTGTCCGTTTATTTAATTAGATTTTTTGGCACTTTTATTATTTTATATAATATTTCCAATATGTTCTTTTATACTTGTATAAATATATTTCACTCTTTTGTAACAGGTAGAATGCATTATCTGTGATACGAAGTGTGTACTAATACTATCTGTTCACGTATTAATTTGACACTGTGACGTTTTACTGTTGGAAAGACATTCCATAAAGAAAGGAGAAGGCGCCACATAGCGTAATTCAGCATATATATGACATAGAACAGATAGTGAATAGTATAAACTCACATGTGGTAGAGCACTATAACGTAGTGCAAACTGGACAGACCGGATCCTCAGAGTTGTCCAGTATAACTCTCCTCTGGTGTATGCAACAAAGGACTTCCAGGTGTCTCTTCACTCAAACATAAGCTCTATGAGAGATAAAACAACCGCCACATAGCATAATACTGCAAGGAGAAAAGGGAGACAAATGTTGGATAATATACATTCACTTGTGGTAAAGCACTGTTATGTAGTGCAGACTGGGCAGGCTAGAACCTCAGAGTTGTCCGGTAAACTCTCCTCAGGCTGCTGGATGCACAAGCCTATAGAATGTCTCTATGCTCACTCACAGAGGTTAAGAGTAAGAAGGCAATATTTGTGCAAAAATGTATGTAGACGTTGGTGAATTAAAAAAGGGGTAGCAAGTAACTTAAGATCAAGTGTTTAATAAACACATATAAAATACAGCGCCGCGTTTCTCAGTATAGTTACTGTTTCCTCAGGCTGATACAAACAATAATTACTTGCTACATTAAATACAGGTGGCCAACCAATCCGCTGGCAACTAGCATCACACTCCCTTCCCAGTCACATGACCTCACAGGTCATGTACATAAAATATAAATTAAAAACATGATAGGTTTAATATAAAACTCAATAAATAGTCATAATGTTAATAAAAAATGAAAAAAATTATAAAATACCTTTATTTTAAGTGGCTGCTGGAATTATATCTATTGTTGCAAATGAGGATCGTATGACCGATCTAAGAGCAAGGTACGTGTATATCACATAGTAGTGACTATCTAGTGATTGTATTTACTATAGGCACTATTTATTTCTATAAACATCCTATGTGTATTGCGATCAAAGGCATACATTTGTAAAACCATGTCTGTTCCTCGCTTGTGGGCGTGTCGAAAAGTCAAAGTGGGTGTTGTCCAAATGACCAGGTCAAAAATTCGTCATTTTAGCCTATATCCCTTGGACACACCTTCTTGTATCAAAAATGTGATGTGATTTTTGTTATTCAAGGGTCTAATGTGATAATGCAGATTGTTGATCTGTCAGTGTACATGTAAAGCCTAATTGCGCGTGTGTCTGTGTTTACATCCGGGTGGAAGTAACCAATAGAAAGTCGAGAAGTGTCAAAAGGAAAAGGGGTGAATACTAACCTGATTGGTGCATGTTCGTGATGTTGTTAAAGTGCTCAAAGTAGGACACCTATTGAGAGTTGAAATATGATATGTATATATCCAAGTAGATACAATCTAATATTAACCTGTAAACTCGATATGGGTTGGTGCATTTTTCTTGCCACAAACTGATTGCGATAATCACTGTAAGGCATAGAACTCCGGCATCATACATGTGAACATTTGTGTATAAATATAATCAGTACGATGTCAGAGGTGCACATAAAGCTCCTAAGTAATTACCCTAATGATGAATTAAAGTGGTCCATAGTTATATAATCCTAATGATTAGATACATAATTAGTTGGCTACATTAAATACAAAATTTTATCCTGGACTTGGTACAAGTTCCATTAATTATGTGAGTGGGTGAAAGAGGTGTCATATGTTTGTACAAATCAGGCTTATAATAGTGAATGGTTATGAATATTAAAACTATGTGTTGAACATCGTTTGTGCACTTTGGTGCACGTTGTTGCGCTCCATTTGTTCTGTCTTTTTAGAGCTGAGTGACCTTTGGTTACCTTTATTAAATCGCTAATAACTAAAAAAGAAACAAGATAGAATGGAGATTTAAACGGCATAAACCAGCACAAACGTAGCACTAACAACCCAGCATGTATTTTGGCTGTTGTAGGGGGACTTGGTGACCTTTATTTAATCTGTAATAACTAAAAAAACAATTGCTATTATCTTAAAATTAAAAGCAGCACAAATTGTATTTTTTGCGGCACAAAACAGCACAAACGTAGCACTAATGAAACACAGTGGACTTTTTTTTTTGTGCCGATTGTAGGTGGACCAGCTTCACACAGCCGGTCTGTCCTAGTGGAATTATCTTAAAAAGGGTCTCTGAGTGGAGAGATGTCTCCTATAGAAAGTAATAGAGCTCACTGGAAAGGGAAATTTCCTGTGTAGGGCGAAGTTAGCATCGAGCAGGGGGCGCACTTTAAAAATTAAACCCTGCATCAAAAAAATACACATTTTACTTTTTGAGTATAGCATCTTACAACCGCTTCTATTTTTATATGCTTTTTTTTTTGTTTTATTAGGGTATTAAAGAGATAATCTAATCAAAATTAAACTTTCATGATTCAGATAGAGCATGCAATTTAAAGCAACTTTCTAATTTGCTCCTATTATCAACTCTTCTTTATTTTCTTGGTATCTTCATTTGAAAAAGCAAGACTGTAAGCTTAGGAGCAGGCCCGTTTTTGCTTCAGCACCTGAGTTCTGCTTGCTGATTGTTGTCTATATGTAGCCACCAATCGGCAAACGCTACCCAGATGCTGAACCAAAAATAGGCCAGCTCCTAAGCTTTTATTCTTGCTTTTTCAAATAAAGACACCAAAAAGAACGAAGAAAAATTGATAATGGGAATAAATTTGAAAATTGCTTAAAATTGCATGCTCTATCTGAATCATGAAAGTTTAATTTTGACTAGACTATCCCTTTAAGTATTTTTGCGTATTTTGTCACAACCTCACCATTTTTTAGTTTGATAGAAAAAAATAGTGAGATCTGTAGGGCAGAATTGTTTAGATAATCACGCTTGGACTTTAAAGGAAATTTCATACACACCCATGAAAAGCCCATGTTCAGTCCATTTTACGAAGAAAACAAAAACAATTACGCTTTGTATTTTGTACTTATAAGTACAAATTTCTATATGTTTTTTATACATCCAGTGCACTTAATTTACGATTTTGCGCTGTGCATAATTAATACAATTTATTCCTGTGTAATTTACATACAAATGTAGCAGTTTGAATAAAATACGATTTTTGTTGAACAAATTTTTTCCGATTTTTAATGCACTGATTATTACACTTAACTAGTGCTTACTTTATGTGTATTTTCTGTTAAGGTGTGCTGTAAGGATGCTTCTTTTCATTTTTTCTTTTTCAGTATTTCTTATTCACTGTAACAGACCTCTTTATAATATATTAATAGCTAGATAACTGATCCCTTTAATTGGGTTTCAACAATGTATTTTATATGCATTTCAACCACTGAAAATAAATAATATATTAAAGGATAATATATTCATACTAGCATAATTATAAAGAGCCACATATATAGTTCATTTATCTTTTATCTATATTTTAGGTTTCTGCTCCTGTAGTGGCAACACCTGCACCTCAGCTACCAGAGAGACAAGCAACACATTCTGGTCCAGTTGATACACAGGCAAGGTGAGGCTAAAAATATCAAAATAAAAATGTTTTGTGTCACTTAGTAAAATTAAAGGGACACTGAACAACTTGTAATTTTCCAAAAAAAAATCTGTTGTCTTGTTATAGAATAACATCAGTCATGTCTGAACATTTGTAAACATCTAGTTTACTACAATTTTTCAGTAGCCAAACTCCACCAGGCACCTGCCTTACTTGGCGAAGCAAATCCATGCTTGAGTTTGCAGATAGCAGTGTTAGCCATGGTCTTTATTTATGTCATCATAAAGTGTATTGTTTTGCAGTTGCTATCTGGGAGTGGCTCAAAAAAGTGTATATATTGCCTGGGCAGTATGTATTGTTACAATAGCATATGTTCACATTTCTATAGTGAACATTTTATAAGTGAGGCACTAAGATAAGAATTATACTCAGTACTCACCACAATGCTGCTTATTAAGACAACATTCTGCCTATTGACATCTGCTGAAGAAATGCACATTACATCAAGCTAATCATATTCTCTCTCTTCTGCTTTAAGGTACGTGAATAGTATCCCTACTCATCTGCAACCTATTCACTGCATTTTAGTGCTCTCTCCTCTCCTGTAACTCTCTTGGTACGTGAATAGTATCCCTGCTCATCTGCAACCTATTCACGGCATTCTAGTGCTCTCTCCTCTCCTGGAACTCTCTTTTGGTACATGAATAGTATCCCTGCTCATCTGCAACCTATTCACAGCATTCCTATTAATCTCTCCTCTCCTGTAACTCACTTTTGGTACATGAATAGTATCACTGCTCATCTGCAACCTATTCACTGCATTCTAGTGCTCTCTCCTCTCCTGTAACTCTCTTTCTCCAACATAGGTGTGTCCGGTCCACGGCGTCATCCTTACTTGTGGGATATTCTCTTCCCCAACAGGAAATGGCAAAGAGCCCAGCAAAGCTGGTCACATGATCCCTCCTAGGCTCCGCCTACCCCAGTCATTCTCTTTGCCGTTGTACAGGCAACATCTCCACGGAGATGGCTTAGAGTTTTTTAGTGTTTAACTGTAGTTTTTATTATTCAATCAAGAGTTTGTTATTTTGAAATAGTGCTGGTATGTACTATTTACTCAGAAACAGAAAAGAGATGAAGATTTCTGTTTGTATGAGGAAAATGATTTTAGCAACCGTAACTAAAATCCATGGCTGTTCCACACAGGACTGTTGAGAGCAATTAACTTCAGTTGGGGGAACAGTGTGCAGTCTCTTGCTGCTTGAGGTATGACACATTCTAACAAGACGATGTAATGCTGGAAGCTGTCATTTTCCCTATGGGATCCGGTAAGCCATGTTTATTACGATGGTAAATAAGGGCTTCACAAGGGCTTATTAAGACTGTAGACTTTTCTGGGCTAAATCGATTCATTATTAACACATATTTAGCCTTGAGGAATCATTTTATCTGGGTATATTGATATTATAATATCGGCAGGCACTGTATTAGACACCTTATTTCTTAGGGGCTTTCCCAAAGCATAAGCAGAGCCTCATTTTCGCGCCGGTGTGGCGCACTTGTTTTTGAGAAGCATGGCATGCAGTCGCATGTGAGAGGAGCTCTGATACTTAGAAAAGACTTTCTGAAGGCGTCATTTGGTATCGTATTCCCCTTTGGGTTTGGTTGGGTCTCAGCAAAGCAGATACCAGGGACTGTAAAGGGGTTAAAGTGTTAAAACGGCTCCGGTTCCGTTATTTTAAGGGTTAAAGCTTCCAAATTTGGTGTGCAATTCTTTTAAGGCTTTAAGACACTGTGGTGAAAATTTGGTGAATTTTGTACAATTCCTTCATGTTTTTTCGCAATTGCAGTAATAAAGTGTGTTCAGTTTAAAATTTAAAGTGACAGTAACGGTTTTATTTTAAAACGTTTTTTGTACTTTATTATCAAGTTTATGCCTGTTTAACATGTCTGAACTACCAGATAGACTGTGTTCTGAATGTGGGGAAGCCAGAATTCCTGTTCATTTAAATAAATGTGATTTATGTGATAATGACAATGATGCCCAAGATGATTCCTCAAGTGAGGGGAGTAAGCATGGTACTGCATCATTCCCTCCTTCGTCTACACGAGTCTTGCCCACTCAGGAGGCCCCTAGTACATCTAGCGCGCCAATACTCCTTACTATGCAACAATTAACGGCTGTAATGGATAATTCTGTCAAAAACATTTTAGCCAAAATGAACCCTTGTCAGCGTAAGCGTGGCTGCTCTGTTTTAGTTACTGAAGAGCATGACGACGCTGATATTAATATCTCTGAAGGGCCCCTAACCCAATCTGAGGGGGCCAGGGAGGTTTTGTCTGAGGGAGAAATTACTGATTCAGGGAACATTTCTCAACAGGCTGAACCTGATGTAATTGCATTTAAATTTAAGTTGGAACATCTCCGCATTCTGCTTAAGGAGGTATTATCCACTCTGGATGATTGTGAAAAGTTGGTCATCCCAGAGAAACTATGTAAAATGGACAAGTTCCTAGAGGTGCCGGGGCTCCCAGAAGCTTTTCCTATACCCAAGCGGGTGGCGGACATTGTTAATAAAGAATGGGAAAGGCCCGGTATTCCTTTCGTCCCTCCCCCCATATTTAAAAAATTGTTTCCTATGGTCGACCCCAGAAAGGACTTATGGCAGACAGTCCCCAAGGTCGAGGGAGCGGTTTCTACTTTAAACAAACGCACCACTATACCCATAGAGGATAGTTGTGCTTTCAAAGATCCTATGGATAAAAAATTAGAAGGTTTGCTTAAAAAGATGTTTGTTCAGCAGGGTTACCTTCTACAACCAATTTCATGCATTGTCCCTGTCACTACAGCCGCATGTTTCTGGTTTGATGAGCTGATAAAGGCGCTCGATAGTGATTCTCCTCCTTATGAGGAGATTATGGACAGAATCAATGCTCTCAAATTGGCTAATTCTTTCACCCTAGACGCCACTTTGCAATTGGCTAGGTTAGCGGCTAAGAATTCTGGGTTCGCTATTGTGGCGCGCAGAGCGCTTTGGTTGAAATCTTGGTCGGCTGATGCGTCTTCCAAGAACAAGCTACTAAACATTCCTTTCAAGGGGAAAACGCTGTTTGGCCCTGACTTGAAAGAGATTATCTCTGATATCACTGGGGGTAAGGGCCACGCCCTTCCTCAGGATCGGCCTTTCAAGGCGAAAAATAGACCTAATTTTCGTCCCTTTCGTAAAAACGGACCAGCCCAAAGTGCTACGTCCTCTAAGCAAGAGGGTAATACTTCTCAAGCCAAGCCAGCTTGGAGACCAATGCAAGGCTGGAATAAGGGAAAGCAGGCCAAGAAACCTGCCACTGCTACCAAGACAGCATGAAATATTGGCCCCCGATCCGGGACCGGATCTGGTGGGGGGCAGACTCTCTCTCTTCGCTCAGGCTTGGGCAAGAGATGTTCTGGATCCTTGGGCGCTAGAAATAGTCTCCCAGGGTTATCTTCTGGAATTCAAGGGACTTCCCCCAAGGGGGAGGTTCCACAGGTCTCAGTTGTCTTCAGACCACATAAAAAGACAGGCGTTCTTACATTGTGTAGAAGACCTGTTAAAAATGGGAGTGATTCATCCTGTTCCACTAAGAGAACAAGGGATAGGGTTCTACTCCAATCTGTTCATAGTTCCCAAAAAAGAGGGAACGTTCAGACCAATCTTAGATCTCAAGATCTTAAACAAGTTTCTCAAGGTTCCATCGTTCAAGATGGAAACCATTCGAACTATTCTTCCTTCCATCCAGGAAGGTCAATTCATGACCACGGTGGATTTAAAGGATGCGTATCTACATATTCCTATCCACAAGGAACATCATCGGTTCCTAAGGTTCGCATTCCTGGACAAACATTACCAGTTCGTGGCGCTTCCTTTCGGATTAGCCACTGCTCCAAGGATTTTCACAAAGGTACTAGGGTCCCTTCTAGCGGTGCTAAGACCAAGGGGCATTGCAGTAGTACCTTACCTGGACGACATTCTGATTCAAGCGTCGTCCCTTCCTCAAGCAAAGGCTCACACGGACATCGTCCTGGCCTTTCTCAGATCTCACGGCTGGAAAGTGAACGTGGAAAAGAGTTCTCTATCCCCGTCAACAAGGGTTCCCTTCTTGGGAACAATTATAGACTCCTTAGAAATGAGGATCTTTCTAACAGAGGCCAGAAAAACAAAACTTCTAGACTCTTGTCGGATACTTCATTCCGTTCCTCTTCCTTCCATAGCTCAGTGCATGGAAGTGATCGGGTTGATGGTAGCGGCAATGGACATAGTTCCTTTTGCGCGCATTCATCTAAGACCATTACAACTGTGCATGCTCAGTCAGTGGAATGGGGACTATACAGACTTGTCTCCGAAGATACAAGTAAATCAGAGGACCAGAGACTCACTCCGTTGGTGGCTGTCCCTGGACAATCTGTCACAAGGGATGACGTTCCGCAGACCAGAGTGGGTCATTGTCACGACCGACGCCAGTCTGATGGGCTGGGGCGCGGTCTGGGGATCCCTGAAAGCTCAGGGTCTTTGGTCTCGGGAAGAATCTCTTCTACCGATAAATATTCTGGAGCTGAGAGCGATATTCAATGCTCTCAAGGCTTGGCCTCAGCTAGCGAGGACCAAGTTCATACGGTTTCAATCAGACAACATGACGACTGTTGCGTACATCAACCATCAGGGGGGAACAAGGAGTTCCCTAGCGATGGAAGAAGTGACCAAAATCATTCTATGGGCGGAGTCTCACTCCTGCCACCTGTCTGCTATCCACATCCCAGGAGTGGAAAATTGGGAAGCGGATTTTCTGAGTCGTCAGACATTGCATCCGGGGGAGTGGGAACTCCATCCGGAAATCTTTGCCCAAGTCACCCAGCGGTGGGGCATTCCAGACATGGATCTAATGGCCTCTCGTCAGAACTGCAAAGTTCCTCGCTACGGGTCCAGATCCAGGGATCCCAAGGCGGCTCTAGTGGATGCACTAGTAGCACCTTGGACCTTCAAACTAGCTTATGTGTTCCCGCCGTTTCCTCTCATCCCCAGGCTGGTAGCCAGGATCAATCAGGAGAGGGCGTCGGTGATCTTGATAGCTCCTGCGTGGCCACGCAGGACTTGGTATGCAGATCTGGTGAATATGTCATCGGCTCCACCCTGGAAGCTACCTTTGAGACGAGACCTTCTTGTTCAGGGTCCGTTCGAACATCCGAATCTGGTTTCACTCCAGCTGACTGCTTGGAGATTGAACGCTTGATTCTATCGAAGCGAGGATTCTCAGATTCTGTTATTGATACTCTTGTTCAGGCCAGAAAGCCTGTAACTAGAAAGATTTACCACAAGATTTGGAAAAAATATATCTGTTGGTGTGAATCTAAAGGATTCCCTTGGGACAAGGTTAAGATTCCTAAGATTTTATCCTTCCTTCAAGACGGATTAGAAAAAGGGTTATCTGCAAGTTCCCTGAAGGGACAGATTTCTGCCTTGTCTGTGTTACTTCACAAAAAGCTGGCAGCTGTGCCAGATGTTCAAGCTTTTGTTCAGGCTCTGGTTAGAATTAAGCCTGTTTACAAACCTTTGACTCCTCCTTGGAGTCTCAATTTAGTTCTTTCAGTTCTTCAGGGGGTTCCGTTTGAACCCTTACATTCCGTTGATATTAAGTTATTATCTTGGAAAGTTTTGTTTTTAGTTGCAATTTCTTCTGCTAGAAGAGTTTCAGAATTATCTGCTCTGCAGTGTTCTCCTCCTTATCTGGTGTTCCATGCAGATAAGGTGGTTTTACGTACTAAACCTGGTTTTCTTCCAAAAGTTGTTTCTAACAAAAACATTAACCAGGAGATTATCGTACCTTCTCTGTGTCCGAAACCAGTTTCAAAGAAGGAACGTTTGTTGCACAATTTGGATGTTGTTCGCGCTCTAAAATTCTATTTAGATGCTACAAAGGATTTTAGACAAACATCTTCCTTGTTTGTTGTTTACTCCGGTAAAAGGAGAGGTCAAAAAGCAACTTCTACCTCTCTCTCCTTTTGGATTAAAAGCATCATCAGATTGGCTTACGAGACTGCAGGACGGCAGCCTCCCGAAAGAATCACAGCTCATTCCACTAGGGCTGTGGCTTCCACATGGGCCTTCAAGAACGAGGCTTCTGTTGATCAGATATGTAGGGCAGCGACTTGGTCTTCACTGCACACTTTTACCAAATTTTACAAGTTTGATACTTTTGCTTCTTCTGAGGCTATTTTTGGGAGAAAGGTTTTGCAAGCCGTGGTGCCTTCCATTTAGGTGACCTGATTTGCTCCCTCCCTTCATCCGTGTCCTAAAGCTTTGGTATTGGTTCCCACAAGTAAGGATGACGCCGTGGACCGGACACACCTATGTTGGAGAAAACAGAATTTATGTTTACCTGATAAATTACTTTCTCCAACGGTGTGTCCGGTCCACGGCCCGCCCTGGTTTTTTTAATCAGGTCTGATATTTTATTTTCTTTAACTACAGTCACCACGGTACCATATGATTTCTCCTATGCAAATATTCCTCCTTAACGTCGGTCGAATGACTGGGGTAGGCGGAGCCTAGGAGGGATCATGTGACCAGCTTTGCTGGGCTCTTTGCCATTTCCTGTTGGGGAAGAGAATATCCCACAAGTAAGGATGACGCCGTGGACCGGACACACCGTTGGAGAAAGTAATTTATCAGGTAAACATAAATTCTGTTTTTTGTACGTGAATAGTATCCCTGCTCATATGCAACCTATTCACTGCATTCTAGTGCTCTCTCCTCTCCTGTAACTCTCTTTTGGTACGTAAATAGTATTCCTGCTCATCTGCAACCTATTCACTGCATTCTGGTGCTCTCTCCTCTCCTGTAACTCTCTTTTGGTACATGAATAGTATCCCTGCTCATCTGCAACCTATTCACTGCATTCCTAGTGCTCTCTCTTCTCCTGTAACTCTCTTTTGGTATGTGTATATGTATATTGAGCAAATTATTTTAGGTTTTAATTTAGTCCTGCATTTATTGTAATGTTATACCAATGTCTTACTTCTACTGTTTTGTTAATTGCTATGTGATGTCAAAACCTTATCAATACCTGCTATTCTTCTTAAATGTATAGCTGTTATATACCATAAAAAATAAATAATGTAATGCTCACTTCAAAGTAATAAACTTATAGTGCAACCTAGAAAGAGAATGTTTGTATAAATATACTAAAAGAAAGTAGATTACACAAATACGTGCAGTCTAAAAGTCTAGGTAAACTAGCACATATAAGATAATAATTAATGAAAGAAAACCAGATGCATATAAAAAGTGCAAAAAATTACTTCATAATGTTTAATAGTTAATACAATAGAAAACAACAATAAAACACCCATACAAACACACACACACACACAACATGGGGGTCCCCCCTAAAGTAGTCAAGGCAAGATATAATTAGATTAATATCTGTAAGTGGTGCACCACTAAGCAAGTCCCAAAGTTGCAAGTTGAGAATACCAGACAAGCATAGCCAAGCAATGAAAGCGTTAATGCATAAATGTTTTAGACAGATGCAAAGAAAAGACGTCATGCAATAGGCAAGCGGTTGTGCACATTAGCTCCACAAACAAACGGAAGTTCTTACAGTAATGTATCTTGACTTTTATCAAGTAAACAACCCTCAGTGCATTTTGACAAGATGGCACACTTTTGTAGCATAAATGTATATTCAATGTTCCAAGAACAGACGTGCCATATGTGCTGCAGATCAACACAGCCCAACCGCATCCAGCGGTATATCTGGGGAAAAGTTATACTTATCAGCATGTAGTCAGCATCAAGCACTGTTCCATAGGTCACCGAGGGACAAGAAGATGATGAGGGGATCTCCCAAGAGTATTATGTAGCTAAAGACCAACGCGTCCCTGTGCGCGTTTCACTCCGCTCTCGTGGTCGCTCGGAGCTTCTTCCGGGTTCTGACGTCACTCCATGTAAAGTGGCTCTTTTATTGGATGAAAAGGACACCTGACTCAGGGCGTTGCCAATACTTTCAAAACGCCCGTCCATAGGTGCAAGAGAACAACTCCTTTTCAATCAGCCATTCTCATTGGAAGTCTTTTAAGCAAGCAAAATATTAGCAATTCCATAACGGAATAGTAACAGCTGTTTAGGTGGATGTCAGAAAAATAAGGTAACATATGAACAAACAATCACTACACCATTCATACTAAATCTTTAAATATCATAATGTTACTTAATATCTACAATCAGCTAAAGCAAACAGGAACAATTTATTAAATAAAGATTGGCTTTAGTTTCACTTCATCATAAAGTATTAACTCACAGACTGCTGAAAACCCACAACAGATTGGCAAATATGCCAAAATAAGTGGCTTAAAGTTATTAATCAAAAAAGAAGAGTGTCAGTTCAAAAGATGCAAACTCCAATTTTTCATGGAAGGGCTTTTAAGAATGATTGTTCCCATTCACAGGGAACATATCCAATTCCTACAGTTTGCTTTCTGGACAAACATTTCCAGTTGTTGCTCTTCCCTTTGGCCTTGCTGCAGCTCCTCAAATCTTTTCTAAGGTTTTAGGGGCCCTTTTGGCGGTGGCCAGATCTCAGGGAATCGCCGTGGCGGCTTATCTGGGCGAAATCTTGTTTAAAGCACCATCTTTTCAGTTAGCAAAATCTCATTCAGAGATGTTGTTGTCTATTCTTCGTTCCCTCTGGTGGAAATTGAATCTTGAAAAGATTTCCCTAGTGTCAGACACCAGGGTGTGTTTGTCAGGAATAAATGTAGATTCTCTGTCCATAAAGTTTTTTCTGACAGAGGTCAGAAAATCCAATCTTATGGCTTCTTGCCTTTTCACTTCAGTCCTCTACCTGTCCATTTGTGGCTCAGTGTATGGAAGTAATTGGTCTGATGGTTGTTTCCATGGACATCTTTCTTTTTGCTCGGTTCCATCTGAGACCCCTACAGTCATGTAGGCTTAGACAATGGAACAGAGACCTCTCGGAACTATCAGTAGGCAGAGTCTCATGATTGTCTCCTCTCTGCCATTCACATCCCAGGGTTGGACAACTGGGAAGCGGATTTTCTGAATAGTAAGAGTTTTTATCCTGTTGGGTGGACTCTCCACTCAGAGATTTTCAAAAAGATAACTCCCAGGTGGGGGGTTCCAGAGTTGGATCTGATGACGTCACGTCTGAATGGCAAGCTTCCAAAGTACGGTTCAAGATCAAGAGATCCTCAAGCCGCTCTGATAGACGCTCTGGCGGTGCCTTGGAACTTCCGTCTGGCGTTCCTGTCCCCCCCCCCCCCCCATTTGCCCTGCATCCTCAAGTCATTGCTTGTATCAAACAGGATAGGACTTCTGTGATTCTAATAGCTCCTGCCTGGCCTTGCAGGATCTGGTTCGGATCTGGTGAAGATGTCATCTCTTCCTCCTTGGAGGTTGCCTCTGAGGAGGGACCTTCTACTTCAGGGTCCCTTCCTTCACCCAAATCTAGATTCTTTGAAGCTGACTGCTTGGAGATTGAATGCCTAGTCTTGGCTAGGTGAGGGTTTTCTGAGAAAGTTATTGATACTATGCTTCAGGCTTGTAAGCCAGTTACTCGTAAGATTTGCCATAAGGTAAGGCGTAAATACCTGTATTGGTGTGAATTGAAGAATTTCTCTTGGAGTCGAGTGAGGGTTCCTCACATTCTTTCCTTTCTTCAGGAGGGCCTGGAGAAAGGTTTTGTCAGTCAGTACTCTGAAGGGTCAGATTTCTGCACTGTATATTCTTTTGCACAAACATCTGGCAGATCTACCAGATGTTCAATATTTTGTTCAGGCCTTGGTCAGAATCAGGCCTGTGTTTAAACCTATTGCTCCCCCCTGGAGCCTTAACCTTGTTCTTACAGTTTTGCAGCAGGCTCCGTTTGAGCCTATGCATTTGGTTGATATTAAGTTGTTATCATGGAAAGTTTTATTTCTACTTGCTATTTCGTCTGCTCGCAGAGGTTATGAACTTTCGGCTCTGCAGTGTGATTCCCCTTACCTTATTTTTCATACGGATAAGGCGGCCCTTTGTACTAAATTGGAATTTCTTCCCAAGGTGGTATCGGATCGCAACATCAATCAAGAAATTGTTGTTCCTTTTTGTCCGAATCCTCCTTCTCAGAAGGGACGTCACACAACCTGGATGTTGTGCGTGTTTTAAATTTTTATCTACAAGCATCTAAATATTTTTGGCAGTTTTCTGCCATGTTCGTTGTTTTCGCTGGAAAGCATAAGGGTCAGAAGGCTACTACTTCTACTCTTTCTCTCTGGTTGAGAAGTGTTATCAGATTAGCATATGAGACTGCTGGACAACAGTCTCCTGAGAGAATTACGGCTCATTCCACTAGGGCTGTCTCTTCTTCTTGGACTTTCAAAAATGAAGCATCTGTGGAGCAAATCTGCAAGGCGCACACTTTGTCCTAATTGCATACTTTTTACAAATTCTACACATTTGATACTTTTGCCTCGGCTGAGGCTTCTTTTGTGAGTTCTTCAAGCGGTGGTGCTTTTTGTTTAGGTCCGCCCGTCTTGTTCTCCCTCCCTTTCATTCTGTGTCCTCTAACTTGGGTATTGGTTCCCACTAGTAATTGGAATGAATTCATGGACTCTCCATGCCATAGGAAAGAAAAATTTATACTTGCCTGATAAATGTATTTCTTTCTAGGCATGGAGAGTCCACGACCCGCCCTTATTTACATTTAAGACGGCAAATGTTTGGTATAAACCTCAGTCACCTCTATACCTTTGTCTTATCTTCATTTTCCATTTTCTTTCGGCCGAATGACTGGGGATTATGGGTAAGGGAAGTGACACTTAACAGCTCTGCTGGGGTACTCTTTGCCTCCTCCTGCTGGCTAGGAGTTGAATATCCCACTAGTAAGTGGAATGAATTTGTGAACTCTCCATGCCCGAAAGAAAGAAATTTATCAGGTAAACATAAATTTAGTTTTTCATTCCTTTCGTAACTTCAAGGAACAGAAGCCTTCCTCCTCCTCTTCCAAGCTGGAGCAATACAGGACCTCATGGAGGTCCAGCCAGCCTTGGAATAAGGAGAAGCAAGCCAAGAAGCCTACCGCTGACTCTAAATAAGCATGAAGGGACCGCCCCCGATCCAGTCTTGGATCAAGTGGGGGGGCAGGCTTTCCCGGTTTCAGCAGGCTTAGATACGCAATGTTCCAGACCCTTGGGCCGTGGACATAGTATCCCAGGGGTACAGAATAGGATTCAAGGGTTGTCCCCCCAGGGGCAGATTTATCCTGTCAAGGTTATCTGCGAACCAGGTAAAGAGAGAGGCCTTCTTAAATTGCGTAAAGGACCTGTCTTCCCTTGGAGTGATTGCTCTGGTTCCAGTAGAGGAACAGGGTCAAGGATTCTATTCAAATCTCTTTGTGGTTCCCAAAAAGGTGGGGCCTTTCGTCCCATCCTAGACTTAGGCCTAGATTTGGAGTTCGGCGGTAAAAGGGCTGTTAACGCTCCGCGGGCTTTTTTCTGGCCGCACCATAAAATTAACTCTGGTATCGAGAGTTCAAACAAATGCTGCGTTAGGCTCCAAAAAAGGAGCGTAGAGCATTTTTACCGCAAATGCAACTCTCGATACCAGAGTTGCTTACGGACGCGGCCGGCCTCAAAAACGTGCTCGTGCACGATTCCCCCATAGGAAACAATGGGGCTGTTTGAGCTGAAAAAAAACCTAACACCTGCAAAAAAGCAGCGTTCAGCTCCTAACGCAGCCCCATTGTTTCCTATGGGGAAACACTTCCTACGTCTGCACCTAACACTCTAACATGTACCCCGAGTCTAAACACCCCTAACCTTACACTTATTAACCCCTAATCTGCCGCCCCCCGCTATCGCTGACCCCTGCATATTTTTTTAAACCCCTAATCTGCCGCTCCGTAAACCGCCGCCACCTACGTTATCCCTATGTACCCCTAATCTGCTACCCCTAACACCGCCGACCCCTATATTATATTTATTAACCCCTAACCTGCCCCCCACAACGTCGCCGACACCTGCCTACACTTATTAACCCCTAATCTGCCGAGCGGACCTGAGCGCTACTATAATAAAGTTATTAACCCCTAATCCGCCTCACTAACCCTATCATAAATAGTATTAACCCCTAATCTGCCCTCCCTAACATCGCCGACACCTAACTTCAATTATTAACCCCTAATCTGCCGACCGGAGCTCACCGCTATTCTAATAAATGTATTAACCCCTAAAGCTAAGTCTAACCCTAACACTAACACCCCCCTAAGTTAAATATAATTTAAATCTAACAAAATAAATTAACTCTTATTAAATAAATTATTCCTATTTAAAGCTAAATACTTACCTGTAAAATAAATCCTAATATAGCTACAATATAAATTATAATTATATTATAGCTATTTTAGGATTAATATTTATTTTACAGGCAACTTTGTAATTATTTTAACCAGGTACAATAGCTATTAAATAGTTAAGAACTATTTAATAGTTACCTAGTTAAAATAATAACAAATTTACCTGTAAAATAAATCCTAACCTAAGTTATAATTAAACCTAACACTACCCTATCAATAAAATAATTAAATAAACTACCTACAATTACCTACAATTAACCTAACACTACACTATCAATAAATTAATTAAACACGATTCCTACAAATAAATACAATTAAATAAACTAGCTAAAGTACAAAAAATAAAAAAGAACTAAGTTACAAAAAATAAAAAAATATTTACAAACATAAGAAAAATATTACAACAATTTTAAACTAATTACACCTACTCTAAGCCCCCTAATAAAATAACAAAGCCCCCCAAAATAAAAAATTCCCTACCCTATTCTAAATTAAAAAAGTTACAAGCTCTTTTACCTTACCAGCCCTGAACAGGGCCCTTTGCGGGGCATGCCCCAAGAATTTCAGCTCTTTTGCCTGTAAAAAAAAACATACAATACCCCCCCCCCAACATTACAACCCACCACCCACATACCCCTAATCTAACCCAAACCCCCTTAAAGAAACCTAACACTAAGCCCCTGAAGATCTTCCTACCTTGTCTTCACCATACCAGGTTCACCGATCCGTCCTGGCTCCAACATCTTCATCCAACCCAAGCGGGGGTTGGCGATCCATAATCCGGTCCAGAAGAGGCTCCAAAGTCTTCCTCCTATCCGGCAAGAAGAGGACATCCGGACCGGCAAACATCTTCTCCAAGCGGCATCTTCGATCTTCTTCCATCCGGAGCGAAGCGGCAGGATCCTGAAGACATCCAGCGCGGAACATCCATCCGGACCGACGACTGAACGACGAATGACTGTTCCTTTAAGGGACGTCATCCAAGATGGCGTCCCTCGAATTCCGATTGGCTGATAGGATTCTATCAGCCAATCGGAATTAAGGTAGGAATTTTCTGATTGGCTGATGGAATCAGCCAATCAGAATCTAGTTCAATCCGATTGGCCGATCCAATCAGCCAATCAGATTGAGCTCGCATTCTATTGGCTGATCGGAACAGCCAATAGAATGCGAGCTCAATCTGATTGGCTGATTGGATCAGCCAATCGGATTGAACTTGATTCTGATTGGCTGATTCCATCAGCCAATCAGAAAATTCCTACCTTAATTCCGATTGGCTGATAGAATCCTATCAGCCAATCGGAATTCGAGGGACGCCATCTTGGATGACGTCCCTTAAAGGAACAGTCATTCGTCGTTCAGTCGTCGGTCCGGATGGATGTTCCGCGCTGGATGTCTTCAGGATCCTGCCGCTTCGCTCCGGATGGAAGAAGATCGAAGATGCCGCTTGGAGAAGATGTTTGCCGGTCCGAATGTCCTCTTCTTGCCGGATAGGAGGAAGACTTTGGAGCCTCTTCTGGACCGGATTATGGATCGCCAACCCCCGCTTGGGTTGGATGAAGATGTTGGAGCCAGGACGGATCGGTGAACCTGGTATGGTGAAGACAAGGTAGGAAGATCTTTAGGGGCTTAGTGTTAGGTTTCTTTAAGGGGGTTTGGGTTAGATTAGGGGTATGTGGGTGGTGGGTTGTAATGTTGGGGGGGGGTATTGTATGTTTTTTTTTACAGGCAAAAGAGCTGAAATTCTTGGGGCATGCCCCGCAAAGGGCCCTGTTCAGGGCTGGTAAGGTAAAAGAGCTTGTAACTTTTTTAATTTAGAATAGGGTAGGGAATTTTTTATTTTGGGGGGCTTTGTTATTTTATTAGGGGGCTTAGAGTAGGTGTAATTAGTTTAAAATTGTTGTAATATTTTTCTTATGTTTGTAAATATTTTTTTATTTTTTGTAACTTAGTTCTTTTTTATTTTTTGTACTTTAGCTAGTTTATTTAATTGTATTTATTTGTAGGAATTGTGTTTAATTAATTTATTGATAGTGTAGTGTTAGGTTAATTGTAGGTAATTGTAGGTAGTTTAATTATTTTATTGATAGGGTAGTGTTAGGTTTAATTATAACTTAGGTTAGGATTTATTTTACAGGTAAATTTGTTATTATTTTAACTAGGTAACTATTAAATAGTTCTTAACTATTTAATAGCTATTGTACCTGGTTAAAATAATTACAAAGTTGCCTGTAAAATAAATATTAATCCTAAAATAGCTATAATATAATTATAATTTATATTGTAGCTATATTAGGATTTATTTTACAGGTAAGTATTTAGCTTTAAATAGGAATAATTTATTTAATAAGAGTTAATTTATTTTGTTAGATTTAAATTATATTTAACTTAGGGGGGTGTTAGTGTTAGGGTTAGACTTAGCTTTAGGGGTTAATACATTTATTAGAATAGCGGTGAGCTCCGGCCGGCAGATTAGGGGTTAATAATTGAAGTTAGGTGTCGGCGATGTTAGGGAGGGCAGATTAGGGGTTAATACTATTTATGATAGGGTTAGTGAGGCGGATTAGGGGTTAATACATTTATTATAGTAGCGCTCAGGTCCGCTCGGCAGATTAGGGGTTAATAAGTGTAGGCAGGTGTCGGCGACGTTGAGGGGGGCAGATTAGGGGTTAATAAATATAATATAGGGGTCGGCGATGTTAGGGGCAGCAGATTAGGGGTACATAGGGATAACGTAGGTGGCGGCGATTTGCGGTCGGAAGATTAGGGGTTAATTATTTTAAGTAGCTGGCGGCGACGTTGTGGGGGGCAAGTTAGGGGTTAATAAATGTAATACAGGGGTCGGCGGGGTTAGGGGCAGCAGATTAGGGGTACATAAATATAACGTAGGTGGCGGTCGGCAGATTAGGGGTTAAAAATTTTAATCGAGTGGCGGCGGTGTGGGGGGACCTCGGTTTAGGGGTACATAGGTAGTTTATGGGTGTTAGTGTACTTTAGGGTACAGTAGTTAAGAGCTTTATGAACCGGCGTTAGCCCAGAAAGCTCTTAACTCCTGCTATTTTCAGGCGGCTGGAATCTCTTCGTTAGAGCTCTAACGCTCACTTCGGAAACGACTCTAAATACCGGCGTTAGAAAGATCCCATTGAAAAGATAGGCTACGCAAATGGCGTAGGGGGATCTGCGGTATGGAAAAGTCGCGGCTGAAAAGTGAGCGTTAGACCCTTTAATCACTGACTCCAAATACCAGCGGGCGGCCAAAACCAGCGTTAGGAGCCTCTAACGCTGGTTTTGACGGCTACCGCCGAACTCCAAATCTAGGCCTTAGTGTCTAAACAAATTCCTCAAGGTTCCGTCTTTCAAAATGGAAACTATTCGTTCTATTCTTCCCTTGGTCCAAGAGGGTCAGTTCATGACGACTATAGATCTGATGGACGCCTATCTTTATGTTCCTATTCACAGGGAACATCACCAGTTTCTGAGGTTTGCATTTCTGGACAATCATTTTCAGTTTTTTGCCCTTCCTTTTGGCCTTGCTACGGCTCCTCGAATCTTTACAAAGGTTCTGAGGGCCCTTCTGGCGGTGGTCAGATCCCAGGGAATAGCGGTGGCACATTACCTGGATGACATCTTAGTTCAAGCGTCTTCTTTTCATCTAGCAAAATCTCATACAGAGATGTTGTTGTCTATTCTACATTCCCACGGGTGGAAAGTGAATCTGGAAAAGAGTTCCCTAATACCAGATACCAGGTTGTGTTTCTTGGGAACAATTATAGACTCTCTATCCATGAAGATTTCCATCTAAAGGGGAGGAGAGTCCACGGCTTCATTCATTACTTGTTTTAATTAAGAACCTGGCCACCAGGAGGGGGCAAAGACACCCCAGCCATTGGCTTAAATACCTCCCCCCCTTCCCCCATCCCCCAGTCATTCTTTACCTTTCATCATAGGAGGTTGGCAGAGAAGTGTTGGAAGATTCGGAGTAGTCTCTTATGGAGGGTACTACTCTACGAAATGGGACTGGAGTTTTAAGTAGTCCTGTCAGCCTCTCAGTGAGAGCCTTGGTGAAAGTTAGAGTCCAGAGATGCAGGGAGAGTCTTTCTGCGAAACCATCCCGACTCACATTAACAGCTCCATAAGCAATCAGCGTTGACGAGTTTTGCTGCCTGCTTCCTACACTCAAGTCCATGTCAGGAGCGATGCTACTACATTGTCGCACTTGAGAGGCCTTGTTCCTGTTCCACGGCGTAGATTCTGGTAAGATTGTTTCATTTTTATATACATAATGATAACGCAAGAAGACAGGGTCACAGTGTGATACCTTTTTATCTTTATAGAATCAAGGGTTAATATTCCTGGAATGGGGATTATTGAACAGGGGGGGTTTATACGTAATGTTATTTATTGTGTCATTGCTGCAATATGTGTGAGATGAGGCTCTGGCAATTTTGGACTACAGCTGTCATTTTTGGGAGTTACTTACGCGGCTGATTTGGCACGTTTTTTTCTCCCTAGTGCAGGGGCGGTCCTGCGAGGCACTCCATGTGACCGGGTGGGGCCCCTTCAACTTCCTCTTCTTCTCCGGCGGTTGCAAGAGACCAAGCACTTTTTTTTCCTGTGGTCCGGGTCTAAGGAGGTGGTGAGTGCCCCGGCCATTGGAGGTATAAAGGTGCCATTTATATAGTATATCTAGTCCATAATAAAGACATAAGCTATGGAGGACTCTGACGCGTTGGAGAGTACTCCCTCTTTAACAAAGTCTAATACCTGTGTTTATTGTGAGGAGGTTCTGGTAGATCCGCATGCTCAACTCTGTTCTACATGCCTTGATAAGAAGATTACTACATCTAGAAAGAATAAGATGTTTAGTACGACTGAGCCGTCCAACTCTGAGGGTTCTTCATCCCGTGAGGTGTGTTCCCTACATTCATCTCTGATTACACATGCAGCTCCCCAGGGCACGACTAATCCTCCTGAGGGAGAGGACCGCTGGCTGTCGTGTCTTGCGGATCAACTTCAAACGGCGGTGTCTGTGGTGATTAGTGCCTTACCACATTCTGCTAAGCGCAAGCGTAGGGTAAAACCTTGCGGCCCGGCCAAGGGGTCATGCACTATGATGGATATCTCAGAAAGATTATCCGCTGAAGAGGACAACTCCGACTCTTCGGAGGACGTTCCTTCTGGGTCGGAGTCCGTGTCATCTAAACCTCCAGCTGCGGAGGAAACAGACTTTAGGTTTAGGGTGGAAAATGTACACTTCCTATTGAAGCAAGTGCTTGCTATGTTGGAGGTTCCGGGAACCGAAACTACCGGAGGAACCTTAGATTCCTAAACTTGATAAAGTATATGAGGACAGGGTGGTGCCTCAGACTTTCCCGGTTCCTGTTAAGATGGCTAACATTATTAAGAATGAATGGGAGAAATTGGGCTCATCCTTTTCCCCTTCCTCTTCTTTTAAGAAACTGTTCCCCTTTCTGGACTCTCAGCCCGAGTTATGGGGGACTGTCCCTAAGGTGGATGGTGCTATCTTCCTCTCGAGGAAAGTGCGTCGTTTAAGGAGCCCATGGATAAAAAGTTAGAAAACATGTTGAGAAAGATGTTTCAGCACACTGAGTAGTTGCGGTAGCCGGAGCTGCGACATATTGGTGCGAATCTCTGGCTGAGATGGTTGAGAGGGAGACTCCCCTTGACAAGATACAGGATAGAATTAAGGCCTTGAGGGTAGCTACTTCTTTCATTTGTGATGCCAATATGCAGATTATTCGCCTGAATGCAAAAATATCAGTTTTTTCCATCCTAGCCCGTAGGGCTTTGTGGCTGAAGTCATGGTCTGCGGACATGACCTCTAAATCTAGGCTTCTTTCCCTTCCCTTTCAGGGAAAGATCCTTTTTGGTCCAGGACTGGACTTGATCATATCCATGGTCTTGGGAGGCAAGGGAGCCTTACTGCCACAGGATAAGAAGGTTAAACCTAAGGGATCTACTTTTCGTCCCTTTCATTCGGACAAGGCCCATCGCCAGCAGCCTGCAGCGAAGATGGAGCAGTCCAAGGCATCTTGGAAGCCAGCTCAGTCTTGGAATGAAGGGTCGGCCCCCGACCGGTCAACGCACCGAGTAGGGGGCAGATTATCTCTCTTCTCAGATGCATGGTTGCAGGATGTTCAGGATCCTTGGGTTCTGGAGGTCGTTGTCCAGGGTTACAGGACAGGTTTCAGATCTCATCTGCCAAGGGGAAGATTCCTCCTGTCAAACCTGTCTTAAAGACCAGAGAAGAGGGTCGCCTTTCTAGAATGTGTGAGGGATCTCTCTTCTCTTTGAGTCATTGACATGACTAAGAACCAATTGCTGGTTTGAAACGTTGTTGCTGTATTATGGACCCTGTATAAATGAATAAAAGTTTTCTACTTATTATTTGGAGGCAGGACATATTTTTGAATTTTACGATGATGTTGGGATCTGGCTAATCCTCTTTTCCATGCCCCACAAATTGGATAGGAATTGTTTGACTATTGCATCGGCACGCAGAGCATCTGAGTTAGCGGCCTTGCAATGTGAGCTTCCTTATCTGTTTTTTCACGCTGATAATGCTGTTCTTCGCACTGGTTTGGGATTTCTTCCCAAAGTTGTGTCTAACTCTAACATCAATCAGGAAATAGTTGTTTCTTCTTTCTGTCCTAACCCTTCTTTTTCTGCGGAAAGGTTACTTCATAATTTGGATGTGGTTCGGGCCTTGCCTTGAAATTTTATCTTTAGGCTACGAAGGATTTCAGACAGACTACATCTTTTTGTAGTGTATTCAGGGAAACGCAAGGGGCAGAAGGCCACTTCCACTTCTTTGTCCTTTTGGTTGAGGAGCAAGATTCGCTGGGCTTACGAGATGGAAAACATCAATTATGCTTACCTGATAATTTCATTTTCATTGTGGGGAGGAGAGTCCACGACTCCTCCCCATTTCTCCGGTTGGTGGACCTAAATTTAGTTTTGTTCTTCTGGCACCATTTATACCCTAATATTTCTCCTACTGTTCCTTGTTCCCTCGGCAGAATGAGTGGGGGATGGGGGAAGTGGGGGAGGTATTTAAGCCTTTGGCTGGGGTGTCTTTGCCTCCTCCTGGTGGCCAGGTTCTTAATTCCCACAAGTAATGAATGAAGCTGTGTACTCTCCTCCCCTCGATGGAATTGAAATGATCAGGTAAGCATAATTTATGTTTTTTCTGACGAATGTCAGAAAATCCAAACTTCTAGCTTCTTGCCTTTCACTTCAGTCAGATTGACTTCCTCCTTGTTGGTGGAGGTGTGTTTTTTCGCTGGTCCTAGGAGACTGCGGGACACGCCTCCTCAGAGGTTTATGGCTCAGTTCGAGTGCAGTGACATGAGATCCTATGGTTCTGATTGTTGGGCGGGCGGCTGCTTGGTCCTCCTAACATTCTTATTCTTTTTAATTTTTTGCTTCTATCAAGGAAGCCTTTGGGAGTTTGGTTTTCTTGCAGGCTGTGGTGCCCTCAGGTTGGGCCGCCTCTTATTTGTACCCACCTGTTAGCATTCAGTGTCCTCTGTAGCTTGGGTATACTTTCCCACAAGTAATAAATGCAGCTGTGGACTCTCCCTGTATTTAGAAGGAAAACATAAATTATGACTTACCAGATAATTTCCTTTCTTTCTAAGGACACGGTGAGTCCACGGATCATCATCAATTACTGTTGGGAATATCACTCCTGGCCAGCAGGAGGAGGCAAAGAGCACCACAGCAAAGCTGTTAAGTATCACTTCCCTTCCCACCAACCCCAGTCATTCTCTTTGCCTGCGTTGCAAGGAGGTGGTAAAGTTTTCGGTGTATGATAAAGTTCTACAATCAAGTTTTTATTATTTTAAAAGCAGAGTA
Source organism: Bombina bombina (assembly GCF_027579735.1). Classification (NCBI taxonomy): domain Eukaryota; kingdom Metazoa; phylum Chordata; class Amphibia; order Anura; family Bombinatoridae; genus Bombina; species Bombina bombina. Next base: position 907,143,884 of record NC_069502.1, on the reverse strand, counting down.
GGTTTGCTCTGATCTTTCTGGCGTCTAGCATGGTCCATGTTAGTCTCTTCAGTAGGGCAGTGGGGGCTTTTTAGCAATTGGGAACTTGTGAGGTACAATCCTCACTGCGCTTTCTCAATCATCTTTGCTGCCCTAATCTGAAAGTCTCAGTAAGTTTACTCAGTTCTTTCCTTTTTCACAGGTCCATGTGAGGAGAATCAACCTCTCAAACCGGATGAGCTGTCCTGCTGCCAGACAGACTGAATTTCAGGTAAGTGCCATGTTTAATTTTTTCTTTCAGAGTAAGAAAAATTCTGGCACTTGAGCAGCTTGCTCCATTTTTAATATAAAGGTGACATTTTATTTAATCCTAGTAAGGGTTAACAAGGGCAGTTTGCAGGCACTGTGGGACCTTGTGTTACGGTTATTGGTGGCTCAGATTGTGTTCCTAGCTCCAGTTATTATACTGGCGGTGTGTGTTGTATGGTCTGGTTGACTTACAGATCCTGGTAATTGCGGATCTTTTGTTAAGGATATTTTTCTTCCAAATGGGAAAGAGTCCACAGCCGCATTTATTACTTATGGGAAAATAAGAACCTGGCCGTCAGGAGGAGGCAAAGACCCACCAGCCAAAGGCTTAAATAATCCTCCAACTTCCCATATCCCCCAGTAATTCTATGCCTTTCGTCCCAGGAGGTTGGCAGAGAAGTGTCAGAAGCTTTTTCTTATTTTTCAATTTGTTATACTTTTATTTATTGTTAATATGTCTCTTATGGAGGGTGCTACCTTTCAACATGGTACAGGAGTTTTAAGTAGTCCTGTTAGCCTCTTGTGGAGGGCCTCGGTGAAAGTTAGAGTCCGGAGATGCAGTGGGAGCTTCCCCTTCGACACCGTCCCAACTAGTTATAACAGCGCCTTTCAGCACTTGGCGTTGTCGAACTTCGCTACCTGCTGTCTTCTCTTGAGTCCATGACGGAGGCGCTGCTACTATTTGTCACACTTGATAGGCCGTGTTCCTGTTCCATGGCGTAGATTCCGGTAAGATCGTTTCATTTTTTTACATTGTCTGTAATGTGATTTATTATGACAGTATAGTATGGGCCTCGCTGAGGCACCTTCAGTACAGATCTTGGAATCAAGGGATATTTCCTCCTTAGGGTGTATTAGTGAACAGGGAAGGGGTCTCTTATCATGTTTCTTATGTGACTCAACCTGCATTGGGTATATGTGTACGGGCTCTGAGGCTGAGATATTGAGTGTTACTCTATGCGGTGCATAGTGGCCTTTTCTGGACTTGATTTCACGGCCTAGGACTAAAACCTTCGGGTTATGAATATTTGCCTGTTGGTTTAGACTTGCTTATCCTTTTATTTGGCCTAGTTTTGCTGCCTTTTGGTGGCGCGCTTTTTCGATTTCGCTGGGCTTCTGCTGACTGTGCGTGTTTACGCTTGGGCGGGGTTTCTTCCCCTTCCGCATTCCTGACCGAGTGGCGACGGAGGAAAGAGTCTGCTCTGCTGAGGTCTGGTCATAGAAGCTGGTGAGTGCCCCAGCCATTGTGTGTCAGGTGCCAGGCGATTTTTTTCCAAAATTGTGTGTTTATATTAGTCCTAGCAATGGAGGATTCTGATGCCGGAACTATGATTCATCCTCGGACGAGGATTGTCGTTTGGCCCTGTTGTCGCAAGTCTACCACTCTTGTTGCTTGTGCCTTCATGGTTTGCTGGGTCCCTCTGGCTCGGGGGACCTTTGTTCCTCAGAAGGTGCCTTCCCAATGCTCATTTTGTTTTCACAGGTGTCCCTGACTTTGATGTCTCCTTCGCACAGGGTGGATTGTTTCCCCCGGAGATGGCGGGACATTTTCGTTTTTTAATATTTTATTGGCTCTGATTTGTCTGCAAGACCCCAAGGTTTCCTTGCAGTTATATGCCTGCCTGCCTATCCCGGGTGTTCAGACCGTGAATGGCACTATAGTGTTCCCCCCAGGGGTGATTGTGCCCCCTTGTTGTTCTTTTCATTATAGGATTGTGCAGATGCGTGTCCTACTAAGACGTCTTTTTGATCTATTGGGGTTTCCTACACTTTATCGTCCGGGGACTTCTCAGTTCTCGCACGGTTCTTCGGTATAGATTAATGGAGATAATCTTATCTCCGTTCGGTCTACTTTGAGCTTTCCCAGACTTTTTTTCTAAGGGTTCCGGTCTCTTTTTGACAGGTCCTGCGGACACATAGTTCCTTCGGGCGCCCTTGTTTATTTTATCTGAGTTGGATTTATTTACTTTATATTCTTTTCCTATGGGAATTCTTTGATTGCTTGGTTTTAGTTCTTTCAAGAAAGTCGCTCCTGAGTTTTCATCCGGAGTTGGTGTGTGCACTGTTAATTGTTAGTGGCGCATGTTGTGCCTGGCTGGTCCGGTGGGACCTACTGGTTCACTTGTTGTTATAAACTACACTTTTCCTTGTGACCTTTGGGTCTGGATGTAAGGAGCGATTGGGCTGGCCATGTCAGTCTGCTCCAGTGACATGGGCCGGTGGGGTCCCACCACGTCCCTTCGCATCCCTGGCTTGAGGGGTGCGGTCCTTGCTGCTGTGTGAGATTCTGGCCCTTTTCTCCAACATAGGTGTGTCCGGTCCACGGCGTCATCCTTACTTGTGGGATATTCTCTTCCCCAAGAGGAAATGGCAAAGAGCCCAGCAAAGCTGGTCACATGATCCCTCCTAGGCTCCGCCTACCCCAGTCATTCTCTTTGCCGTTGTACAGGCAACATCTCCACAGAGATGGCTTAGAGTTTTTTAGTGTTTAACTGTAGTTTTTATTATTCAATCAAGAGTTTGTTATTTTAAAATAGTGCTGGTATGTACTATTTACTCAGAAACAGAAAAGAGATGAAGATTTCTGTTTGTATGAGGAAAATGATTTTAGCAACCGTTACTAAAATCCATGGCTGTTCCACACAGGACTGTTGAGAGGAATTAACTTCAGTTGGGGGAACAGTGAGCAGTCTCTTGCTGCTTGAGGTATGACACATTCTAACAAGACGATGTAATGCTGGAAGCTGTCATTTTCCCTATGGGATCCGGTAAGCCATGTTTATTAAGATAGTAAATAAGGGCTTCACAAGGGCTTATTAAGACTGTAGACTTTTTCTGGGCTAAATCGATTCATTATTAACACATATTTAGCCTTGAGGAATCATTTAATCTGGGTATTTTGATAAGATTATATCGGCAGGCACTATTTTAGACACCTTATTCTTTAGGGGCTTTCCCAAATCATAGGCAGAGCCTCATTTTCGCGCCGGTGTTGCGCACTTGTTTTTGAGAGGCATGACATGCAGTCGCATGTGTGAGGAGCTCTGATACATAGAAAAGACTTTCTGAAGGCGTCATTTGGTATCGTATTCCCCTTTGGGCTTGGTTGGGTCTCAGCAAAGCAGATACCAGGGACTGTAAAGGGGTTAAAGTTAAAAACGGCTCCGGTTCCGTTATTTTAAGGGTTAAAGCTTCCAAATTTGGTGTGCAATACTTTTAAGGCTTTAAGACACTGTGGTGAAATTTTGGTGAATTTTGAACAATTCCTTCATATTTTTTCGCAATTGCAGTAATAAAGTGTGTTCAGTTTAAAATTTAAAGTGACAGTAACGGTTTTATTTTAAAACGTTTTTTGTACTTTGTTATCAAGTTTATTCCTGTTTAACATGTCTGAACTACCAGATAGACTGTGTTCTGAATGTGGGGAAGCCAGAGTTCCTTCTCATTTAAATAAATGTGATTTATGTGACAATGACAATGATGCCCAAGATGATTCCTCAAGTGAGGGGAGTAAGCATGGTACTGCATCATTCCCTCCTTCGTCTACACGAGTCTTGCCCACTCAGGAGGCCCCTAGTACATCTAGCGCGCCAATACTCCTTACTATGCAACAATTAACGGCTGTAATGGATAATTCTGTCAAAAACATTTCTCCAACATTGGTGTGTCCGGTCCACGGTGTCATCCATTACTTGTGGGATATTCTCCTCCCCCACAGGGAAAGGCAAGGAGAGCACACAGCAAGAGCTGTCCATATAGTCCCTCCCAGGCTCCGCCCCCCCAGTCATTCTCCTTGCCGCTCTGAACAAGTAGCATCTCCTCGGGGATGGTGAGGAGTTTGTGGTGTTTAGTTGTAGTTTTTTATTCTTCTATCAAGAGTTTGTTATTTTAAAATAGTGCTGGTATGTACTATTTACTCTGAAACAGAAAGAGATGAAGATTTCTGTTTGTGAGAGGATTATGATTTTAGCAGCAGTTACTAAAATCGTTTGCTGTTTCCACATAGGACTGTTGAGATGAGATAACTTCAGTTGGGGGAAACAGTTAGCAGACTTTTCTGCTTAAGGTATGATTAGCCATATTTCTAACAAGACTGTGTAATGCTGGAAGGCTGTCATTTTCCCCTCATGGGGATCGGTAAGCCATTTTCTTAGGCTCAAACAGAATAAAGGGCTTATTATGGGCTATACACTGGTAGACACTCTTGGGGCTAAATCGATTGCTTTATTTAAGTATTATATGCAGTTTGAAGTTGAATTTCACACTTTTATAACATTGGGGAATGTTTTTAGCACCAGGCACTTGTTAAGACACCTTCCCAGTCAGGAAGGGCCTTTCTCTGTAGTAGGCAGAGCCTCATTTTCGTGCCATTACTGTGCAGTTAATTTTGAGTTCAGTACATGCAGCTGCATGTGTGAGGGTCTGGAATCCACTAAAAACGTTCCTAGAAGGCTTCATTTGGTATCTTATACCCCCCTGGGATTGGTGAAGTTGCAGCAAAGGCTGTGGCTGGGACTGTAAGGGGGTTAAAATTAAAAACGGCTCCGGTTTCCACATTTTAAGGGTTAACAGCTTGAAAATTGGGGTGCAATACTTTGAATGTATTAAGACACTGTGGTGAAAATTTGGTAAAGATTGGATAATTCCTTCCTAGTTTTTCACATATTCAGTAATAAAGTGTGCCCTGTTTAACATTTAAAGAGACAGTAACGTTTTTTTTTTAAAACGGTTTTTGTGCTTTATTAACCAGTTTAAGCCTGTTTAACATGTCTGTACCTTCAGATAGATCATGTTCTGTATGTATGGTAGCCAATGTGGTTCCCCCTTCAAATATAGTGTGATAATTGTGCCATAGCGTCCAAACAAAGTAAGGACAGAACTGTCACAAATTGTAAAGTTGCCCAGGATGATTCCTCAGATGAAGGAAGTAGACATAGTTCTACATCATCTCCTTCTGTGTCTATACCAGTTATGCCCGCGCAGGCGACCCCTAGTACTTCTAGCGCGCCAATGCTTGTTACTATACAGTAATTGACGGCAGTAATGGATAACTTCATAGCTAATATTTTATCCAAAATGCCAGCATTTCAGAGAAAGCGCAATTGCTCTGTTTTAAACACTGTAGAGCAGGAGGGCGCTGATTATAATTTTTCTGTCATACCCTCACACCAATCTGAAGTGGCAGTGAGGGAGGGTTTGTCAGATGAGGAAATTTCTGATACAGGAAGAATTTCTCAGCAGGCAGAACCTGATGTTGTGACATTTAAATTTAAATTAGAGCATCTCCGCGCATTACTTAAGGAGGTGCTATCTACTCTGGATGATTGTGGCAATCTGGTCAACCCAGAAAAATTGTGCAAGATGGACAGTTCCTTGAGGTCCCGGTGCACCCTAATGCTTTTCCGATACCTAAACGGGTGGCGGACATAGTGAATAAGGAGTGGGAGAAGCCAGGCATACCTTTTGTCCCTCCTCCTATATTTAAGAAATTGTTCCCTATGGTCGACCCCAGGAAGGACACATGGCAAACAGTCCCTAAGGTCGAGGGGGAGTTTTCTACTCTAGCCAAGCGCACGACCATTCCTATTGAGGACAATTGTGCTTTCAAAGATCCTATGGATAAAAAATTGGAGGGTTTGCTTAAAAAGATTTTTGTACAGCAAGGTTACCTCCTTCAACTTATTTTGTGCATTATTCCTGTCACTACAGCGGCATGGTTCTGGTTCGAGGAACTGGAAAAGTCGCTCAGTAGGGAGACTCCGTATGAGGAAGTCATGGATAGAATTTACGCACTTAAGTTAGCTAATTCCTTTATTTTAGACGCCGCTTTGCAGTTAGCGAGGTTAGCGGCAAAAAATTCAGGGTTTACAATTGTGGCGCGCAGAGCGCTCTGGCTAAGAATAAGTCCAATTTTCGTTCCTTTCGCAATTTCAGGAACGGACCGGCTTCCAACTCGGCAGCCTCTAGACAAGAGGGTAACGCTTCCCAGACTAAACCAGCTTGGAAATCAATGCAAGGCTGGAACAAGGGTAAACAGGCCAAGAAGCCTGCTGCTGCTACCAAGACAGCATGAAGAGGTAGCCCCCGATCCGGAACCGGATCTAGTAGGGGGCAGACTCTCTCTCTTTGCTCAGGCTTGGGCAAGAGATGTTCAGGATCCCTGGGCACTAGAAATAGTCTCTCAGGGTTATCTTCTAGAATTCAAGGAACTACCCCCAAGGGGAAGGTTCCACATGTCTCACTTATCTTAAAACCAAGTAAAGAGACAGGCATTCTTACATTGTGTAGAAGTCCTGTTAAAGATGGGAGTGATACACCCAGTTCCAACTGTGGAACAAGGTCAGGGGTTTTACTCAAATCTGTTTGTAGTTCCCAAAAAAAGAGGGAACTTTCAGACCAATTCTGGATTTAAAAATTCTAAACAAATTTCTCAGAGTGCCATCGTTCAAAATGGAAACTATTAGAACGATTTTACCTACAATCCAGGAGGGTCAATTTATGACTACCGTGGATCTAAAGGATGCGTATCTGCATATTCCTATCCACAAAGATCATCATCAGTTCCTAAGGTTCGCCTTTCTGGATGTGGCTCTCCCATTCGGACTAGCCACTGCTCCAAGGATTTTCACAAAGGTGCTCGGGTCCCTTCTAGCGGTTCTAAGACCCAGGGGCATTGCAGTGGCACCTTACTTGGACGACATCCTAATTCAAGCGTCGTCTCTTTCAAAGACAAAGGCTCACACAGACATTGTTCTAGCCTTTCTCAGATCTCACGGGTGGTAGGTGAACATAGAAAAAAGTTCCCCGTCTCCGTCAACAAGAGTCCCTTTCTTGGGAACAATAATAGATTCTTTAGAAATGAAGATTTTCCTGACAGATGTCAGAGAGTCAAAGCTTCTAAACGCTTTTCAAGTTCTTCACTCTGTTCTACGGCCTTCCATAGCTCAGTGCATGGAAGTAGTAGGGTTTTTTGGTTGCAGCAATGGACATAGTTCCTTTTGCGCGAATTCATCTAAGACCATTACAACTGTGCATGCTGAAACAGTGGAATGGGGACTATACAGACTTGTCTCCAGTGATTCAAGTAGATCAGAAGACCAGAGACTCACTCCGTTGGTGGCTGACCCAGGATCACCTGTCCCAGGGAATGAGCTTCCGCAGACCAGAGTGGGTCATTGTCACGACCGACGCCAGTCTATTAGGCTGGGGCGCGGTCTGGGATTCCCTGAAAGCTCAGGGTCTATGTTCTCGGGAAGAGTCTCTTCTACCGATAAACATTCTGGAACTGAGAGCGATATTCAATGCTCTCCGGGCTTGGCCTCAACTAGCAAAGGCCAGATTCATAAGATTCCAATCAGACAACATGACGACTGTTGCTTACTTCAACCATCAGGGGGGAACAAGGAGTTCCCTGGCGATGAGAGAGGTGACCAAGATCATCAAATGGGCGGAGGATCACTCCTGCCACCTGTCTGCGATCCACATCCCAGGAGTGGAAAACTGGGAGGCGGATTATCTGAGTCATCAGACCTTTCATCCGGGGGAGTGGGAACTCCACCCGGAGGTGTTTGCCCAGTTGACCCAATTATGGGGCATTGCAGACATGGATCTGATGGCGTCTCGTCAGAACTTCAAGGTTCCTTGCTACAGGTCCAGATCCAGGGATCCCAAGGCGACTCTAGTGGATGCATTAGTGGCGCCTTGGACTTTCAACCTAGCTTATGCGTTTCCACCTTTCCCTCTCATTCCCAGGCTGGTAGCCAGGATCAAACAGGAGAAGGCCTCTGTGATTTTGATAGCTCCTGCGTGGCCACGCAGGACTTGGTATGCAGACCTGGTGAATATGTCATCGGCTCCACCATGGAAGCTACCTTTGAGACAGGATCTTCTAGTACAAGGTCCATTCGAACATCCAAATCTAGTTTCTCTCCAGCTGACTGCTTGGAAATTGAACGCTTAATTTTGTCTAAGCGTGGGTTTTCGGATTCTGTGATAGATACTCTGGTACAAGCCAGAAAACCTGTGACTAGAAAGATTACCATAAAATATGGAAAAGATATATCTGTTGGTGTGAATCCAAGGGATTCCCATGGAGTAAGATTAAAATTCCTAGGATCCTTTCCTTTCTCCAAGAAGGTTTGGATAAGGGATTATCAGCGAGTTCTCTAAAAGGACAGATTTCTGCTTTATCTGTCTTGTTACACAAACGACTGGCAGCTGTGCCAGATGTTCAAGCTTTTGTTCAGGCTTTGGTCAGGATCAAGCCTGTTTACAGACCCTTGACTCCTCCCTGGAGTCTAAATTTGGTTCTTTCAGTTCTTCAAGGGGTTCCGTTTGAACCCTTACATTCCATAGATATCAAGTTGTTATCTTGGAAAGTTCTGTTTTTGGTTGCTATTTCTTCTGCTAGAAGAGTTTCTGAATTATCTGCTCTGCAGTGTAATCCGCCCTATCTAGTGTTCCATTCAGATAAGGTTGTTTTGCGTACTAAACCTGGTTTCCTTCCAAAGGTTGTTTCCAACAAGAATATTAACCAGGAAATAGTTGTGCCTTCTTTGTGTCCGAATCCAGTTTCAAAGAAGGAACGCTTGTTACACAATTTAGATGTAGTCCGTGCTTTAAAGTTCTATTTAGAAGCAACAAAGGAATTCAGACAAACGTCTTCTCTGTTTGTCGTTTATTCTGGCAAGAGGAGAGGTCAAAAAAGCTACTGCTACCTCTCTTTCCTTTTGGCTGAAAAGCATCATACGGTTGGCTTACGAGACTGCCGGACGGCAGCCTCCTGAACGAATCACAGCTCACTCTACTAGGGCTGTGGCTTCCACATGGGCCTTCAAGAACAAGGCTTCTGTTGATAAGATATGTAAGGCAGCGACCTGGTCTTCTCTGCACGCTTTGTCCAAATTCTACAAATTTGATTCTTTTGCTTCTTCGGAGGCTATTTTTGGGAGAAAGGTTTTGCAAGCCGTGGTGCCTTCTGTTTAGGTAACCTGATTTGCTCCCTCCCTTCATCCGTGTCCTAAAGCTTTGGTATTGGTTCCCACAAGTAATGGATGACACCGTGGACCGGACACACCAATGTTGGAGAAAACAGAATTTATGCTTACCTGATAAATTACTTTCTCCAACGGTGTGTCCGGTCCACGGCCCGCCCTGGTTTTTTAATCAGGTTTGAAGAATTTCTTTCTCTATACACTACAGTCACCACGGCACCCTATAGTTTCTCCTTTTTTTCTCCTAACCGTCGGTCGAATGACTGGGGGGGCGGAGCCTGGGAGGGACTATATGGACAGCTCTTGCTGTGTGCTCTCCTTGCCTTTCCCTGTGGGGGAGGAGAATATCCCACAAGTAATGGATGACACCGTGGACCGGACACACCGTTGGAGAAAGTAATTTATCAGGTAAGCATAAATTCTGTTTTTAGCCAAAATGCACACTTATCAGCGTAAGCGCGACTGCTCTGTTTTAGATACTGAAGAGCATGACGACGCTGATAATAATGGTTCTGAAGGGCCCCTAAACCAGTCTGATGGGGCCAGGGAGGTTTTGTCTGAGGGAGAAATTACAGATTCAGGGAACATTTCTCAACAAGCTGAACCTGATGTGATTACGTTTAAATTTAAGTTGGAACATCTCCGCGCTCTGCTTAAGGAGGTATTATCCACTCTGGATGATTGTGACAATTTGGTCATCCCAGAGAAGCTATGTAAAATGGACAAGTTCCTAGAGGTCCCGGGGCTCCCAGAAGCTTTTCCTATACCCAAGCGGGTGGCGGACATTGTAAATAAAGAATGGGAAAGGCCCGGTATTCCTTTCGTCCCTCCCCCCATATTTAAAAAATTGTTTTCTATGGTCGACCCCAGAAAGGACTTATGGCAGACAGTCCCCAAGGTCGAGGGAGCGGTTTCCACTTTAAACAAACGCACCACTATACCCATAGAAGATAGTTGTGCTTTCAAAGATCCTATGGATAAAAAATTAGAAGGTTTACTTAAAAAGATGTTTGTTCAGCAGGGTTACCTTCTACAACCAATTTCATGCATTGTCCCTGTCGCTACAGCCGCATGTTTCTGGTTCGATGAGCTGGTAAAGGCGGTCGATAGTGATTCTCCTCCTTATGAGGAGATTATGGACAGAATCAATGCTCTCAAATTGGCTAATTCTTTCACCCTAGACGCCACTTTGCAATTGGCTAGGTTAGCGGCTAAGAATTCTGGGTTTGCTATTGTGGCGCGCAGAGCGCTTTGGTTGAAATCTTGGTCAGCTGATGCGTCTTCCAAGAACAAGCTACTTAACATTCCTTTCAAGGGGAAAACGCTGTTTGGCCCTGACTTGAAAGAGATTATCTCTGATATCACTGGGGGTAAGGGCCATGCCCTTCCTCAGGATCGGCCTTTCAAGGCCAAAAATAAACCTAATTTTCGTCCCTTTCGTAGAAACGGACCAGCCCAAAGTGCTACGTCCTCTAAGCAAGAGGGTAATACTTCTCAAGCCAAGCAAGCTTGGAGACCAATGCAAGGCTGGAACAAGGGAAAGCAGGCCAAGAAACCTGCCACTGCTACCAAGACAGCATGAAATGTTGGCCCCCGATCCGGGACCGGATCTGGTGGGGGGCAGACTCTCTCTCTTCGCTCAGGCTTGGGCAAGAGATGTTCTGGATCCTTGGACACTAGAAATAGTCTCCCAAGGTTATCTTCTGGAATTCAAGGGGCTTCCCCCAAGGGGGAGGTTCCACAGGTCTCAGTTGTCTTCAGACCACATAAAAAGACAGGCATTCTTACATTGTGTAGAAGACCTGTTAACAATGGGAGTGATTCATCCTGTTCCATTAGGAGAACAAGGGATGGGGTTCTACTCCAATCTGTTCATAGTTCCCAAAAAAGAGGGAACGTTCAGACCAATCTTAGATCTCAAGATCTTAAACAAGTTTCTCAAGGTTCCATCGTTCAAGATGGAAACCATTCGAACAATTCTTCCTTCCATCCAGGAAGGTCAATTCATGACCACGGTGGATTTAAAGGATGCGTATCTACATATTCCTATCCACAAGGAACATCATCGGTTCCTAAGGTTCGCATTCCTGGACAAGCATTACCAGTTCGTGGCGCTTCCTTTCGGATTAGCCACTGCTCCAAGGATTTTCACAAAGGTACTAGGGTCCCTTCTAGCTGTGCTAAGACCAAGGGGCATTGCTGTAGTACCTTACTTGGACGACATTCTGATTCAAGCGTCGTCCCTTCCTCAAGCAAAGGCTCACACGGACATCGTCCTGGCCTTTCTCAGATCTCACGGATGGAAAGTGAACGTGGAAAAGAGTTCTCTATCTCCGTCAACAAGGGTTCCCTTCTTGGGAACAATAATAGACTCCTTAGAAATGAGGATTTTTCTGACAGAGGCCAGAAAAACAAAACTTCTAGACTCTTGTCGGATACTTCATTCCGTTCCTCTTCCTTCCATAGCGCAGTGCATGGAAGTGATAGGTTTGATGGTAGCGGCAATGGACATAGTTCCTTTTGCGCGCATTCATCTAAGACCATTACAACTGTGCATGCTCAGTCAGTGGAATGGGGACTATACAGACTTGTCTCCGAGGATACAAGTAAATCAGGGGACCAGAGACTCACTCCGTTGGTGGCTGTCCCTGGACAACCTGTCACAAGGGATGACCTTCCGCAGACCAGAGTGGGTCATTGTCACGACCGACGCCAGTCTGATGGGCTGGGGCGCGGTCTGGGGATCCCTGAAAGCTCAGGGTCTTTGGTCTCGGGAAGAATCTCTTCTACCGATAAATATTCTGGAACTGAGAGCGATATTCAATGCTCTCAAGGCTTGGCCTCAGCTAGCGAGGGCCAAGTTCATACGGTTTCAATCAGACAACATGACAACTGTTGCGTACATCAACCATCAGGGGGGAACAAGGAGTTCCCTGGCGATGGAAGAAGTGACCAAAATCGTTCAATGGGCGGAGTCTCACTCCTGCCACCTGTCTGCAATCCACATCCCAGGAGTGGAAAATTGGGAAGCGGATTTTCTGAGTCGTCAGACATTGCATCCGGGGGAGTGGGAACTCCATCCGGAAATCTTTGCCCAAATCACTCAACTGTGGGGCATTCCAGACATGGATCTGATGGCCTCTCGTCAGAACTTCAAAGTTCCTTGCTACGGGTCCAGATCCAGGGATCCCAAGGCGGCTCTAGTGGATGCACTAGTAGCACCTTGGACCTTCAAACTAGCTTATGTATTCCCGCCGTTTCCTCTCATCCCCAGGCTGGTAGCCAGGATCAATCAGGAGAGGGCGTCGGTGATCTTGATAGCTCCTGCGTGGCCACGCAGGACTTGGTATGCAGATCTGGTGAATATGTCATCGGCTCCACCATGGAAGCTACCTTTGAGACGAGACCTTCTTGTTCAAGGTCCGTTCGAACATCCGAATCTGGTCTCACTCCAGCTGACTGCTTGGAGATTGAACGCTTGATCTTATCGAAGCGAGGGTTCTCAGATTCTGTTATCGATACTCTTGTTCAGGCCAGAAAGCCTGTAACTAGAAAGATTTACCACAAAATTTGGAAAAAATATATCTGTTGGTGTGAATCTAAAGGATTCCCTTGGGACAAGGTTAAGATTCCTAAGATTCTATCCTTCCTTCAAGAAGGATTGGAAAAAGGATTATCTGCAAGTTCCCTGAAGGGACAGATTTCTGCCTTGTCTGTGTTACTTCACAAAAAGCTGGCAGCTGTGCCAGATGTTCAAGCCTTTGTTCAGGCTCTGGTTAGAATCAAGCCTGTTTACAAACCTTTGACTCCTCCTTGGAGTCTCAACTTAGTTCTTTCAGTTCTTCAGGGGGTTCCGTTTGAACCCTTACATTCCGTTGATATTAAGTTATTATCTTGGAAAGTTTTGTTTTTGGTTGCAATTTCTTCTGCTAGAAGAGTTTCAGAATTATCTGCTCTGCAGTGTTCTCCTCCTTATCTGGTGTTCCATGCAGATAAGGTGGTTTTACGTACTAAACCTGGTTTTCTTCCAAAAGTTGTTTCTAACAAAAACATTAACCAGGAGATTATCGTACCTTCTCTGTGTCCGAAACCAGTTTCAAAGAAGGAACGTTTGTTGCACAATTTGGATGTTGTTCGCGCTCTAAAATTCTATTTAGACGCTACAAAGGATTTTAGACAAACATCTTCCTTGTTTGTTGTTTATTCCGGTAAAAGGAGAGGTCAAAAAGCAACTTCTACCTCTCTCTCTTTTTGGATTAAAAGCATCATCAGATTGGCTTACGAGACTGCCGGACGGCAGCCTCCCGAAAGAATCACAGCTCATTCCACTAGGGCTGTGGCTTCCACATGGGCCTTCAAGAACGAGGCTTCTGTTGATCAGATATGTAGGGCAGCGACTTGGTCTTCACTGCACACTTTTACCAAATTTTACAAGTTTGATACTTTTGCTTCTTCTGAGGCTATTTTTGGGAGAAAGGTTTTGCAAGCCGTGGTGCCTTCCATCTAGGTGACCTGATTTGCTCCCTCCCATCATCCGTGTCCTAAAGCTTTGGTATTGGTTCCCACAAGTAAGGATGACGCCGTGGACCGGACACACCTATGTTGGAGAAAACAGAATTTATGTTTACCTGATAAATTACTTTCTCCAACGGTGTGTCCGGTCCACGGCCCGCCCTGGTTTTTTAATCAGGTCTGATAATTTATTTTCTTTAACTACAGTCACCACGGTATCATATGGTTTCTCCTATGCAAATATTCCTCCTTAACGTCGGTCGAATGACTGGGGTAGGCGGAGCCTAGGAGGGATCATGTGACCAGCTTTGCTGGGCTCTTTGCCATTTCCTGTTGGGGAAGAGAATATCCCACAAGTAAGGATGACGCCGTGGACCGGACACACCGTTGGAGAAAGTAATTTATCAGGTAAACATAAATTCTGTTTTTGGCTGCCCTTGGTGCTTCTCCTAGAGACTAGGTGCCATTGGGTGGCTAGTATAGGTCTGGTCCTGCTGAGGTGGCTAGTTGCTACTACCTCTGCTTCTGGGAGCTTTTGATGCTCTGATGGGATCTTGGAGGTTGCTGCTCACTCTGGGTTCTCCGGGGTTGCCACTGGTGTTTTGGTAATTTCTGCCGTCCCTTAGGGGTCAGAAACTGAGGTGTGCTCGGTCCTTGGTATCCCGTGTCTTGTGACGGCTGGTCCGGGTTTTTTTTTCTCTTGCAAGATGTATCAAGTCCACGGATTCATCTAATACTTGGGGGATATTCTCCTTCCCAACAGGAAGTGGCAAAGAAAGCACCCACAGCAGAGCTGTCTATATAGCTCCTCCCTAACTCCACCCCCCAGTCATTCTCTTTGCCGCTCTAAGCAAGAGGAAGGGTAAAGTGATTGTGGTGACAAAATGTTAGTTTTTCTTTTCTTCAAGCAAGAGTTTGTTATTTTAAATTGTACCGGTGTGTACTATTTACTCTCAAGAAGAAAATAGATGAAGATTTCTGCCTGGAGGATGATATCTTAGCATTTGTAACTAAGATCCACTGCTGTTCCCACAGAAGCTGAGGAGTACAGGAAAACTTCAGTGCGAGGAACGGTTTGCATGCTATGCTGCACTGAGGTATGTTCAGTCATTTTTTTCTAGAAAAACTGTGATATTTCAAGAAAAGGCTGACAGTATCCCCATGAGGGGAAGGGTAAGCTGTAATCAGAGACTTATTGTGGTATTACAAGCTTGCATAAGGGTTACGTTACTTTCTGGTTGACACTTATATTTATAATAGAGCAAACGTTTTTATTGTGAGAAATAGGGAAAACGTTTTTGGGGACTTTTTTTATAACCCACATGGCTGTTTGAAACACATTAGTCTGTTACTTTAAGGCCCCACAGACATCGAGTGAGGTGGGTGGGGCCTATTTTCACGCCTTCGATGCGAAGTTGTTTTTCTCTACTGGACAGCAAGCTGCAACACAGGAGGGTCCTGACTCAATTTTGGGGCCAAAATGAAGCCTTGTTCCCTCAGATTCAACCCCTAAGGGCAGGTAGGCGCCGCAGCAGAGCTGTGGCAAGGTGCTGGCTGTGTATTTTCCGGTTTTGACACTTGTCAAACCGGTTTCGTTATTAAGGGGTTAGAATGTGTCCCACTTGTATTGATATGTCTATACATTTTAAAGTGCATATTGTAGCCCTTAAGAATGTAGCGCTAGAGGATTCTCAGACAGAAAGAAATGAGGTTATGCCATCTAGTTCTCCCCAAGTGTCACAACCAGTAACGCCCGCACAAGTGATGCCAAGTACCTCTAGTGCGTCTACTTCATTTACCTTACAAGACATGGCCGCAGTTATGAATTCTACCCTCACAGAGGTTTTATCTAAACTGCCTGAGTTACAAGGGAAGCGCGATAGCTCTGGGTTAAGAACAAATGCTGAGTCTTCTGATGCTTTAGTAGCTGTATCCGATATACCCTCACAATGTTCTGAAGTAGGGGTACGGGACTTGTTGTCTGAGGGAGAGATTTCTGATTCAGGAAAGATGCTCCCTCAGACAGACTCTGATATCACGGCCTTTAAATTTAAGCTAGACCACCTCAGCTTGTTGCTCAGGGAGGTGTTAGTGACTCTGGATGATTGTGACCCTATTGTGGTTCCAGAGAAATTGTGTAAAATGGACAAATACCTAGAGGTTCCTGTTTACGCTGATGTTTTTCCGGTCCCTAAGAGGATTGCGGACATTGTTACTAAGGAGTTTGATAGACCAGGTATTCCGTTCGCTCCCCCTCCTACTTTTAAGAAAATGTTTCCCATATCTGACACCATGCAGGACTCGTGGCAGACGGTCCCTAAGGTGGAGGGAGCTATTTCTACACTGGCTAAGCGTACAACTATACCTATTGAAGACAGTTGTGCTTTCAAAGATCCTATGGATAAAACATTAGAGGGTCTCCTAAAGAAAATTTTTGTTCATCAAGGTTTTCTTCTCCAACCTATTGCGTGCATTGTTCCTGTAACTACTGCAGCTGTTTTTTGGTTCGAGGCTCTGGAAGAGGCTCTTCAGGTGGAGACCCCATTAGATGATATTCTGGATAGAATTAAGGCTCTTAAGCTGGCTAATTCTTTCATTACAGATGCCGCTTTTCAACTGGCTAAATTAGCGGCAAAGAATTCAGGATTTGCCATTTTAGCGTGTAGAGCGTTATGGCTTAAGTCCTGGTCAGCTGATGTGTCATCAAAATCTAAGCTTTTGACCATCCCTTTCAAAGGAAAGAACCTATTCGGGCCTGAACTGAAGGAGATTATTTCATACATCACTGGAGGGAAAGGCCATGCCCTCCCTCAGAATAAAACAAATAAAATGAGGACCAAACAAAATAATTTTCGTTCTTTTCGAAACTTCAAGGGTGGTCCCGCTTCCTCTTCCCCTGCTGCAAAGCAAGAGGGGAACTTTGCTCAATCTAAGTCAGTCTGGAAACCTAACCAGGCTTGGAACTATTCGGAAAAGGTGCTAGGGTCCCTTCTGGCAGTTCTAAGACCGCGGGGTATAGCAGTGGCGCCTTATCTAGACGACATCTTAATTCAAGCGTCAACTTTCCAACTAGCCAAGTCTCACACGGACATCGTGTTGGCTTTTCTGAGATCTCATGGGTCGAAGGTGAACATAAAAAAGAGTTCTCTCTCCCCCTTCACAAGAGTTTCCTTCCTAGGGACTCTGATAGACTCGGTAGAAATGAAAATATATCTGACGGAGGTCAGGAAATCAAAACTTGTAACCGCCTGCCGAGCTCTTCATTCCATTCCTCGGCCGTCAGTGGCTCAGTGTATGGAGGTAATCGGACTAATGGTAGCGGCAATGGACATGGTTCTGTTTGCTCACCTACACCTCAAACCACTGCAACTATGCATGCTCGAACAGTGGAATGGGGATTATGCAGATTTATCTCCTCAGATAGATCTGGATCAGGAGACCAGAGATTCTCTTCTCTGGTGGTTGTCACAGGTTCACCTGTCTCGGGGAATGTGTTTCCGCAGACCATATTGGGTCATAGTTACGACAGATGCCATCCTACTGTGCTGGGGTGCAGTCTGGAACTCCCTGAAAGCACAGGGTTTATGGTCTCAGGAGGAGACTCTCCTCCCGATAAACATTCTAGAACTGAGAGCGATATTCAATGCGCTTCAGGCGTGGCCTCAACTTGCTGCGGCGAAATTCATCAGATTTCAGTCAGACAACATCACGACTGTAGCTTATATCAATCATCAAGGGGGAACACGGAGTTCTCTAGCGATGATAGAGGTTTCCAAAATAATCCGATGGGCAGAGACTCACTCTTGCCATCTTTCAGCAATCCATATCCCAGGGGTAGAGAACTGGGAGGCGGATTTCCTAAGTCGTCAGACTTTTCATCCGGGGGAGTGGGAGCTCCATCCGGAGGTATTTGCCCAACTGATTCAGCTATGGGGCACACCAGAATTGGATCTGATGGCGTCTCGTCAGAACGCCAAGCTTCCTTGTTACGGGTCCAGGTCAAGGGATCCCCAGGCAGTACTGATAGATGCTCTAGCAGTGCCCTGGTCCTTCAACCTGGCCTATGTGTTTCCATCATTCCCTCTCCTTCCGCGCCTGATTGCCAGAATTAAGCAGGAGAGAGCTTTGTGATTTTGATAGCACCTGCGTGGCCACCCAGGACTTTGTATGCAGATCTGGTGGACATGTCATCCGTTCCACCATGGACTCTGCCGCTGAGGCAGGACCTTCTGATTCAGGGTCCATTCAAGCATCCAAATCTAATTTCTCTGCGTCTGACTGCTTGGAGATTGAACGCTTGATTTTAGCAAAGCGGGGTTTCTCTGAGTCGGTCATTGATACCTTGATTCAGGCTCGAAAGCCTGTCACCAGGAAAATCTATCATAAGATATGGCGTAAATATCTTTACTGGTGTGATTCCAAGGGTTACTCATGGAGTAAGATCAGGATTCCTAGGCTATTATCTTTTATCCAGGAAGGATTGGAGAAGGGGTTATCAACTAATTCCTTAAAGGGACAAATATCTGCTTTGTCTATCCTTTTACACAAGCGCCTGGCGGATGTTCCAGACATTCAGGCGTTTTGTCAGCCTTTAGTTAGAATCAAGCCTGTGTTTAAACCTGTTGCTCCGCCATGGAGTTTGAATTTAGTTCTTAAAGTTCTTCAAGGGGTTCCGTTTGAACGTATGCATTCCATAGATATTAAGCTTCTATCTTGGAAAGTTCTGTTTTAAGTAGCTATCTCTTCGGCTCAAAGAGTTTCTGAATTATCTGCTTTACAGTGTGACTCACCTTATCTTGTTTTCCATGCTCATAAGGTCGTTTTGCGTACCAAACCCGGATTCCTTCCTAAGGTTGTTTCTAATAGGAATATCAATCAGGAAATTGTTGTTCCTTCTCTGTGTCCTAATCCTTCTTCCAAGAAGGAACGTCTGTTGCACAACCTAGATGTGGTTCGTGCTTTAAAGTTCTACTTACAAGCAACTAAAGATTTCCGTCAAACATCTTCATTGTTTGTTGTCTATTCTGGAAAGTGGAGAGGTCAAAAAGTTATGGCAACCTCTCTTTCTTTTTGGCTGAAAAGCATCATCCGTTTGGCTTATGAGACTGCTGGCCAGCAGCCTCCTGAAAGGATTACAGCTCACTCTACTAGAGCGGTGGCTTCCACATGGGCTTTTAAAAATGAGGCTTCTGTTGAAAAGATTTCCTAAAGCTTTGGTATTGGTATCTCACAAGTATTGGATGAATCCGTGGACTAGATACATCTTGAAAGAGAAAACAAAATTTCTCCAACATAGGTGTGTCCGGTCCACGGCGTCATCCTTACTTGTGGGATATTCTCCTCCCCAACAGGAAATGGCAAAGAGCCCAGCAAAGCTGGTCACATGATCCCTCCTAGGCTCCGCCTACC
Organism: Bombina bombina; assembly: GCF_027579735.1. Lineage (NCBI taxonomy): Eukaryota > Metazoa > Chordata > Amphibia > Anura > Bombinatoridae > Bombina > Bombina bombina. The sequence goes on along the minus strand of NC_069502.1, from coordinate 907,124,682 downwards.
CCAGTCATTCTCTTTGCCGTTGTACAGGCAACATCTCCACGGAGATGGCTTAGAGTTTTTTAGTGTTTAACTGTAGTTTTTATTATTCAATCAAGAGTTTGTTATTTTGAAATAGTGCTGGTATGTACTATTTACTCAGAAACAGAAAAGAGATGAAGATTTCTGTTTGTATGAGGAAAATGATTTTAGCAACCGTAACTAAAATCCATGGCTGTTCCACACAGGACTGTTGAGAGCAATTAACTTCAGTTGGGGGAACAGTGTGCAGTCTCTTGCTGCTTGAGGTATGACACATTCTAACAAGACGATGTAATGCTGGAAGCTGTCATTTTCCCTATGGGATCCGGTAAGCCATGTTTATTACGATGGTAAATAAGGGCTTCACAAGGGCTTATTAAGACGGTAGACTTTTCTGGGCTAAATCGATTCATTATTAACACTACATTATTATTTAGCCTTGAGGAATCATTTTATCTGGGTATATTGATATTATAATATCGGCAGGCACTGTATTAGACACCTTATTTCTTAGGGGCTTTCCCAAAGCATAAGCAGAGCCTCATTTTCGCGCCGGTGTGGCGCACTTGTTTTTGAGAAGCATGGCATGCAGTCGCATGTGAGAGGAGCTCTGATACTTAGAAAAGACTTTCTGAAGGCGTCATTTGGTATCGTATTCCCCTTTGGGTTTGGTTGGGTCTCAGCAAAGCAGATACCAGGGACTGTAAAGGGGTTAAAGTGTTAAAACGGCTCCGGTTCCGTTATTTTAAGGGTTAAAGCTTCCAAATTTGGTGTGCAATACTTTTAAGGCTTTAAGACACTGTGGTGAAAATTTGGTGAATTTTGTACAATTCCTTCATGTTTTTTCGCAATTGCAGTAATAAAGTGTGTTCAGTTTAAAATTTAAAGTGACAGTAACGGTTTTATTTTAAAACGTTTTTTGTACTTTATTATCAAGTGTATGCCTGTTTAACATGTCTGAACTACCAGATAGACTGTGTTCTGAATGTGGGGAAGCCAGAATTCCTGTTCATTTAAATAAATGTGATTTATGTGATAATGACAATGATGCCCAAGATGATTCCTCAAGTGAGGGGAGTAAGCATGGTACTGCATCATTCCCTCCTTCGTCTACACGAGTCTTGCCCACTCAGGAGGCCCCTAGTACATCTAGCGCGCCAATACTCCTTACTATGCAACAATTAACGGCTGTAATGGATAATTCTGTCAAAAACATTTTAGCCAAAATGAACCCTTGTCAGCGTAAGCGTGGCTGCTCTGTTTTAGTTACTGAAGAGCATGACGACGCTGATATTAATATCTCTGAAGGGCCCCTAACCCAATCTGAGGGGGCCAGGGAGGTTTTGTCTGAGGGAGAAATTACTGATTCAGGGAACATTTCTCAACAGGCTGAACCTGATGTAATTGCATTTAAATTTAAGTTGGAACATCTCCGCATTCTGCTTAAGGAGGTATTATCCACTCTGGATGATTGTGAAAAGTTGGTCATCCCAGAGAAACTATGTAAAATGGACAAGTTCCTAGAGGTGCCGGGGCTCCCAGAAGCTTTTCCTATACCCAAGCGGGTGGCGGACATTGTTAATAAAGAATGGGAAAGGCCCGGTATTCCTTTCGTCCCTCCCCCCATATTTAAAAAATTGTTTCCTATGGTCGACCCCAGAAAGGACTTATGGCAGACAGTCCCCAAGGTCGAGGGAGCGGTTTCTACTTTAAACAAACGCACCACTATACCCATAGAGGATAGTTGTGCTTTCAAAGATCCTATGGATAAAAAATTAGAAGGTTTGCTTAAAAAGATGTTTGTTCAGCAGGGTTACCTTCTACAACCAATTTCATGCATTGTCCCTGTCACTACAGCCGCATGTTTCTGGTTTGATGAGCTGATAAAGGCGCTCGATAGTGATTCTCCTCCTTATGAGGAGATTATGGACAGAATCAATGCTCTCAAATTGGCTAATTCTTTCACCCTAGACGCCACTTTGCAATTGGCTAGGTTAGCGGCTAAGAATTCTGGGTTTGCTATTGTGGCGCGCAGAGCGCTTTGGTTGAAATCTTGGTCGGCTGATGCGTCTTCCAAGAACAAGCTACTAAACATTCCTTTCAAGGGGAAAACGCTGTTTGGCCCTGACTTGAAAGAGATTATCTCTGATATCACTGGGGGTAAGGGCCACGCCCTTCCTCAGGATCGGCCTTTCAAGGCGAAAAATAGACCTAATTTTCGTCCCTTTCGTAAAAACGGACCAGCCCAAGGTGCTACGTCCTCTAAGCAAGAGGGTAATACTTCTCAAGCCAAGCCAGCTTGGAGACCAATGCAAGGCTGGAATAAGGGAAAGCAGGCCAAGAAACCTGCCACTGCTACCAAGACAGCATGAAATATTGGCCCCCGATCCGGGACCGGATCTGGTGGGGGGCAGACTCTCTCTCTTCGCTCAGGCTTGGGCAAGAGATGTTCTGGATCCTTGGGCGCTAGAAATAGTCTCCCAGGGTTATCTTCTGGAATTCAAGGGACTTCCCCCAAGGGGGAGGTTCCACAGGTCTCAGTTGTCTTCAGACCACATAAAAAGACAGGCGTTCTTACATTGTGTAGAAGACCTGTTAAAAATGGGAGTGATTCATCCTGTTCCACTAAGAGAACAAGGGATAGGGTTCTACTCCAATCTGTTCATAGTTCCCAAAAAAGAGGGAACGTTCAGACCAATCTTAGATCTCAAGATCTTAAACAAGTTTCTCAAGGTTCCATCGTTCAAGATGGAAACCATTCGAACTATTCTTCCTTCCATCCAGGAAGGTCAATTCATGACCACGGTGGATTTAAAGGATGCGTATCTACATATTCCTATCCACAAGGAACATCATCGGTTCCTAAGGTTCGCATTCCTGGACAAACATTACCAGTTCGTGGCGCTTCCTTTCGGATTAGCCACTGCTCCAAGGATTTTCACAAAGGTACTAGGGTCCCTTCTAGCGGTGCTAAGACCAAGGGGCATTGCAGTAGTACCTTACCTGGACGACATTCTGATTCAAGCGTCGTCCCTTCCTCAAGCAAAGGCTCACACGGACATCGTCCTGGCCTTTCTCAGATCTCACGGCTGGAAAGTGAACGTGGAAAAGAGTTCTCTATCCCCGTCAACAAGGGTTCCCTTCTTGGGAACAATTATAGACTCCTTAGAAATTAGGATCTTTCTAACAGAGGCCAGAAAAACAAAACTTCTAGACTCTTGTCGGATACTTCATTCCGTTCCTCTTCCTTCCATAGCTCAGTGCATGGAAGTGATCGGGTTGATGGTAGCGGCAATGGACATAGTTCCTTTTGCGCGCATTCATCTAAGACCATTACAACTGTGCATGCTCAGTCAGTGGAATGGGGACTATACAGACTTGTCTCCGAAGATACAAGTAAATCAGAGGACCAGAGACTCACTCCGTTGGTGGCTGTCCCTGGACAATCTGTCACAAGGGATGACGTTCCGCAGACCAGAGTGGGTCATTGTCACGACCGACGCCAGTCTGATGGGCTGGGGCGCGGTCTGGGGATCCCTGAAAGCTCAGGGTCTTTGGTCTCGGGAAGAATCTCTTCTACCGATAAATATTCTGGAGCTGAGAGCGATATTCAATGCTCTCAAGGCTTGGCCTCAGCTAGCGAGGACCAAGTTCATACGGTTTCAATCAGACAACATGACGACTGTTGCGTACATCAACCATCAGGGGGGAACAAGGAGTTCCCTAGCGATGGAAGAAGTGACCAAAATCATTCTATGGGCGGAGTCTCACTCCTGCCACCTGTCTGCTATCCACATCCCAGGAGTGGAAAATTGGGAAGCGGATTTTCTGAGTCGTCAGACATTGCATCCGGGGGAGTGGGAACTCCATCCGGAAATCTTTGCCCAAGTCACCCAGCGGTGGGGCATTCCAGACATGGATCTAATGGCCTCTCGTCAGAACTGCAAAGTTCCTTGCTACGGGTCCAGATCCAGGGATCCCAAGGCGGCTCTAGTGGATGCACTAGTAGCACCTTGGACCTTCAAACTAGCTTATGTGTTCCCGCCGTTTCCTCTCATCCCCAGGCTGGTAGCCAGGATCAATCAGGAGAGGGCGTCGGTGATCTTGATAGCTCCTGCGTGGCCACGCAGGACTTGGTATGCAGATCTGGTGAATATGTCATCGGCTCCACCTTGGAAGCTACCTTTGAGACGAGACCTTCTTGTTCAGGGTCCGTTCGAACATCCGAATCTGGTTTCACTCCAGCTGACTGCTTGGAGATTGAACGCTTGATTCTATCGAAGCGAGGATTCTCAGATTCTGTTATTGATACTCTTGTTCAGGCCAGAAAGCCTGTAACTAGAAAGATTTACCACAAGATTTGGAAAAAATATATCTGTTGGTGTGAATCTAAAGGATTCCCTTGGGACAAGGTTAAGATTCCTAAGATTTTATCCTTCCTTCAAGACGGATTAGAAAAAGGATTATCTGCAAGTTCCCTGAAGGGACAGATTTCTGCCTTGTCTGTGTTACTTCACAAAAAGCTGGCAGCTGTGCCAGATGTTCAAGCTTTTGTTCAGGCTCTGGTTAGAATTAAGCCTGTTTACAAACCTTTGACTCCTCCTTGGAGTCTCAATTTAGTTCTTTCAGTTCTTCAGGGGGTTCCGTTTGAACCCTTACATTCCGTTGATATTAAGTTATTATCTTGGAAAGTTTTGTTTTTAGTTGCAATTTCTTCTGCTAGAAGAGTTTCAGAATTATCTGCTCTGCAGTGTTCTCCTCCTTATCTGGTGTTCCATGCAGATAAGGTGGTTTTACGTACTAAACCTGGTTTTCTTCCAAAAGTTGTTTCTAACAAAAACATTAACCAGGAGATTATCGTACCTTCTCTGTGTCCGAAACCAGTTTCAAAGAAGGAACGTTTGTTGCACAATTTGGATGTTGTTCGCGCTCTAAAATTCTATTTAGATGCTACAAAGGATTTTAGACAAACATCTTCCTTGTTTGTTGTTTACTCCGGTAAAAGGAGAGGTCAAAAAGCAACTTCTACCTCTCTCTCCTTTTGGATTAAAAGCATCATCAGATTGGCTTACGAGACTGCAGGACGGCAGCCTCCCGAAAGAATCACAGCTCATTCCACTAGGGCTGTGGCTTCCACATGGGCCTTCAAGAACGAGGCTTCTGTTGATCAGATATGTAGGGCAGCGACTTGGTCTTCACTGCACACTTTTACCAAATTTTACAAGTTTGATACTTTTGCTTCTTCTGAGGCTATTTTTGGGAGAAAGGTTTTGCAAGCCGTGGTGCCTTCCATTTAGGTGACCTGATTTGCTCCCTCCCTTCATCCGTGTCCTAAAGCTTTGGTATTGGTTCCCACAAGTAAGGATGACGCCGTGGACCGGACACACCTATGTTGGAGAAAACAGAATTTATGTTTACCTGATAAATTACTTTCTCCAACGGTGTGTCCGGTCCACGGCCCGCCCTGGTTTTTTTAATCAGGTCTGATATTTTATTTTCTTTAACTACAGTCACCACGGTACCATATGGTTTCTCCTATGCAAATATTCCTCCTTAACGTCGGTCGAATGACTGGGGTAGGCGGAGCCTAGGAGGGATCATGTGACCAGCTTTGCTGGGCTCTTTGCCATTTCCTGTTGGGGAGGAGAATATCCCACAAGTAAGGATGACGCCGTGGACCGGACACACCGTTGGAGAAAGTAATTTATCAGGTAAACATAAATTCTGTTTTATGCTTACCTGATAAATTTCTTTCTCTTGCGATGTATCGAGTACACGGCCGCCCTGTCTATTTAAGACAGGTAGTATATTTTATTAAAAAAACTTCAGTCACCTCTGCATCCTATAGTTTCTCCTTTTTTCTTCCTAGCCTTCGGTCGAATGACTGGGGGGTGGAGTTAGGGGAGGAGCTATATAGACAGCTCTGCGGTGAGTGCTCTCTTTGCCACTTCCTGTTGGGAAGGAGAATATCCCCCAAGTATTGGATGAATCCATGGACTCGATACATTGCAAGAGAAAAAAATTTATCGGGTAAGCATAAATTTAGTTTTTTCTTCTTGGACTCGGGCTGTGTGTTTTATCGCAGTATATATCCTGGGTTCTTCTGTGCTTGCTGTTCGAGGTCTTTCTTTTCCTCGACGAGTTAGTCTGCCAGCTTGTTGGGCAGATTTGGGACGTGTGGCCCCAGGTCCTGACTACTGGAATCTGACCCCTTCTCTTGGATCTCATCGTAGGTCTGGGAGAGGAGTCTAGGGTTCAGTCCGTCCAAGTGTCGGCTTCTCTCCTTAAGTCCCTGTTATCCCCTTGGGTGTTAGGGGTTGGGTCAGGCTGGTTTACATTGTTCTCCTTTGGGAGTTTGGAATTGGTGGCGGATTAGGTACCCGGGGATGGGCTTCTGGGCCTTCTTTTTTGCCCTATTGTCCTCATTAGGTCTGGGATTTGACTCTAGACTGTTTGCCCTTTTCCTTCTTTTTTTGTCCTGCATTTGCGGATCTTTACTTGGCACATGATGGTTGCACGTTAGTTTGCTTTGCTGCCGGTGTTGTGGGGGCTTGAGAGCCTGTCTCTCATAGAGCTTATTTTTTTGTGTTGGGCTCTGGATAGTCTGTCTTAACGTTTTTCCTATGGCCTGTGGCAGACTCCCCTGACGGGGGGGGCGGGTGTTTTTTTTGGGGTCTGCTGCCACTCTGCCCTTTGGGGTGTTCGGTGCCTGTACCCTCATCGGTAGATGGTTTCAATGTCTTGGAGACACATCCTCTCGGTCCTTTCATAGGGGGATTCTGATTCCCCTAAAAAGATGGGTTATTGGTCCTTAGTGGGGGTTTTCGGAGGATCCATCTGTCAGCTTGGATGCTTGACTTAGATCTAGCCATCTTATTGTCCTGAAGATTGAGGTTCGTTTCCATCTGGTTTACATACGTTTATGTTGCCTTGTGGGCTTGCTCTTTGGGATTACGTGTTCTCTGGTTTGTGGGACTTATACCTGGGTTCTGGTCGCTTTTTCTTCGACGCCTGCCTGGTTATTTTTTCTCTCTCCCTTTGGGTGGTACCCAAGCGATATGTTGCTTAGTGGTCTCTTGCTCCTCTGGGGGAGTGGGATCCTTAGGGATTCTTCGGTTGTCGAGAAGATTGGTTCTCAAATGAGTTTCGGCTGCTCTGCGGCCTCTAGCGGTGTTGTGTTGGTCTACACCGTCTGGGTTGAGAAGGAGCGTGATGTTTTGTGTTCCTTTGGGTAGTGACTGTGTTTCCTCTCTCACGCTTTTAAGCATGGTCATTTTTTCTCGATCGTTCTTTGGCTGCGGAAGTTCTTCCTAGCTTGTGAGGCATCCTCAGTCTATTGTGGACTGGTTGTGGGTCTTGACTGTGGTAAGGGATGTTCCCTTCATGATCCTTATCGCTGGTGACGCTCGTCCACACGGTGTAGCGGTTTCTGCATCTGCCGGTCCTTGGGATCCTTTGTTCTCTCTGGTCATTTCCTGTTTTCTGCTGCTTTTTTTTCTACCCTGACATATGTTCAGGTGAGTCTGGCGAGCGGATCTTGGTTGTCTTCTTGTAGGCCTGAGTTGGTCTTTCTGTCCTGTCTGGTTTTCCCTCTGGGAATTGTTAGTCGGGTTCCCCTTGTCAGTTTAAGGGGCTGTGACTGGGTTGTTGCCCATGCCAGTGGGGCCCTCAGGGCCTGTGTCTCAGTTGCATCTACTTGTGGTAACTGTCCAGGTACTTTGGACTGTCGGTGGTTTTGTTTTTTCTTTCAATGAGGTTGTTCCCAGTTTTCGGACGAAACGGGACTTTGTTTTCAGGGCATATGTTTTTTCGGTGGGTGCCTTCAATGGTCCGCCTCTTACCCACCCATCTTGGCATTCTGTGTCCTCTTTGGCTTGGGTATAAATTTCCCATAAGTAATGAATGCGGCTGTGGACTCTTTCCCATTAGGAAGAAAAACATAAATTATGCTTACCTGATAATTTCCTTTTCTTCCATGGGAAAGAGTCCACAGCCCCTGCCCGTTTTTGAGGTGTTGTTGTTTTTTCCGTCTTCTGGCACCTTTTCACCTTGATGCTTCTTCCACTGTTCCTTGTTCCTCGACTGAATGACTGGGGGATAGGGGAAGTGGGAGGAGTATTTAAGCCTTTGGCTGGTGGGTCTTTGGCTCCTCCTGGTGGCCAGGTTCTTATTTTCCCATACGTAATGAATGTGGCTGTGTACTCTTTCCCACGGAAGAAAAGGAAATTTTCAGGAAAGCATAATTTATGTTTTTACATCGGAACTTTCTTTCCAACCTCCAGGACAACCCCAGATTAGAATAGGTACAGGTCTTTTCAGAGGCGGCGGTTCTTTGGTGCGCTTTCATTTCTCTCTGAGGAGAAAGTTCCAGTGCTGTCAGTTCCGGTTGTGTCGTAGTTGTCGGCTGCTCCGATATTGTCGGGCTCACATGACGGATTGCAGGTCGGGAGTTCAGTCGGTTCATTCAGTAAAGCTACTGTTGAGTGGTAAAATCGTTTCCAGGCAGCAGGACAGGTAGGCACCTCAGTAAAGTTGCTGAGGTTTAGTGGGTTGCCTTGGGTATATTACAGTATATCTGTTATCTTCTTAAATTAGATATTTAAAGGAACAGTAACATTTTGTGTACTGATTATCTTTAGACTAAAATTAAAGCAGCTTTTTATTTTTTTGTTACAAGATGGCCCAAGAGGCTTTGCAGATTGTTGCATGCATGTTATGTTTTGATTCCTAGGTGGAACCACCAGTACTATTTTGTTCTTCTTGTATTGAGAGAACTTTGTGTTATAAAGATAGACTTTTTGAACATGAGCCACCCTTAGATAAGGCAGATGCTGTTCAGGGGTCTCCTGTACCAGATATGCCACAACTGGTCCCCCCAAGCGTCCCAAGCTTGTACAACACCTGCAGTGCCCTGCGTTTTCACTCACAATCCAATAGGATTTTCTTTGCAAGACATTGCTACTCATGTACCTTCTGCGGTGTCTGAGGCGCTGTCTGCTTTTCCCATGCTTTAGAGAAAGTGCAAGAGGAAGCTTAAGGAATCAGTAAGTAAGGTTTTTGATCAGGTTGTAGCTAGCCAAGTTTCCCTTGCTCAAAAATCTGATGAGGAAGACACTTTGGCGGTGTCTGAAGGTAAAATCTCAGATTCTGACAGCGTAATTCCTGCTTCTGATGCTGAAGTTGTATCCTTCAGGTTTAAGCTGGAACACCTCTACCTGTTCCTTAAGGAGGTTTTAGCTACCTTGAACGACTGATACGACTGTCGTAGTCAATCCTAAGAAGTCTAGTAAACTAAACAAGTACTTTGACGTTCCCTCCGCAGTGGAGTTTTTCCCTGTACCAGACCATGCTACAGAGATTATTGCACTGGAGTAGGAGAGACCTGGATTTCCCTTTTCTCCATCTCCAATTTTCAAGAAAATGTTTCCAATAGCTTACTCTATTAAGGAGTCTTGGCAAACGTTTCCCAAGGTGGAAGGGGCCATTTCCATTTTGGCTAAGAGAACCACTATTCCCATAGAGGATAGCTGTTCCTTTAAGGATCCTATGGATAAGAAGTTGGAGGCATTGTTAAAGAAAATGTATGTTCACCAGGGTCTACAATGGCAGTGTGCATTGCCACTGTCACCAGCACGGCAGCCTACTGGTTTGATGCTTTGTCTGATTCTATTCAGACAGATGTGCCTCTTGAGGAGATCCAAGATAGGATTAAGGCTCTTAAATTGGCCAATTCCTTCATCACGGATGCATCCTTACAAGTCATTAAGTTGGGAGCAAAAATATCTGATTTTGCTGTTCTAGCTCGCAGAGCCTTATGGTTGAAATCCTGGTCTTCGGATGTTTTATCTAAGTCCACACTTTTGGCGATCCCCTTCAAGGGTAAGACCTTGTTTGGGCCGGGATTGGCTGAAATTATTTCTGATATTAAAGGAGGAAAAAGAAATTTCCTCCCACAGGATAAGAGAAATAAACAGAAGGGGTGTCGGAGTAATTTTCGTTCCTTTCAAAACTTTAGAGGTAAGCCTCCCCTCCCCTCTTCCAAGCAAGAACAGTCCAAGTCTCCCTGGAAACCCAATCAGTCTTGGAACAAGGAGAAGCAATCTAAGAAGCCTGCAAATGATTCAAAGTCAACATGAAGGACCTGCCCCCGATCTGGAAGCTGATATTGTTGGTGGCAGACTTTCTCACTTCGCTCAAACCTGGGTTCTGGATGTTTCGGATCCCTGAGCATTGGACATCGTGTCCCAGGGATACAAACTAGAGTTCCAAACCTTTCCTCCCAGGGGCAGGTTCCTCCTCTCAAGATTATCTGTAGACCAGATAAAAAGAGAGGCGTTCTTACATTGTGTTCGGGATCTTTCCACCCTGGGAGTGATAGTTCCTGTTCCAATGCAGGAACAGGGTCTGGGATTCTACTCCAATCTGTTCGTGGTTCCCAAAAAAGAGGGAACTTTCAGACCGATTTTAGATCTCAAAAGTCTAAACAAGTTCCTCAGAGTACCGTCCTTCAAGATGGAAACTATTCATCCATTCTTCCCTTGGTTCAAGAAGGTCAGTTCATGACAACTGTAGACCTAAAGGATGCGTACCTTCATGTTCCCATCTACATGGATCATCAGAAGTTTCTGAGGTTCACATTTCTAGACAAGCACTTCCAGTTTGTGGCTCTTCCATTAGGCCTTTCCACAGCTCCCAGAATTTTCTCAAAGGTCCTGGGGGCTCTGTTGGCGGTGCTCCGGTCACGGGGCGTTGCAGTGGCGACATATCTGGACGTTATTCTCGTTCAGGCGCTGTCTTTTCAACAAGCAAACACTCATATGGAGATCTTATTGTCTTTTCTTCGCTCCCATGGATGGAAGGTGAATTTGTCTGATGGTAACTGCCATGGACATCATTCCGTTTGGTCGTTTCCATCTCAGACCTCTGCAGTTATGCATGTTCAGGCAATGGAGCGGGGATTATGCGGATCTGTCTCCGCAATTAGAACTGGATCAGGCAACAAGAGATTCTCTTCCGTGGTATTTGTCTCAGGAATATCTCTCCCATTGAACCTGCTTCCGCAGACCTACCTGGGTAATTGTGATCACAGATGCCAACCTGTTGGGATGGGGAGCAGTCTGGGGCTCGTTAAAGGCTCAGGGTCTATGGAATCGGGAGGAGTCAGTTCTCCCCATAAACATCCTAGAGCTTAGAGCAATTTTCAATGCTGTTCTGGCCTGGCCTCAGTTAGCTTCAGCCCGGTTTATCAGTTTCCAGTTGGACAACATAACTTCAGTGGCTTACATAAACCATCAGGGAGGAACTCGGAGTTCCTTGGCCATGACAGAGGTAGCCAAAATTATTCAGTAGGCGGAGACCCACAACTGCTGTCTATCTGCGATCCACATTCCAGGAGTGGACAATTGGGAAGCGGATTTTCTGAGCAGACAGACCTTTCACCCGGGGGAGTGGGAACTCCATCCGGAGGTGTTTTCCAGCTTGATCCTCAAATGGGGACAGCCGGAGCTGGATCTCATGGCATCTCGACAGAATGCCAAGCTCCCAAGGTACAGGTCGAGGTCAAGGGATGCTCAGGCTGTACTGATGCTCTGGCGGTTCCTTGGAATTTCAGTCTAGCATACCTATTTCCTCCGTTTGCTCTCCTTCCACGGGTCATTGCTCAAATCAAACAGGAGAGGGCGTCGGTGATCCTCATTGCACCGGCGTGGCCTCGCAGGATTTGATATGCAGACCTAGTGGAGATGTCATCTGTTCCACCTTGGAGACTTCCACTGAGGAAGGACCTTCTACTTCAAGGGCCCTTCCTTCATCCAAATCTAATTTCTCTAAAGCTGACTGCTTGGAGATTGAACGCTTTATTTTATCTAAGCGCTTTTTTTCTGAGTCGTTCATTGAGACCTTGATCTAGGCTTGTATGCCTGTGACTAGAAAGATTTACCTTAATATATAGCGCAAATATCTGTACTGGTTTGAATCCAAGGGGTTCTCGTGGTGTAGAGTCAGGATTCCTAGGATTTTGTCCTTTCTCCAGGAAGGTGTGGAGAAGGGTTTGTCTGCAAGTACTTTGAAGGGTCAAATATCTGCCTTGTCTATATAATTGCATAAACGTCTGGCGGATGTGCCAGATATGCAATCCTTCTGTCAGGCCTTGGTCAGAATCAGGCCTGTGTTCAAACCTGTTACTCCTCCCTGGAGTCTTAACCTTTTTCTTAAAGTTCTTCAGCAGACTCCGTTTGAGCCAATGCATTCCTTAGATATTAAGATGTTATCTTGGAAAGTTTTGTTTCTTGTTGCAATTTCTTCTGCTCAAAGAGTCTCTGAACTCTCGGTGTTGCAGTTTGAATCCCCTTACCTTATCTTTTATTCGGATAAGCTGGTTCTGTGTACTAAAGGGACACTGAACCCAAATGTTTTCTATCGTGATTCAGATAGAGCATGCCATTTTAAGCATCTTTCTAATTCACTCCTATTATCAAATGTTTTTTATTCTCTTGGTATCTTTATTTGAAATGCAAAAATAAAAGTTTAGATGCCGGCCCATTTTTGGTGAACAACCTGGGTTGTTCTTGCTGATTGGTGGATAAATTCATCCATCAATAAAAAGTGCTGTCCAGAGTACTGAACCAAAGAAAGCTTAGCTGCATTCTTTTTCAAAACGAAGAAAAATTGATAATAGGAGTAAATGAGAAAGTTGCTTAAAATTGCATGCTCTATCTGAATCATGAAAGAAAAAAATTAATTCAGTGTCCCTTAAGTTAGGTTTCCTCCCTAAGGTGGCTTCAGATAGGAATATAAATCAAGAAATCGTTGTTCCTTCTTTGTGTTCTAATCCTTCTTCTCATAAAGAATGTTTACTGCACAACCTAGATGTGGTGCGTGCGTTGAAATACTATTTGCAGACGACTAAGGATTTTCGCCGGTTTTCTGCTTTTGTTTGTCATTTTCTCTGGGAAACGCAAGGGCAGAAAGCTACTGCTACTTCTCTTTCTTTCTGGCTTAAGAGTATAATTCGCTTGGCCTATGAATCTGCTGGACAGCAGCCTCCTGAGGGATTCATGGCTCATTCTACTAGGGCTGTTTCTTCATCCTAGGCCTTAAAAAATGAAGCTTCTGTGGAACAGATTTGCAAGGCTGCAACTTGGTCCTCTCTTCACACTTTTTCAAAATTATATAAATTTTATACTTATGCCTTGGCTGAGGCTTCTTTTGGGAGAAAGGTTCTTCAAGCAGTGGTGCCTTCTGTTTAGGTTACCTGTCTTGTCCCCCCCTAATCATCTGTGTCCTCTAGCTTGGGCATTGATTCCCAACAGTAATTACTGATGATCCGTGGACTCACTGTGTCATTAGAAAGAAAACGAAATGTATGCTTACCTGATAAATTTCTTTCTTTCTTGACACGGTGAGTCCACGGCCCCCCCTGTATTTTTCAGACGTTGTTTTTTTATAAACCTCAGGCACCCCTGCACCTTGTGTTGCTTCCTTTCTCTCCTGTTCCTTCGGTCGAATGACTGTGGTTGGTGGGAAGGGGAAGGGAAGTGATGCTCTTTGCCTCCTCCTGCTGGCCAGGAGTGATATTCCCAACAGTAATTACTGATGATCTGTGGACTCACCGTGTCAAGAAAGAAAGAAATGTATTAGGTAAGCATACATTTTGTTTTCCTTCAATACTGGGAGAGTCTACAGCTCCCGCCCGTGCTCTCTGATGGGCGGCCCTAAATTTAAGTTGTTTTCTTCTGGCACCTTTTTCACCTTGATATTTCTCCTACTGTTCCTTGTTCCCTCGGCGGAATAACTGGGGGATGAGGGAAGTGGGGGAGGTATTTAAGCCTTTGGCTGGGGTGTCTTTGCCTCCTCCTGGTGGCCAGGTTTTGTATTCCCACAAGTAATTAATGCAGCGGTGGACTCTCCCTCTATCAAAGGAAAGGAAATTATCTGGTAAGTCATAATTTATGTTTTTATTTAGTAATTTTTCCTATTGGCTTTGCACCCAGGCTTGTCTGGAGTTAACTTCCTCAGTCCCTGAAAGCTGTGCAGCTGTCTGTGAATGCTGGTGAGCACCCAGGGCTGTGAGTTTTGCAGGTTTATGGGATGGGTACCCAGTTCAGGAAACAGTTACTTTGAAATTGGGTAAAATATAAACATTTTAAAGCCAACAGTTTGTATGATGCATTCTAACCCCAAGCAAATGATTAAACTTTCTAAAACCTAGCAACATCACTGATCTGCGAGTGTGCACCAGTCCAGTCACAAAATGCGAGAATACTCATGCACCCAGTATGAACTGGCAGAACCTCACATTATTAAGATAAGAGAATGGTTTTAAAGAGAGCAGCAGGCACAGGAAATATACTCAATAACATAGTTAGTAGTAACAATTCTATTTTAGTTGTGTGAATCATTCTCATGCTAGAAGATAAAGTTCTGTATGCATAAATAATGTATATACATATATTGTTACAAATCCGTTTCCTAGGATTGTAATACAAATTTGTTAAATATCCAGAGCTTAATAATAAACTGATATTATTATTATTATTATTATTATTATTAATAAACATAGAAACATATATATTGACAGCAGATAAGAGCCATAGGCCCAGCAAGTATGCCCAATATTTCCTAAAAGTATACATTTATCTAGTTTGTAGGATAGCCTGATGCTTGTCCCAGGCATTCATAAAGTTCCCCCACAGTGTTTGTCATCACCTCCTGTGAAAGTTTATTCCATGAATCAATCACCCTTTCTGTAAAGAATAGCTTATTAAAATTACTCCTGAATCTACTACCCTTCAGCTTGAGATCATGACCCCTTGTTCTTGAATTTTCCTTTTTATGTAAAACACTCACTTGGCTCAGTTTTACTAAGCTCTTTAATATACTTGAAAGTTGCTATCATATCACCTCTTTCCCTTCTCTCCTATAAGCTATACATATTTAGATTGTTGAGCCTCTCCTGGTAACTTTTATTTTTCTCCAACATTGGTGTGTCCGGTCCACGGCTTCATCCTTACTTTTGGGATATTCTCTTCCCTAACAGAAAATGGCAAAGAGACACACAGCAAAAGCTGTCCATATAGCCCCTCCTCTGGCCCCGCCCCCAGTCATTCTCTTTGCCGCTCTGAACAAGTAGCATCTCCACGGGGATGGTAAAGAGTATGTGGTGTTAAGTTTTTTATTCTTCTATCAAGAGTTTGTTATTTTAAAATAGTGCCGGTTTGTACTATTTACTCTGCAACAGAAAATGAAGAAGATTTCTGTTAAAGAGGAGTATGATTTTAGCACTAGTAACTAAAATCCATTACTGTTCCCACGCAAGGCTGTTGAAACCAGAGAACTTCAGTTGAGGGGGAACAGTTTGCAGGCTTATCTGCTTCAGGTATGATCAGTCATATTTGTAACAAGACATGTTAATGCTAGAAGACTGTCAGTTTTTTTCCCTTAAGGGATAAGGAAGCCATTTTCTTAGATAACAGATTAAGGCTTATAAATGGGCTCTATACTGGTTGACACTATGGTGGGCTAAATCGATTGGTTTATTTCATATTTATATGGCATTTAGAGTGTGTTTGTGTAATTAAAAACACTTTGGGAACGTTTTTTTCGCCTGGCAGTCGGTTAGACTACTATTCCAGTCAGAAAGGCCCCTTCACTCAGAGGAAGGAGGCCCCGTTTTCGCGCCTCAATTGCGCAGTTTTCTTCCAAGGCAGTGCATGCAGCTTCGTGTGAGGGGTCCTGTGGCTCAAAAAAACGGACTCAGAAAGGTTTACCTCAGTGGTAAATAACTCCCAGGGAAGGTAAAAGGCTGAAGCAAGGCTGTGGCAGTGATTGTAGTGTGTTAAGATTGTTGATTTGAACAAATAGCTCCGGTTTGCTCATTTTAAGGGTTAAAGTCTTGAAACTTGGTGTGCAATACTTTCAAGGCATTAGGACACTGGGGTGCAAATTTTGTTAACATCGGATATTGCCTTCATAGTTTTTCAAACTTGCAGAAATAAAGGGTTCCTTTTTATTATTTAAAGGGACAGTAACGGTTTTGTTTAAAAACGTTTTTATTGCATTATTAGCCTGCCAAATTCTGTCTAACATGTCTGTACCTTCAGATAGCATATGTTCTGTGTGTATAGAGGCCAAGGTGGTTCCCCCTTTAACTATTTGTGCAAAATGTGCCAGGGCGCCTAAACAAAGTCAGGACAGTGATGTCACATTTAATAGAATTGCCCAAGATGAAGATAGTGGGGATAGTTCCTCATCCTCTCCTTCTGTGTCAACACCAGTTTTGCCCACGCAGGCGATACCCAGTACACCTAGCGCGCCAATGCTTGTTACTATGCAGCAATTAACTGCAGTAATGGATAATTCTATAGCAAATTTATTATCCAAACTGCCATCATTCCCTAGAAAGCGTGATTGCTCAGTTTTAAACACAGAGGATGAGCAAGTTGGCGCTGACGATAACTTATCTGTTGTACCCTCACATCAATCTGAATTGTCAGTGAGGGAGGGTCTGTCTGAAGGGGAAGTTTCTGATTCAGGAAAAGTTTCACAGCAGGCAGAACCTGATATCGTGGCATTTAAATTTAAGTTAGAACATCTCCGCGCCCTGCTTAAGGAGGTGCTAACTACGCTCGATGATTGTGATTCTTTGTTAATTCCAGAGAAGCTGTGCAAAATGGACAAATTCTTAGAGGTCCCAGTGCACGCTGATGCCTTTCCGATACCCAAGAGGGTGGCGGACATAATGACTAAGGAGTGGGAAAGGCCAGGTATTCCTTTTGTTCCACCTCCTATATTCAAGAAAATGTTCCCCATTGTTGACCCCAGAAGGGACGCATGGCAAACGGTTCCTAAGGTTGAGGGGGCTAGCCAAGCGCACGACTATTCCTATTGAGGACAGTTGTGCTTTCAAGGATCCTATGGATAAAAAATTGGAAGGCTTGCTAAAAAAGATATTTGTCCAGCAAGGTTTCCTTCTTCAACCAATTTCGTGCATTATTCCTGTCACCACGGCA
Organism: Bombina bombina; assembly: GCF_027579735.1. NCBI lineage: Eukaryota > Metazoa > Chordata > Amphibia > Anura > Bombinatoridae > Bombina > Bombina bombina. Next base: position 907,107,655 of record NC_069502.1, on the reverse strand, counting down.
GCGTCTTTTTGGTTCGAGGAACTAGAAAATTCGCTTCAAAAGGAGACTCCATATGATGAGGTCATGGACAGAATTCACGCACTGAAGTTGGCTAATTCCTTTATCTTGGATGCCGCTTTCCAATTGGCTAAGTTAGCGGCGAAGAATTCAGGTTTTGCTATAGTGGCTCGCAGAGCGCTTTGGCTAAAATCTTGGTCGGCGGATGTGTCGTCCAAAACTAAATTGCTTAATATTCCTTTCAAGGGTAAGACCCTTTTTGGGCCGGAATTGAAAGAGATTATTTCTGATATTACTGGTGGTAAGGGCCATGCCCTCCCACAGGATAAGCCTTTCAAGGCTAAGAACAAATCTAATTTTCGTTCCTTTCGCAATTTCAGGAACGGACCAAATCCTAACTCTGCAGCTTCTAGACAAGAAGGCAACGCTTCCATGCCTAAACCAGCATGGAAACCATTGCAAGGCTGGAACAAGGGTAAACAGGCCAAGAAGCCTGCTGCTGCTACCAAGACAGCATGAAGGGGTAGCCCCCGATCTGGGACCGGATCTAGTAGGGGGCAGACTTTCTCTCTTTGCTCAGGCTTGGGCAAGAGATGTTCCGGATCCCTGGGCACTAGAAATAGTCTCTCAGGGGTATCTTCTAGAGTTCAAGGAACTTCCTCCAAGGGGAAGGTTCCACATGTCTCGCTTGTCTTCAGACCAGATAAAAAGACAGGCATTCTTACATTGCGTAGGAGACCTATTAAAGATGGGAGTGATACACCCAGTTCCAACAGCGGAACAAGGCCTGGGTTTTTACTCAAACCTGTTCGTAGTTCCCAAAAAAGAGGGAACTTTCAGACCAATTCTGGATTTAAAAATTCTAAACAAATTCCTCAGAGTTCCTTCTTTCAAGATGGAAACTATTAGGACGATTTTACCAACAATCCAGGAGGGTCAATATATGACTACCGTGGATTTAAAGGATGCGTATCTGCATATTCCTATCCACAAAGATCATCATCAGTTCCTGAGGTTCGCCTTTCTGGACAAACATTATCAGTTCGTGGCTCTTCCATTCGGTTTAGCCACTGCTCCCAGAATTTTCACAAAGGTCTTAGGGTCCCTTCTAGCGGTGCTAAGGCCGAGGGGCATTGCTATAGCACCTTACCTAGACGACATTCTAATCCAAGCGTCGTCTCTTTCCAAAGCAAGGGCTCATACAGACATTGTATTAGCTTTTCTCAGGTCTCACGGGTGGAAGGTGAACATGGAAAAAGAGTTCCCTGTCCCCGTCCACAAGGCTTCCTTTTCTGGGAACAATAATAGATTCTGTAAAAATGAAAATATTTCTGACAGAGGTCAGAAAGTTAAAGCTTCTAAACGCTTGTCAAGTTCTTCAATCTATTCCTCTGCCTTCCATAGCTCAGTGCATGGAGGTAATAGGGTTAATGGTTGCAGCAATGGACGTGGTTCCTTTTGCTCGAATTCATCTAAGACCATTGCAACTGTGCATGCTCAAACAGTGGAATGGGGATTATGCAGACTTGTCTCCCCAGATTCAAGTAGACCAGGTAACCAGAGAATCACTCCGCTGGTGGTTGACTCAGGATCACCTGTCTCAGGGCATGAGTTTCCGCAGACCAGAGTGGGTCATCGTCACGACCGACGCCAGTCTCTTAGGCTGGGGTGCGATCTGGGACTCCCTGAAAGCTCAGGGCCTATGGTCTCGGGAAGAGTCTCTTCTTCCGATAAACATTTTGGAACTGAGAGCGATATTCAATGCGCTCCTGGCCTGGCCTCAACTAGCGTAGGCCGGATTCATAAGATTTCAGTCGGACAACATGACGACTGTAGCGTACATCAATCATCAGGGGGGAACAAAGAGTTCCTTGGCGATGAGAGAGGTATCCAAGATCATCAAATGGGCGGAGGATCACTCCTGCCATCTATCTGCAATTCACATCCCAGGAGTAGACAACTGGGAGGCGGATTATTTGAGTCGTCAGACTTTCCATCCGGGGGAGTGGGAACTCCACCCGGAGGTATTTGCCCAGTTAACTCAACTATGGGGCATTCCAGATATGGATCTGATGGCGTCTCGTCAGAACCACAAGGTTCCTCGTTACGGGTCCAGATCCAGGGATCCCAAGGCGATACTAGTGGATGCATTGGTGGCACCTTGGTCGTTCAATCTAGCTTATGTGTTTCCACCGTTCCCTCTCCTTCCCAGGCTTGTAGCCAGGATCAAACAGGAGAAGGCCTCGGTGATACTGATAGCTCCTGCGTGGCCACGCAGGACTTGGTATGCAGACCTGGTGAATATGTCATCGGCTCCACCATGGAAGCTACCTTTGAGACAGGATCTTCTAGTACAAGGTCCGTTCGAACATCCAAATCTAGTCTCTCTGCAACTGACTGCTTGGAAATTGAATGCTTGATTTTATCTAAGCGTGGGTTTTCAGATTCAGTTATAGATACTCTGATTCAGGCCAGGAAGCCTGTGACTAGGAAGATTTACCATAAGATATGGAAAAAATATATCTGTTGGTGCGACTCCAAGGGATACTCTTGGAGTAAAATCAAAATTCCGAGGATTCTTTCCTTTCTCCAAGAGGGTTTGGATAAAGGTTTGTCAGCTAGTTCTCTAAAAGGACAGATATCTGCTCTGTCTGTTTTGTTGCACAAGCGTCTGGCAGCAGTGCCAGATATACAGGTGTTTGTACAGGCTTTAGTTAGAATCAAGCCTGTCTACAGACCTTTGACTCCTCCTTGGAGTCTAAATTTAGTTCTTTCAGTTCTTCAAGGGGTTCCGTTTGAACCTTTGCATTCCATAGATATTAAGTTACTATCTTGGAAAGTTCTGTTTTTAGTTGCTATTTCTTCTGCTAGAAGAGTTTCTGAATTATCTGCTTTACAGTGTACTCCTCCCTATCTGGTATTTCATGCAGATAAGGTAGTTTTACGTACCAAACCTGGTTTTCTTCCAAAAGTAGTTTCCAACAGGAATATTAACCAGGAAATAGTTGTTCCTTCCCTATGTCCGAATCCAGTTTCGAAGAAGGAACGTTTGTTACACAACCTAGATGTGGTCCGTGCTTTGAAATTCTATTTAGAAGCAACAAAGGATTTCAGACAAAATTCATCCTTGTTTGTCGTGTATTCTGGTAAGAGGAGAGGGCAGAAAGCTACTGCTACCTCTCTTTCTTTTTGGCTGAAAAGCATCATCTGATTGGCTTATGAGACTGCCGGACGGCAGCCTCCTGAACGAATTACAGCTCATTCTACTAGAGCTGTGGCTTCCACATGGGCCTTCAAGAACGAGGCTTCTGTTGATCAGATCTGTAAGGCAGCGACTTGGTTTTCTCTGCATACTTTTGCCAAATTTTACAAATTTGATACTTATTCTTCTTCGGAGGCTGTTTTTGGGAGAAAGGTTTTGCAAGCCGTGGTGCCTTCTGTTTAGGTAACCTGATTTGCTCCCTCCCTTCATCCGTGTCCTAAAGCTTTGGTATTGGTTCCCACAAGTAAGGATGAAGCCGTGGACCAGACACACCAATGTTGGAGAAAACAGAATTTATGTTTACCTGATAAATTTCTTTCTCCAACGGTGTGTCCGGTCCACGGCCCTCCCTGGTTTTTAATCAGGTTTGAGAAATTTCTTTCTTTATACACTACAGTCACCACGGCACCCTAAAGTTTTTCCTTTTTCTCCTAACCGTCGGTCGAATGACTGGGGGGTGGTGCCATAGGAGGGGCTATATGGACAGCTTTTGCTGTGTGCCTCTTTGCCATTTCCTGTTAGGGAAGAGAATATTCCCACAAGTAAGGATGAAGCCGTGGACTGGACACACCGTTGGAGAAAGAAATTTATCAGGTAAACATAAATTCTGTTTTTAACCCGCGTACCAGTTTGTTTATATCCTTCTGCAGATATGGCCTCCAGAAATGCACATAATACTCAAGATGAGGCCTAACTAATGATCTAAAAAGTTGCATAAGAACCTTACTATTTCCTCTGCAAATACCTCTACCAATACATCAGAGCGTTCTGCTGGCCTTACTCGCTGCAGTACTACATTGATTATTATTGTTATTATTCTTATTATTGTTGTTGTTTAATAAAAACCTATTTATCAAAAAACATTAATTTTCAAGATTGTCAAACAGATTGTTAAAAGCCTAAAGTTCTGGTTTAAAGTGCATAAAAGAATTAATGCTAAATAATCTACATTAAAGAGATACCTAGAGCACTACAGATCAGGAAATAGTGCTGCCATCTAGTGCTCTTGCAAATGGATAACACTGTAGCAAAACTGCTGCTATATAGTACACCAGAAATGGGACGGTTACTAAGTGTACGCCCCTGCTTTTCAACAAAAGACACCAAGAGAACAAATAAAAATTGATAATAGAAGTAAATTAGAAAGTTGTTTAAAATCACATGCTCTATTTCAATCATGAAGGAAACATTTTGGGTTTCATGTCCCTTTAAAACAACTTTCCAATTTACTTATATTATCAAATTAGCTTTGTTCTCTTGGTATCTTTTGTTGAAGGAGCTACAATGCACTACTTGGAGCTAGCTGAACACATCTAGTGAACCAATGAAAAGGCACGTTTATGTGCAGCCACGAATCGGCAGCAAGCTATAATGTATTGCTACTCCTGAGCTTGCCCAGGCTTGCTTTTTAACTAAGTATACCAAGAGAATGAAGCAAATCAGATAGAAGTATATTGTAAAGTTGTTTAAAAGCACAAGGTTTTGTCTGATTTCATGAACAAAACATTTTGGGTTTTATATCCCTTTAAAGCATTATGACAATAACTTTGGGATGACAAGATCTTTCTAATATGTTACATAAATGAATAAATAATTTATTTCTAAAGTCTAAAAGCATATTTTGACTGATGAATGCATTTTATTTTACAGTTCCGGTGCAGCAAACATGGTATGTGTTTTATTTTTTTTCGCTGATATGTTTAATCTATATAGATTTGTTTAGCTGTTATAGTGTAAAACAAAATCCACACCGTTTATAATATTACAGTAGCAGAGTTTCAGATTTATTTATTTTTTTGAGTATGTATTGAGGAAGAAACACGGTTATAAAGTGAGTGTCATAGGCTTACAAAATGATAATGTATTGTGTTTGTTCTACTGATATATAATAAAGGGTCATTTATAGTTGAAGATTGACATGTTCTAATTCTTTACTGCAGCTGATTCAATCAGCAGTGATAGTCGCACGACTCAACTGTGTGACTAGTGCTGCTGATTGGATCAGCTGCAGTTTCTTCACTGGACCAAAAATGCTCTAGCAGTATTTCTACTATGTGTTTAATCCCCTTTGCGGAGGTTCAACACATAGCATTGCAGGGTTACCAGTCTGAAAATTATATGATCTAATGAAGTAGAGCATGTCATTTCTCCAACATAGGTGTGTCCGGTCCACGGCGTCATCCTTACTTGTGGGATATTCTCTTCCCCAACAGGAAATGGCAAAGAGCCCAGCAAAGCTGGTCACATGATCCCTCCTAGGCTCCGCCTACCCCAGTCATTCTCTTTGCCGTTGTACAGGCAAGAGTTTGTTATTTTCAAATAGTGCTGGTACGTACTATTTACTCAGAAACAGAAAAGAGATGAAGAATTCTGTTTGTATGAGGAAAATGATTTTAGCAACCGTAACTAAAATCCATGGCTGTTCCACACAGGACTGTTGAGAGCAATTAACTTCAGTTGGGGGAACAGTTTGCAGTCCCTTGCTGCTTGAGGTATGACACATTCTAACAAGACGATGTAATGCTGGAAGCTGTCATTTTCCCTATGGGATCCGGTAAGCCATGTTTATTACGATTGTAAATAAGGGCTTCACAAGGGCTTATTTAAACTGTAGACTTTTTCTGGGCTAAATCGATTGATTATTAACACATATTTAGCCTTGAGGAATCATTTTATCTGGGTATTTTGATATAATAATATCGGCAGGCACTGTTTTAGACACCTTATTCTTTAGGGGCTTTCCCCAAGCATAGGCAGAGTCTCATTTTCGCGCCGGTGTTGCGCACTTGTTTTTGAGAGGCATGGCATGCAGTCGCATGTGAGAGGAGCTCTGATACTTATAAAAGACTTCTGAAGGCGTCATTTGGTATCGTATTCCCCTTTGGGTTTGGTTGGGTCTCAGCAAAGCAGATACCAGGGACTGTAAAGGGGTTTAAAGCTTAAAACGGCTCCGGTTCCGTTATTTTAAGGGTTAAAGCTTCCAAAATTGGTGTGCAATATTTTCAAGGCTTTAAGACGCTGTGGTGAAAATTTGGTGAATTTTGAACAATTCCTTCATGTTTTTTCGCAATTGCAGTAATAAAGTGTGTTCAGTTTAAAATTTAAAGTGACAGTAACGGTTTTATTTTAAAACGTTTTTTGTACTTTCTGATCAAGTTTATGCCTGTTTAACATGTCTGAACTACCAGATAGACTGTGTTCTGAATGTGGGGAAGCCAGAATTCCTATTCATTTAAATAAATGTGATTTATGTGATAATGACAATGATGCCCAAGATGATTCCTCAAGTGAGGGGAGTAAGCATGGTACTGCATCATTCCCTCCTTCGTCTACACGAGTCTTGCCCACTCAGGAGGCCCCTAGTACATCTAGCGCGCCAATACTCCTTACTATGCAACAATTAACGGCTGTAATGGATAATTCTGTCAAAAACATTTTAGCCAAAATGAACCCTTGTCAGCGTAAGCGTGGCTGCTCTGTTTTAGTTACTGAAGAGCATGACGACGCTGATATTAATATCTCTGAAGGGCCCCTAACCCAATCTGAGGGGGCCAGGGAGGTTTTGTCTGAGGGAGAAATTACTGATTTAGGGAACATTTCTCAGCAGGCTGAATCTGATGTGATTACATTTAAATTTAAATTGGAACATCTCCGCATTTTGCTTAAGGAGGTATTATCCACTCTGGATGATTGTGAAAATTTAGTCATCCCAGAGAAACTATGTAAAATGGACAAGTTCCTAGAGGTGCCGGGGCTCCCAGAAGCTTTTCCTATACCCAAGCGGGTGGCGGACATTGTTAATAAAGAATGGGAAAGGCCCGGTATTCCTTTCGTCCCTCCCCCCATATTTAAAAAATTGTTTCCTATGGTCGACCCCAGAAAGGACTTATGGCAGTCAGTCCCCAAGGTCGAGGGAGCGGTTTCTACTTTAAACAAACGCACCACTATTCCAATAGAGGATAGTTGTGCTTTCAAAGATCCTATGGATAAAAAATTAGAAGGTTTGCTTAAAAAGATGTTTGTTCAGCAGGGTTACCTTCTACAACCCATTTCATGCATTGTCCCTGTCACTACTGCCGCATATTTCTGGTTTGATGAACTGCTTAAGGTGCTCGATAGTGACTCTCCTCCTTATGAGGAGATTATGGACAGAATCAATGCTCTCAAATTGGCTAATTCTTTCACTCTAGACGCCTCTTTGCAATTGGCTAAGTTAGCGGCTAAGAACTCTGGGTTTGCTATTGTGGCGCGCAGAGCGCTTTGGTTGAAATCTTGGTCGGCTGATGCGTCTTCCAAGAACAAGCTACTAAACATTCCTTTCAAGGGGAAAACGTTGTTTGGTCCTGACTTGAAAGAGATTATCTCTGATATCACTGGGGGTAAGGGCCACGCCCTTCCTCAGGATCGGCCTTTCAAGGCAAAAAATAGACCTAATTTTCGTCCCTTTCGTAAAAACGGACCAGCCCAAGGTGCTACGTCCTCTAAGCAAGAGGGTAATACTTCTCAGGCCAAGCCAGCTTGGAGACCAATGCAAGGCTGGAACAAGGGAAAGCAGGCCAAGAAACCTGCCACTGCTACCAAGACAGCATGAAATATTGGCCCCCGATCCGGGACCGGATCTGGTGGGGGGCAGACTCTCTCTCTTCGCTCAGGCTTGGGCAAGAGATGTTCTGGATCCTTGGGCGCTAGAAATAGTCTCCCAGGGTTATCTTCTGGAATTCAAGGGACTTCCCCCAAGGGGGAGGTTCCACAGGTCGCAGTTGTCTTCAGACCACATAAAAAGACAGGCGTTCTTACATTGTGTAGAAGACCTGTTAAAAATGGGAGTGATTCATCCTGTTCCATTAAGAGAACAAGGGATGGGGTTCTACTCCAATCTGTTCATAGTTCCCAAAAAAGAGGGAACGTTCAGACCAATCCTAGATCTCAAGATCTTAAACAAATTTCTCAAGGTCCCATCGTTCAAGATGGAAACCATTCGAACTATCCTTCCTTCCATCCAGGAAGGTCAATTCATGACCACGGTGGATTTAAAGGATGCGTATCTACATATTCCTATCCACAAGGAACATCATCGGTTCCTAAGGTTTGCATTCCTGGACAAACATTACCAGTTCGTGGCGCTTCCTTTCGGATTAGCCACTGCTCCAAGGATTTTCACAAAGGTACTAGGGTCCCTTCTAGCGGTGCTAAGACCAAGGGGCATTGCAGTAGTACCTTACCTGGACGACATTCTGATTCAAGCGTCGTCCCTTCCTCAAGCAAAGGCTCACACGGACATTGTCCTGGCCTTTCTCAGATCTCACGGCTGGAAAGTGAACGTGGAAAAGAGTTCTCTATCCCCGTCAACAAGGGTTCCCTTCTTGGGAACAATTATAGACTCCTTAGAAATGAGGATCTTTCTAACAGAGGCCAGAAAAACAAAGCTTCTGGACTCTTGTCGGATACTTCATTCCGTTCCTCTTCCTTCCATAGCTCAGTGCATGGAAGTGATCGGTTTGATGGTGGCGGCGATGGACATAGTTCCTTTTGCGCGCATTCATCTAAGACCATTACAACTGTGCATGCTCAGTCAGTGGAATGGGGACTATACAGACTTGTCTCCGAAGATACAAGTAAATCAGAGGACCAGAGACTCACTCCGTTGGTGGCTGTCCCTGGACAATCTGTCTCAAGGGATGATGTTCCACAGACCAGAGTGGGTCATTGTCACGACCGACGCCAGTCTGATAGGCTGGGGCGCGGTCTGGGGATCCCTGAAAGCTCAGGGTCTTTGGTCTCGGGAAGAATCTCTTCTACCGATAAATATTCTGGAACTGAGAGCGATATTCAATGCTCTCCAGGCCTGGCCCCAGCTTGCGAGGACCAGGTTCATACGGTTTCAATCAGACAACATGACGACTGTTGCGTACATCAACCATCAGGGGGGAACAAGAAGTTCCCTAGCGATGGAAGAAGTAACCAAAATTATTCTTTGGGCGGAGTCTCACTCCTGCCACCTGTCTGCTATCCACATCCCAGGAGTGGAAAATTGGGAAGCGGATTTTCTGAGTCGGCAGACATTGCATCCGGGGGAGTGGGAACTCCATCCGGAAATCTTTGCCCAAGTCACTCACCTGTGGGGCATTCCAGACATGGATCTGATGGCCTCTCGTCAGAACTTCAAAGTTCCTTGCTACGGGGCCAGATCCAGGGATCCCAAGGCGGCTCTAGTGGATGCACTAGTAGCACCTTGGACCTTCAAACTAGCTTATGTGTTCCCGCCATTTCCTCTCATCCCCAGGCTGATAGCCAGGATCAAGCAGGAGAGGGCGTCGGTGATCTTGATAGCTCCTGCGTGGCCACGCAGGACTTGGTATGCAGATCTGGTGAATATGTCATCGGCTCCACCTTGGAAGCTACCTTTGAGACGAGACCTTCTTGTTCAGGGTCCGTTCGAACATCCGAATCTGGTTTCACTCCAGCTGACTGCTTGGAGATTGAACGCTTGATTTTATCGAAGCGAGGATTCTCAGATTCTGTTATCGATACTCTTGTTCAGGCCAGAAAGCCTGTGACTAGAAAGATTTACCACAAAATTTGGAAAAAATATATCTGTTGGTGTGAATCTAAAGGATTCCCTTGGGACAAGGTTAAGATTCCTAGGATTCTATCCTTCCTTCAAGAAGGATTGGACAAAGGATTATCTGCTAGTTCCCTGAAGGGACAGATTTCTGCCTTGTCGGTATTACTTCACAAAAAGCTGGCAGCTGTGCCAGATGTTCAAGCCTTTGTTCAGGCTCTGGTTAGAATCAAGCCTGTTTACAAACCTTTGACTCCTCCTTGGAGTCTCAATTTAGTTCTTTCAGTTCTTCAGGGGGTTCCGTTTGAACCCTTACATTCCGTTGATATTAAGTTATTATCTTGGAAAGTTTTGTTTTTAGTTGCGATTTCTTCTGCTAGAAGAGTCTCAGAATTATCTGCTCTGCAGTGTTCTCCTCCTTATCTGGTGTTCCATGCAGATAAGGTGGTTTTACGTACTAAACCTGGTTTTCTTCCAAAAGTTGTTTCTAACAAAAACATTAACCAGGAGATTATCGTACCTTCTCTGTGTCCAAAACCAGTTTCAAAGAAGGAACGTTTGTTGCACAATTTGGATGTTGTTCGCGCTCTAAAATTCTATTTAGATGCTACAAAGGATTTTAGACAAACATCTTCCTTGTTTGTTGTTTATTCAGGTAAAAGGAGAGGTCAAAAAGCAACTTCTACCTCTCTCTCTTTTTGGATTAAAAGCATCATCAGATTGGCTTACGAGACTGCCGGACGGCAGCCTCCCGAAAGAATCACAGCTCATTCCACTAGGGCTGTGGCTTCCACATGGGCCTTCAAGAACGAGGCTTCTGTTGATCAGATATGTAGGGCAGCGACTTGGTCTTCACTGCACACTTTTACCAAATTTTACAAGTTTGATACTTTTGCTTCTTCTGAGGCTATTTTTGGGAGAAAGGTTTTGCAAGCCGTGGTGCCTTCCATTTAGGTGACCTGATTTGCTCCCTCCCTTCATCCGTGTCCTAAAGCTTTGGTATTGGTTCCCACAAGTAAGGATGACGCCGTGGACCGGACACACCTATGTTGGAGAAAACAGAATTTATGTTTACCTGATAAATTTCTTTCTCCAACGGTGTGTCCGGTCCACGGCCCGCCCTGGTTTTTTTAATCAGGTCTGATATTTTATTTTCTTTAACTACAGTCACCACGGTACCATATGGTTTCTCCTATGCAAATATTCCTCCTTAACGTCGGTCGAATGACTGGGGTAGGCGGAGCCTAGGAGGGATCATGTGACCAGCTTTGCTGGGCTCTTTGCCATTTCCTGTTGGGGAAGAGAATATCCCACAAGTAAGGATGACGCCGTGGACCGGACACACCGTTGGAGAAAGAAATTTATCAGGTAAACATAAATTCTGTTTTTTCGACTATAATTGGCCTTTAAGGAAAAAAAAAAAAGAAAAACTTATAGCATTCCCATGAGAAAACCGTATCGGTATCAGAATAAGATAAACCATAGGTCAAAATAAAACTGTTGCCATTGTTAAAGTGACAGTTAAAGGGACAGTCCAGCCAAAATTGTAATCCACATGGAGGCATTTCAGTATTGATTAAAATAATTTTTGTTACATACATGTATTAGGCAAAACTGCTTCTAATAAAAGCTATAGCTGTTTCAAAAGTGTATTTACGTATGCACCATGCACCAGCATTTTAAACACAGCACTTGCTCAGAGAGACTAAAGTGCGTTTACCATCTGATAATGACTCAGTTTTATTTAATGATGACATGATACAAGCCCCACATTTGCCCTCTGAGCAGCTGTAGTATTTACAATGCTGGAGCACTGAGAATATCTAGCTATGCTTCACATGCAGAGAAAAAACACTAAAACAGTGATAACTTTCACTAGAAACATTTTTGTCAATTCATGTATATGTAAATATGTTTCTATTCAAAGATGTAATTCATCTATGTGCATTTAAATTTTGACCGCAATGTCCCTTTAAATCAAAATTAAACTTTAATGATTCACATATAGCATTTATTTATTTTTTTGATTTTAATCAACTTTCCAGGTTACTTTTTTCTATTAAGGTTGCACCGATACTAGTTTTGGCATTGGTACCGATACCAACTACTTGCACCAGTACTTGCACTCGTGCAAATGCTCTGATACTTAAACCGATACCTCCAGATCTTAGATTTTACTCATACCCCATCTTTCTGCGTTTTTTTCAAATTTCATGTTCCCATTTAATTTTAAGCTAGAGTGGAGACGTAACTAAAAATTGTTTACTTCTGTTCTGCCAATAAAAATTGCTGTTATTTGTATTATTGTACGTCTGAGAGCAGTGCTCCTAAAGCTTCTACTATACAGCTGGAAGCCTACCTGGGAGAGATCACTGTACCTCATTCAGACAAACCCCTGAAGTACTGGGCAGTTATTAAACTGAAATTTAATGGCCCAAAAATATCTTTCTGCCCCATGTAGTATTGTGAAAAGTGAAAGACTGTTCAGCTTAGCGTCAAACGTACTTACTGATAAAGGAAACAGACTTATAGCTGAACAGAAATGCTTCTCTTCCTTAAAATGAACTTTTGAAAAATGTATTCTAATTGCTAGATTTCCTGTTATACTGCTAGTTCTCATCTTGCACAATTATGCTCAAAACATACTGTACTCTGAGGAACACCCGTACCTTATATAATTGCAGGAAGAGTGTTCATAGGAAAAATTAAGTTAATTCCTATGAACTACATTTGATTGGTATGCTTTACTAATGCTCTATTCACTTTTCCAACTCCATATATGTAATTTATCCCATAGTGTTCTTTCCCATGGTTAAACAGTGCACTGTTCTATTTTTTACTGTATTGCACTTTTTGTTGGTTGTGATTTTACTTTTTTATGTATTGTTATTATTAATATATTTTATTGTAATCTTTTTATTTATAAACATGTTCTGTGAAATGTCTTCAAGTTTTTACAGCTTTGTGACTAGAAGCAAATAAAACTTTTATTATTTCATAATGTCTTTTGAGTTATAGTTCTTCATAATTATAAAAAAGCTATCTTAAATCATTAGTCTGTATTGTGCTTGAGAAACTGTCATATGACATTAAAAAATAAGTATTGGTAATTGGTATCGGCGAGTATTTGAAAAAAAGTATCTGTACTTGTACTCAGTCTTAAAAACATGGTATCAGTGTAACCCTACTTTCTGTTATCAAATTTGTTTTGTTCTCTTGATATCCTTTTAAGAGTAAAGCTAGTTAGGCTGATAGAAACTCAGGATTGTGCACGTGTCTTTAGCAGTCTGTGGCAGCAGTGTTTGTAACTATGTATAGCATTTCTATAAACAATGTTGCAAACACTGCTGCCTGATAGCTAGAGACACGTGTGCTCTCCAGAGATTACCTAGGATTAGCCTTTAATAAAGGATTTTAAGAGAACTAAGCAAAATTGATAATATAAGTAAATTGGGAATTTTTTTAAAATGTCATGCTCTATCCAGTCTATTTCAATTTAATTTTGATTGTACAGACCCTTTAATATAATGAAATAATCAATATTATTTTTGATGGACTATAATTTGGGTTTTATACAGGCTCACGTGTTCCAAATTAATAAATGGCAATACTGCCAAAAAGTAAATTTAAGATTAGGTATACGTATTCGAGTAAAGCACAAGTGGCCTTCAAACCAAAAATAAAATTGATATATCATTGATAATCGGATAACTTCAAATATCACTAGTAATGTAATTTGTTATTAAAGGAATATGAACCCTAATTTTTAAAAATTAAATGTAGCCACCAATCAGCAAGCGCTACCCAGATGCTGAACAAAAAATGGCTGCATCCTAAGCTTTACATTCCTGCTTTTTCAAATAAAGATTGCAAGAGAATGAATAAATATTGATAATAGGAGTAAATTAGAAAGTTGCTTAAAATTGCATGCTCTATCTAAATCATTAGAGAAAAAATTTGGGTTTCATATCCCTTTAACTAGATATGTATAATATGGTATACAACCTTCTCTTTGAGATAATATGATTTATCTGTTAAACAAGTAGTAAAACTGCAGAAATGGTGATTTAAAACATTGATGCTGAGATCAAATATGATGAAGAATATAATTACATAATACCAACAAAATAAGACATAGTCCATCACGATAAGTTTAATCAATTCTCTTCTCTTTCAATTTTTGTTTTTTAAAAGCAGGAATGTAAGCTTAGGAGCTGGCCCATGTTTGGTTCAGCACCTGGGTAGCACTTGCTTATTGTTGGAAAAATGTAACCACCAATCAGCAAGCTCTTCCCAGGGTGGTGAACCAAAAATGGGCCAGTGTTCTAAAATTAGTCTCAACGCATAAAAATTCCAGAGCCATGTCACTTCAGGTGATGTGACATCAGCTGTTGGAGGCGTGTGCATGCGCAAATGGCCCAATCTCCAAAAATCAGCTTTTTAGGTATAAGCAGAGAGTCGAGAAATTCTATGGGCATTAGACTGCATTGTGTCTTCACACAGAATACCGAGGATGCGCACACGGCCCGATTCCTCACGATAAGCTTAATAAGCTGCATCAGAGGGTCCATGATTTCTACAGACGAGTTGCTCTCAGTGTGCATGCGCGCGCAGCGTAAAATGGGAATTGGGAAAAAAAAAACACATACAAGTTTTACAAATATAATAAAATATTTGAATTCCAAATTTTAAAATTATACAGTATAGGGTGGATTCTATTAAACAAATTAATGCACAGCTTCATGTGGCCCCACAAAATGTAACGGTTGTCTAGAACAACCATTTATTATTAATATTATTATTATTATTATACTTTATTTCTCCAACATAGGTGTGTCCGGTCCACGGCGTCATCCTTACTTGTGGGATATTCTCTTCCCCAACAGGAAATGGCAAAGAGCCCAGCAAAGCTGGTCACATGATCCCTCCTAGGCTCCGCCTTCCCCAGTCATTCTCTTTGCCGTTGTACAGGCAACATCTCCACGGAGATGGCTTAGAGTTTTTTGGTGTTTAACTGTAGTTTTTATTATTCAATCAAGAGTTTGTTATTTTAAAATAGTGCTGGTATGTACTATTTACTCTGAAACAGAAAGGTGATGAAGATTTCTGTTTGTAAGAGGAAAATGATTTTAGCAACCGTTACTAAAATCGATGGCTGTTTCCACACAGGACTGTTGAGAGGAATTAACTTCAGTTGGGGGAAACAGTGAGCAGACTTTTGCTGCTTGAGGTATGACACATTTCTAACAAGACGATGTAATGCTGGAAGCTGTCATTTTCCCTATGGGATCCGGTAAGCCATTTTTATTACATAAGAAAAAAAGGGCTTCACAAGGGCTTTTAAGACTGTAGACATTTTCTGGGCTAAAACGATTGATATATAAACATATTTTAATACTTCATAGCTTTGAGGAATTATTTTATTCTTGGGATTTATGTAAAATAACCGGCAGGCACTGTATTGGACACCTTATCCTCTAGGGGCTTTCCCTAATCATAGGCAGAGCCTCATTTTCGCGCCTCTATTGCGCACTTGTTTTTGGGAAGCATGACATGCAGATGCATGTGTGAGGAGCTCTGATACACAGAAAAGACTTTCTGAAGGCGTCATTTGGTATCGTATTCCCCTTTGGGCTTGGTTGGGTCTCAGCAAAGCAGATACCAGGGACTGTAAAGAACTAGAAAAGGCGCTCAATAAAGATTCTTCTTATGAGGAGATTTTGGACAGAATTCATGCTCTCAAATTGGCTAACTCTTTCACCCTAGACGCCACTTTGCAATTGGCTAGATTAGCGGCGAAAAATTCTGGGTTTGCTATTGTGGCGCGCAGAGCGCTTTGGCTAAAATCTTGGTCAGCGGATGCGTCTTCCAAGAACAAATTGCTTAACATTCCTTTCAAGGGGAAAACGCTGTTTGGCCCTGACTTGAAAGAGATTATTTCTGATATCACTGGGGGCAAGGGCCACGCCCTTCCTCAGGATAGATCTTTCAAGACCAAAAATAAACCTAATTTTCGTCCCTTTCGCAGAAACGGCCCAGCCCCAAGTGCTACGTCCTCTAAGCAAGAGGGTAATACTTCTCAAGCCAAGCCAGCCTGGAGGCCAATGCAAGGCTGGAACAAAGGAAAGCAGGCCAAGAAACCTGCCACTGCTACCAAGACAGCATGAGATGTTGGCCCCCGATCCGGGACCGGATCTGGTGGGGGGCAGACTCTCTCTCTTCGCTCAGGCTTGGGCAAGAGATGTTCTGGATCCTTGGGCGCTAGAAATAGTCTCCCAAGGTTATCTTCTGGAATTCAAGGGACTTCCCCCAAGGGGGAGGTTCCACAGGTCTCAATTGTCTTCAGACCACATAAATCAGGAGAGGGCATCGGTGATCTTGATAGCTCCTGCGTGGCCACGCAGGACTTGGTATGCAGACCTGGTGAATATGTCATCGGCACCACCATGGAAGCTACCTTTGAGACGGGACCTTCTTGTTCAAGGTCCGTTCGAACATCCGAATCTGGTCTCACTCCAACTGACTGCCTGGAGATTGAACGCTTGATCTTATCAAAGCGAGGGTTCTCAGATTCTGTCATTGATACTCTTGTTCAGGCCAGAAAGCCTGTAACTAGAAAAATCTACCACAAAATATGGAAAAAATATATCTGTTGGTGTGAATCTAAAGGATTCCCTTGGGACAAGATAAAAATTCCTAAGATTCTATCCTTTCTTCAAGAAGGTTTGGAGAAAGGATTATCTGCAAGTTCTTTGAAGGGACAGATTTCTGCTTTATCTGTGTTACTTCACAAAAAACTGGCAGCTGTGCCAGATGTTCAAGCCTTTGTTCAGGCTCTGGTTAGAATCAAGCCTGTTTACAAACCTTTGACTCCTCCTTGGAGTCTCAATTTAGTTCTTTCAGTTCTTCAGGGGGTTCCGTTTGAACCCTTACATTCCGTTGATATTAAGTTATTATCTTGGAAAGTTTTGTTTTTGGTTGCAATTTCTTCTGCTAGAAGAGTTTCAGAATTATCTGCTCTGCAGTGTTCTCCTCCTTATCTGGTGTTCCATGCAGATAAGGTGGTTTTGCGTACTAAACCTGGTTTTCTTCCGAAAGTTGTTTCTAACAAAAACATTAACCAGGAGATAGTCGTGCCTTCTTTGTGTCCGAATCCAGTTTCAAAGAAGGAACGTTTGTTGCACAATTTGGATGTAGTTCGTGCTTTAAAATTCTATTTAGATGCTACAAAGGATTTTAGACAAACATCTTCCTTGTTTGTTGTTTATTCTGGTAAAAGGAGAGGTCAAAAAGCAACTTCTACCTCTCTCTCCTTTTGGCTTAAAAGCATCATCAGATTGGCTTACGAGACTGCCGGACGGCAGCCGCCTGAAAGAATCACAGCTCATTCCACTAGGGCCGTGGCTTCCACATGGGCCTTCAAGAACGAGGCTTCTGTTGATCAGATATGTAAGGCAGCGACTTGGTCTTCACTGCACACTTTTACTAAATTTTACAAATTTGATACTTTTGCTTCTTCTGAGGCTATTTTTGGGAGAAAGGTTTTGCAAGCCGTGGTGACTTCCATCTAGGTGACCTGATTTGCTCCCTCCCTTCATCCGTGTCCTAAAGCTTTGGTATTGGTTCCCACAAGTAAGGATGACGCCGTGGACCGGACACACCTATGTTGGAGAAAACAGAATTTATGTTTACCTGATAAATTACTTTCTCCAACGGTGTGTCCGGTCCACGGCCCGCCCTGGTTTTTTAATCAGGTCTGATAATTTATTTTCTTTAACTACAGTCACCACGGTATCATATGATTTCTCCTATGCAAATATTCCTCCTTTACGTCGGTCGAATGACTGGGGAAGGCGGAGCCTAGGAGGGATCATGTGACCAGCTTTGCTGGGCTCTTTGCCATTTCCTGTTGGGGAAGAGAATATCCCACAAGTAAGGATGACGCCGTGGACCGGACACACCGTTGGAGAAAGTAATTTATCAGGTAAACATAAATTCTGTTTTATGAAGCGCTAACATTTTCCGCAGCGCTGTCCATGGATACAATTAATTTAAATAAAACAATAATATAAAACTTGTAAGAGACAGGACAAGATTTACAAACACATACAGGAGGAATTGAGGGCCCTATTCCCATGGGAACTTACAATCTAGAAGGGTAGGAAGTTGAGAAACAGGAGGTGAGGACTGCAAGATTGAGAAAGATGTTAATGCAGAGTTAGATGAGGGAAATGTTTTTAGGTAAGAGAAATTAATTTATTATTGAGTTGGGCGGAAGGCTTTTCTGAACAGAAAAGTCTTCAGAGAGCATTTAAAGGAAGAAAGATTAGGGCAAAGCCTGACAGCACGAGGGAGAGTGTTCCAGAAGGTAGGTGCTGCACAACAGAAGTCCTGCAGTCTAGCATGAGAAGAGGTGGTAGTCGCAGATGCATAAAGCAGGTCATTGTTGGATCTTGGTGTGTGGGCTGGAGTATACTTGTTAATTAGAGAGGATATGTAGAGGGGAGCGGCGTTAGTGAGAGCTTTGTATGTAAGGGTGAGAATTTTGAATTTAATTCTGCTGTGAATGGGGAGCCAATGAAGGGACTCGCAGAGAGGTACAGCAGATACAGAGACAGGAAATGTGAATCAGTCTGGCAGAGGCATTTAGGATGGATTGAAGGGGGGAGAGGCGGGAAAGAGGAAGGCCAGTAAGTAGGTTATTGCAGTAGTCAAGTCGGGAAATAACAAGGGAGGGGATTTTTTGCTTTGTGGTGTTAGCGCACAGAAAAGGACAAATCTTGTAAATATTGCGTAGATGATTGCAGCAGAATGTAGAAAGCGATTGGATATGGGGGACAAAGGATAGATTTGAGTCAAGTGTAACTCCGAGGCAGCAGACTTGGGGTAATGGGGAAATGCTGATGCCATCAACAGGGATAGAGAAGTCGCAAGTCGGCGAAGAGCTTGAGGGGGGATAAGAAGGAGCTCAGTCTTAGACATGTTAATCTTTAGGTGGTGAGATGCCATCCAGGAAGAAATACCAGATAAGCAGTTGCTGACACGAGAAAGGGCAGAGGGAGAGAGAGCAGGGGTTGAGAGGTAGATCTGGGTGTTATCAGCATAGAGGTGATATTTGAAGCCATAACTGTTGATAAGTTTACCCAGTGAAGAAGTGTAAATGGAGAAGAGTAGAGGACCCAGAACAGATCCTTGAGGTACTCTAACAGACAGTTGCATTGGAGAGGAGGAGTCGCTGGCAAATGACACAGAAAAAGACCTGTGAGAAAGATAAGAATGAATCCAGGTAAGATCAGTGTCACAGAGGCTAAAAGAGCTAAGGGTCTGTAGGAGGAGGGGGTGGTCAATTGTGTTGAAGGCAGCTGAGTGGTCAAGTAAGATGAGATTAGAATAGTGGCCAATATTTTTAGCAGAGAGAAGATCGTTGGTAACCTTGGTAAGGGCAGTCTTAGTTGAGTGTTTAGGGCGGAATCCGGATTGCAGGGGGTCAAGCAAGGAGTTGGTGGACAGGAAGTGGATTAGGCGATTGTAAACTAGTATTCTTCCAGAAATGTGGTGAGTCCACGGGTTCATCTTAATTACTGTTGGGATATCACTCCTCGCCAGCAGGAAGAGGCAAAGAGCACTTCCTTACCATAAATGCCAGTCATTCTCTTTGCCTTTCGTGCATGGAGGAGGTGAAGTTTAGTGTGTAATTAAAATAATGTATTTTGCCGAAGATGGATTACTTCAAGCAAGTTTGGTGTTTAGCTATACTCCACGTCAGTCTTGCGGTCAAGCTGTGGTGGCTTTAAAGCAGTGGGGAACTTGCAAAGGGGAGCTTTCTTTGTTTTCCTCACGTTTGCTGCCCTATTGTTCAGATACCAATGTTGGTTACTTTATCTGCCTTTAACCAGGTTGCTGTGAGGAAGAGGTGCCCTCTCATACCTTTGGACTGTCTTCATGCCGGACAGCGGAACAGGTAAGTGCAAGTTCTTAAAGTAGGAGAAAGGGCACTTAAAATGTTATTTGTACCTATCTAATTGGACGGTTTAGCTTACCCTGGTGTAAGGGGTTGCTAAGGCATGTCTGCAGGAACAGTGTTTAAGAGACATGATCTGCGGCTCATATTGTTTATTGGGTGCCAGTCACTTTTATTTATTTTTTTGCCGTTTTTAATTCTAATGGTGCTCTAGTGAGCCTTGGCCATGCCCCCTCCTTCCCTGTGTTCCGCGGGAGGTTTTCGCGCCTCCCTTACGTCAGTCACCCTAATCTATTCCCCGTACACTGTGGAGGTGAATTCCTTGTGTCTCTGTGGGGCTCTCTTCGTTAAGTTACACCTTAAAGGGACAGTCAAGTCCCAAAGAAACTTTCATGTAGGGCTGCAATAACTAATCGGTAAGATTGATCATAAAAATAGTTGTCAAAGAATCTCATTATCAATTAGGTGGTCATCGATTAGTTGGTTAATTGCACAGCACCAGCTGCTTCAATCTGATGAACTCCTGTACATGGTATTGTGCAAACATTTTCCACAAGTAATGGATGATCCATGCACTGGATACACCACAAGAGAAATAAATTTATCAGGTAAGCATAAATTGTGTTTTTTTCTATCCGATTAATCGGATGATTATTGTCCGATTAATCGGATAGAAAAAAGATTAAAAAAATAAATTACATTTTTTTTTTAACAATCTTAGTTGCAGTAGATCATCAGATTAAAGCAGCTGGTGCTGTGCAACTGACCAACTAATCACTGACCACCTAATTGATAATGAGATTTGCTGACATTTATTTTTATGATCAAACTTACCGATTAGTTGTTGCAGCCCTACTTTCATGTTTCAAATAGGGTATGTCATTTTAAACAGCTTTCCAATTTACTTTTATCACCAATTTTGCTTTGTTCTCTTGGTATTCTTAGTTGAAAGCTAAACATAGGAGGTTCATATGCTAATTTCTTAGACCTTGTAGGCCGCCTCTCATCTAAATGCATTTTGATAGTTTTTCACAACTAGAGGGCATTCGTTCATGTGTTTTGATATAGTTAACATTGAGCTCATGCACAAAAATTTACCATGGAGACAGCTCTGATTGGCTAAAATGCAAGTCTGTCAAAAGAACTGAAATAAGGGGGCAGTCTGCTTAGGCTTAGATACAAGGTAATTACAGAGGTAAAACATGTATAATTATAACTGTGTTGGTTATGCAAAACTGGGGAATTGGTAATTAAGGGATTATCTATCTTTTAAAACAACAAAAATTCTGGTGTTGACTGTCCCTTTAAGGAGAAACAGAACAGGCTGGTGATGGGTGGCGGTAAGAGGGCATCTCAGTAATCTGAAGTGTGAAGGGAGGTGTTAGTCGGAGCGGTAACGCTCGCCTAGGCATACGTTTTTGTTTCTAATGGTGCCATGGTGAGTAGCTCAGCTTCTTATTGGTTTGATGCGTTGTCTGATTCTCTTCAAGAAGAAACGCCATTAGATGAGATTCAGGATAGGATTAAGGCTCTTAAGTTTGCCAATTCCTATATTGCTGACGCTGTTCTTGAGGTTCTCAGACTGGAAGCTAAGGCTTCCAGTTTTACTGTATCGGCCAGAAGAGCTTTATGGTTGAAATCCTGGTCAGCTGATGTATCATCTAAATCCAAGCTTATGGCGCTCCCTTACAAGGGTAAGACCTTGTTTGGTCCTGGTCTGGCTGGGATCATTTCTGACATCACAGGAGGAAAGGGTTCTTTCTTACCTCAGGATGAAAAGAACAGACCTAAGGGACGTCAGAGTAATTTTCATTCCTTTCGGAACTTTAGAGGGAAATCATCCTCTTTCTCGTCCATACAGGACAGCCCCAAGCCCTCCTGGAAACCAAGTCAATCTTGGAACAAGGGAAAGCAGTCCAACAAACCTTCTGCTGACTCTAAATCAGCATGAAGGGTTTGCCCCCAATCCAGGCTTGGATCAAGTAGGGGGCAGACTGTCTCAGTTCTCTCACGTTTGGCGGAGAGACGTTCCAGACCCTTGTGTGGTGGAAATTGTCTCTCAGGGTTACAAGTTGGAGTTCAGGAATTACCCTCCCATGGGCAGGTTTCTCCTTTCCAGATTATCTGCACACCGGATAAAAAGAGAGGCGTTCTTGGGGCGTGTCCAAGGAGCGGCTCAGAGCGGTCGCATGTTTCTAGAGCTCCGGGCGAGGAGATAATAATCCGCCGATTATAGCTCAAAATTTACAGCAATCATCTGCAAAACAAGTGTTATTGCACTTTACCTCTAATATTCTGCTGTATTAATGACCCTTGGGCTGAAACAGGACAATTGAGGCCTGCAGCGGCGGCAAAACTCGCAGGCAGCGTTCCCCCCCCAGGTGACTGGGGTGATTCACCAGAGCTGGTTGATCGCTGCAAGAAAAATATCATATCATCTCAGAGTACTCACAGGCTTTAATTTTATCCAGAGAGGATATCTGCCTATACAAGAGGTTCCCACATCAAAAAGAAGAATGTCGCACACCACCACTATCACATGGCTCAACGCTCTTCATGACGAGGTGGACTCTCGCTTTGCTAAACTGGAAGCCATGATACAGGCCCTAGTTGATAAAGCACCTTCACAAAGTGAACTGCAGCTTCTAATAAGTAAGGTACCAGAGATCATCCCAGAAGTCCCAACGTACCTACACCCTGTTGTAGATAAGACCGCTTCATATGTGCAGCACGGAGAAATGGATCAGCTTCCCGCATCTTTGTTTGGAGCTCTTATACAACCAAACGAAACCGCAACAATACCTGCTCAGCTACAGCATAATAACCACCATGCGGTGGTAGAATCAGCGTTCTGCATGGTTGACAAAGGGACACTCCAGCGCGAATCCCTAAACTCTTCAAAGAAGGAATACCTTGTGTACCGATCCAAAATGGAATTTACCCCAAGATATGGTCAGTGGCCTAACACCGGTCCTGCTAAATTGCACGCTTATCAGGGCGAAGAGGGCACCAACCTTTTAGGGCAGCGGAAGCATGGTACCGCAGGCTTACATCTGCAGAAAAGACAGAACATTACTCAGGGGTGGCCATGTCAAGGGGTTAGTGGGAATCCGTGGGAAGGACTGTGTCCAGAGAAAAACAGGCCCCTCGCTCCAAACTACCTCTCCTGCTGGCGCCCCGGACGTTTTACCTTATCGGGGAATCCCCATGGCATTAAATCTGGCCCTGTGCGAGGCATTTATCCCACAACATTGCGAGGTGGCTGTTCCGATGTAGATCACTTTACCCGTATGAAAAACTGTACCCATGATCTCTCAGAAACTGCTCCCAGAGACGCTAATGCTTCAAACCGGCAATTAAAGTATGAGGGAGGTTAATTTACATTTAAGGGATAACACGGTACTGAAGAGCATTGCTTGGTGCAGATGGCAAGAATGAAGCAGTCAAGCTTGCTCTTAATGTTTAAAGTTTGTATTTGCTTGTATTTTTTTTTAATTTTTTTTTTCTTGTAAAAGGTTGATGTGCAAGTGTTGTATAGGAATGTGTTTTATACCTCAGCTTTATTTCATATGCAGCTACTGATAGTTACTTCCGCTATCACAGTGAGACGCAGAAGCAGATTACATATACCTGGTCATTACATTTATACTACTGAACACTAGAAGGCAATGTGTAAGTAGTTAATACCCTTTATATATTCCTATTGGACTCTCACGGGGGCGAGGGGGGGCCCCTGTAGGGACTTCCGTACAAACAGCATGGACTCTCACAACACGAAGCCTTAACTCCTAAGAAGAAAGACATATCATAGCTGGGTCTCCTTCGCGGCTCACGGCCGGGACCGTGGAGGGGATCTCAGATACTAATGAAAAGTACGGGGTGGAGGGAGAGACATATCGCCAACAAAACCTTAGCAGTGACATGCTTAGAACTGGCCACTTTAGAAATAGTTTATAATCTTTTGTCTCAGGTGTAGTGTTCATCACCCTCTTTAGTGTATATAAGTACTGCCTATTAAATTATTCACAACATAGAATTCTGTGGGGAAACAGTCACTAACTTCTAGCTGTTCATGTCTCAGTGTTACATGAATATATATACCTCTTGTTTATTTAAGTGTGAGCTCTGTTAGCTTTGGAAACCAGCTCTGGTCCAGGCATCTACACTTTTTCAAGATATTTATTGATATGTTATACTATTTCAACACAGATGCATTTTGTTTACTTTTATATTTTCATACATGTTTTATGATAATATAACCCCTGGACTTTTCTGAAGATACCTGACAAGGTCCAAGAGTGGCCTATAATAATGTTTCTCTTGTTAAGTGTATCCAGTCCACGGATCATCCATTACTTATGGAATATATTCTCCTTCCCAACAGGAAGCTGCAAGAGTCCACCCACAGCAAAGCTGCTATATAGCTCCTCCCCTAACTGCCATATTCAGTCATTCTCTTGCAAGCCTCAACATAGATAGGAGGTCGTGAGAGTCTGTGGTGCTTTCTACTTAGTTTATTCTTCAATCAAAAGTTTGTTATTTTTAAATGGCACCGGAGTGTGCTGTTTATCTCAGGCAGTATTTGGAAGAAGAATCTGCCTGCGTTTTTCTATGATCTTAGCAGACGTAACTAAGATCCATTTGCTGTTCTCACACATTCTGAGGAGTGAGGTACTTCAGAGGGGGAATGGCGTGCAGGTTTTCCTGCAGATAAGGTATGTGCAGTAAAATATTTTTCTAGGAATGGAATTGACTAAGAAAATACTGCTGATACCGAAGTAATGTAAGTAAAGCCTTAAATGCAGCGATAGCGACTGGTATCAGGCTTATTAATAGAGATACATACTCTAAAAATGTGTTTTAAAACGTTTGCTGGCATGTTTAATAGTTTTTTAACATATGTTTGGTGATAAAACTTATTGGGGCCTAAGTTTTTTCCACATGGCTGGCTTAAATTTTGCATAGAAACAGTTAACTGAAGCTTCCCACTGTTGGCTGTGGCAGTTTGTTGTGTCTGTTTTTAAAAACGTCTATGTCATTTTTTTGATCTGTTTTTTGCATTAAGGGGTTAATCATCCATTTGCAAGTGGGTGCAATGCTGTTACCTTATTACATGTACTGTAAAAATTTCGTTTGTTTTACTGCCTTTTTTTCACTGTTGACAAAATTTGTTTCTCTTAAAGGCACAGTAACGTTTTATATTTTTGCTTGTTAACTTGATTTAAAGTGTTTTCCAAGCTTACTAGTCTCATTATTAGTCTGTTCTAACATGTCTGACATAGAGGAAGCTCTGTGTTCATTATGTTTTAAAGCCATGGTGGAACCCCATCTTAGAATGTGTACCAGATGTACTGATTTCATGTTAAACAATAAAGATCATTTTTTGTTTTTAAAAACATTATCACCAGAGGATTCTGTCGTGGGGGTAGTTATGCCGACTAACTCTCCCCACGTGTCAGACCTTTTGACTCCCGCTTTAGGGACTCACGCTCAAATGGCGCCAAGTACATCAAGGGCACCCATAGCATTTCTTTTACCAGGGGATTCTGTCGAGGGGAAAGTTATGCCGACTAACTCTCCCCACGTGTCAGACCCTTCGACTCCCGCTTCAGGGACTCACGCTCAAATGGCGCCAAGTACATCAAGGGCGCCCATAACGTTTATTTTACAAGACATGGCAAAGGTGGTGAATAATATTCTGGCAGCAGTATTAGTCAGACTACCTGAAATTAAAGGAAAGCAGTTAGCTCTGGGGGTAGATACAGAGCATACAGACGCTTTTAGAACCATGTATGATACTACCTCACAATATGCTTAGTCTGTGGGTGATTTTTTTTTTTTTTTTTTTTGACTCAGGGAAGATGAATTAACCTGATTCTGATATTTCTACATTTAAAATTTATGCTTGAGAACCTCCACTTGTTGCTCAGGGAGGCTTTGGCTGCTCTGAATGAATGTGTACAATCGCAGGGCCAGAGAAATTGTGTAGACTGGATAAATAATATGCAGTGCCGGTGTGTACTGATGTTTTTCCAATACCTAAAGAGGTTTACTAAAATTTTTTTAATAAGGAATGGGATAGACCAGGTGTGCCGTTCTCTTCCCCTCCTATTTTTTAGAAGAATGTTTTCTAATAGTTACCACCACACGGGACTTCTGGCAGACAGTTCCTAAGGTGGAGAGAAGAGTTTCTACTCTAGCTAAGCGTACCACTACCTCTGACGAGGACAGTTGTGCTTTTTAGATCCAATGGATAAAAAATGTTTATTCAACAGGGTTTTATCCTGCAGCCCCTTGCATACATTGCTTCTGTCACTGCTGCTGCGGCGTTCTGGGTTGAGTCTCTTGATGAGGCTTTACAGTTAAGCGACTCCATTGGATGAATATATTTGACAAGCTTATGCTAGCCAATTCCTTTGTTTTCTGATGCCTTGTTCATTTGACTAGACTAACGGGTAAGAATTCTGTTTTTTACTATACTGGCGCGCAGAGCGCTATGGCTTATATCATGGTCAGCTGTCGTGACTTTAATAAATAAGCTACTTAACTTCCCTTCAAGGGGCAGACCCTATTCGGGCCTGGTTTGAAGGAGATTATTGCTTATATCACTGGAGGAAAAGGTCATGCCCTTCCTCAGGATAGGTCCAAATCAAGGGCCAAAAAAAAAAAAAAAAAAAGGTCTAATTTTCGTGCCTTTTAAAAACTTCAGGGCAGGTGTGGCATCCTCTTCCTCTAAGGCAAAACAAGAGGGAATTTTTGCTCAGTCCAAGGCGGTCTGGAGACAATCGGACCTGGAACAAAGATAAGCAGGCCAAGGAGCCTGCTGCTGCCTCTAAGGCAGCATGAAGGAACGGACCCCTATCCGGTAACGGATCCTATAGGGGGCAGACTTTCATTCTTCGCCCAGGCGTGGGCAAGAGATGCCCAGGATCCCTAGGCATTGGAATTTATATCCCAGAGATATATTCTGGATTTCAAAGATTCCCCCCCAAAAAAAGGGGAGATTTCGCCTTTCACAATTATCTGCAAACCAGATAAAGAAGGAGGCATTCTTACATTGTGTACGAGATCCATCCAGTTCCAAGAGAGGAACAGGGACAGAGTTTTTACTCAAATCTGTTTGTGGTTCCCAAGGAGAGGGAACCTTCAGACCTATTTTGGATCTAAAGATCTTAAACAAATTCCTCAGAATTCAGTCATTTAAGATGGAAACTATTCGTACCATCTTAACTATGATCACGGAGAGTCAATAGAGGACTACAATGGATTTGAAGGATGCTTATCCTCACATTGTGATGCATAAAGATCACCATCGTTTTTCAGGTTTGCCTTTCTAGACAGGCATTACCAGTTTGTAGCTCTTTCCTTTGGGATATCTACAGCCCCAAGAATCTTTATGGAGGTTCTGGGGTCGCTTTGGCGGTCGGGGCATAGAAGTGGCCCCTTATTTAGACGACATCCTGATACAGGCGTCAAACATCCAAATTGCCCAGTCTCATACGGACGTAGTACTGGCATTTCTGAGATCACATGGGTGGAAAGTGAACAAGGAAAGAGTTCTCTATCCCCAATCTCAAGGGTTTCCCTCCTAGGGACTCTGATAGATTCTGTAGAAATGAAAATTTACCTGACGGAGTCCAGGTTGTCAAAGTTTCTAAATTTCTGCCGTGTTTTTTTTTTTTTTTCATCCCATCTGCGCCCTTCGGTGGCTCAGTACATGAATGAAATCGGCTTAATGGTAGCGGCAAGGGACATAGTACCGTTTGCACGTCTACATTTCAGACCGCTGCAACTATGCATGCTCAGTCAGAGGAACGGGGATTACACAGATTTGTCCCCCTGTTAAACCTGGACCAAGAGACCAGAGATTCTCTTCTCTGGTGACTATGTCGGGTCCATCTGTCCAAGGGTATGACCTTCCGCAGGTCAGATGGGACAATTGTTACAATAGATGCCAGCCTTTTAGGTTGGGATGCAGTCTGGAACTCCCTGAAGGCTCAGGGATAGTGGACTTAGGAGGAGACCCTCCTTCTAATAAATATTCTGGAACTGGGAGTGATATTCCATGCTCTTCAGACTTGGCCTCAGTTAGCAACTCTGAGGTACATCATACTCAGTCGGACAATATACACGACTGTGGCTTACATCAGCCATCAAGGGGGAACAGAAGTTCCCTAGCGATGTTAGAAGTCTTACAATTATTCACTGGACAGAGACTCACTCTTGTCTATCAGCTATCCATATCCCAGGTGTTGAGAACTGGGAGGTGGATTTTCTAAGTCGTCAGACTTTTCTTCCGGGGGAGTGGGATTTCCTCCGGAGGTCAAGACCAAGCAGGAGAGGGCTTTGGTGTTTTTGACAGCGCCTGCGTAGCCACGCAGGACCTG
Source organism: Bombina bombina (assembly GCF_027579735.1). Classification (NCBI taxonomy): domain Eukaryota; kingdom Metazoa; phylum Chordata; class Amphibia; order Anura; family Bombinatoridae; genus Bombina; species Bombina bombina. The sequence continues at coordinate 907,079,486 of NC_069502.1, read as the reverse complement.
GTATGCAGATCTGGTGGACATGTCATCCTTTCCATCACAGTCTCTGCTTCTGAGACAGGTCCCTCTACCTCAGGGTCCTTTCAACCATCTAAATAGAATCAATCTGAGATGGACTGCCTGGAGACTGAACGCTTGATGTTATCAAAGCATGGCTTCTCCGAGTCAGTCATTGATACCTTAATACAGACATGAAAGCCTGTCTCTAGCAAAATTGAACATAGATATGGTGTAAATATCTGATTGTTATGAATCCAAGGGTTACTCATGGAGTAAAGTCTGGATTCCCAGGATATTATCTTTTCTCCAAGATGTTTTTGAGAAAAGGGTTGTCAGCTAATTCCTTAAAAGGGGACAGATTTTTACTCTGTCTATTTTTTTGCACAAGCGTCTGGCAGGTATTCTAGACGTTCAGGCATTTGGTCAGGCTTTGGTTAGATCCAAGCCTGTGTTTAAAACTGTTGCTCCGCCATGGAGCTTAAACCTGATTCTTAAGGTTCTTCAAGAAGTTCCGTTTGAACCTTTTTTGTTCCATAGATATCAATCTTTATCTTGGAAAGTTCCTTTTGGGTAGCTAATTCCTCGACTCGTAGAGTCTCCAAGTTATCTGTGTTACAATGTGATTCTCCTTATCTGGTCCTTCGTACGGATAAGGTAGTCCTGCGTACCAACCTGGGTTTTTTCCTAAGGTGGTATCTAACAAGTACATCACTCAAGAGATAGTTGTTCCATGCTTGTATCCTAATCCTTCCTCAAAGAAGGAACGTCTATTACACAATATTGGACGTGGTTTGTGCTTTAAAGTTTTACTTACAAGCTACTACAGTTTTCATCAAACGTTCACCTTGTTTGTTGTCTATTCTGGACAGAGGAGAGGTCAAAAGACTTCAGCAGCCTCTCTGTCTTTTTGGTTAAAAAGCATAATTCATTTAGCTTATGAGACTGCTGGACAGCAGCCTCCTGAAGGGATTACAGCTCATTCTACTAGAGCTGTGGTTTTCACTTGGGCCTTTTTTAAATGTGGCTTCTGTTGAACAGATTTACAAGACGGAGTCTTGGTCTGCGCTTCATACTTTTCAAATTTAACAAATTTGATACCTTGCTTCTTCGGAGGCTATTTTTGGGAGAAAGGGTTTTTTACAGGCAGTGGTAACTTCCGTTTAAGTACCTGCCTTGTCCCTCCCATCATCCGTGTACTTTAGCTTTGGTATTGGTATTCCATAAGTAATGGATGATCCGTGGACTGGATACACTTAACAAGAGAAAACATAATTTATGCTTACCTGATAAATTTATTTCTCTTGTAGTGTATCCAGTCCACGGCCCGCCCTGTCACTTTAAGGCAGGTAATTTTTTCATTTGAACTACAGTCACCACTGCACCCTATGGTTTTTCCTTTCTCTGCATGTTTTCGGTCGAATGACTGAATATGGCAGTTAGGGGAGGAGCTATATAGCAGCTTTGCTGTGGGTGGACTCTTGCAGCTTCCTGTTGGGAAGGAGAATATATTCCATAAGTAAGGGATGATCCGTGGACTGGATACACTACAAGAGAAATAAATTTATCAGGTAAGCATAAATTATGTTTTTTAGGGGGAAAAAATATATGAGGATTATCACTACCTTTGCTTATCATTTGTCTGCCGTACTGTTAACTTTGTTTGACTTGTACTTACTTATTTTTCCTCAATAAAAATTAATTAAAAAGAGAGGCGTTCTTGAATTGTGTTCAAGATCTCTCGTCACTGGGAGTGATTGTTCCTGTTCCAGAGCAGGAACAGGGTCTAGGATTTTATTCAAACCTGTTTGTAGTTCCCAAGAAAGAGGGAACATCCCGACCCATTCTGGACTTAAAGTGTCTGAACAAATTCCTCAAGGTTCCATCCTTCAAGATGGAAACCATTCGTACAATTCTTTTTCTAATTCAGGAAGGTCAATTCATGACAACTATAAAGGATGCATACTTGCATGTTCCCATTCACAGGGACTATTACAAGTTTCTGAGTTTTGCCTTCCTCGACCAACACTTTCAGTTTGTGGCTCTGCCTTTTGGCTTAGCAACTGCCCCAAGGATATTATTGAAGGTCCTAGGAGCTCTACTGGTGGTAGTCAGGTCCAACGGGATTGCAGTGGCTCCTTACCTGGACGACATCTTGGTTCAGGCTCCTACTCTCCATCTGGCTACTTCGCACATGGAGATGTTTCTGGCCTTTCTCCAATCTCACGGTTGGAAGATAAATGTGGGGAAGAGTTCCCTGGTCCCATCGACAAGGGTAGTTTTCCTAGGTATGATAATAGATTCTGTTCTGATGAAGATCTTCCTGACAGAGGCCAGAATAGCAAAGCTCTTGTCCATTTGTCAGGTCTTGCTGCAGACAACTCTTCCGTCAGTCGCCCAATGCATGGAAGCGATTGGTCTGATGGTGGCCATCATGGGCATAGTGCCATTTGCTCGATTTCATCTAAGAGCACTGCAGTTGTGCATGCTCAGTCAATGGAATGGGGATCATGTGGATTTATCCCCAAGGTTGAATTTAGACCCAAAGACGAGGGACTCTTTTCGGTGGTGGCTCTTCCTTGAACACCTGTCTCAGGGCACTTGTTTTCAGAGACTATCCTGGGAAGTATTGACTACGGACGCCAGCCTAGTGGGCTGGGGGGCGGTCTGGAATTCCCTGAAGGCGCAGGGTGTTTGGTCTTGAGAGGAGTTGGTACTACCGATAAACATTCTGGAGTTGAGAGCAATCTACAATGCTCTGGTGGCCTGGTCACAGTTAGCTGTATCCAAGTTTGTCAGATTCCAATCGGACAACATTACCTCTGTGGCCTACATTAATCATCAGGGAGGAACTCTGAGTTCTCTAGCCTTGAAGGAGGTGGCTCAGATAATTCAGTGGGTGGAGGCCCATGGTTACTGACTTTCTGCCATCCACATTCCGGGAGTGGAGAACTGGGAAGCGGATTTCCTAAGCAGATAGACTTTCCATCCAGAAGGGTTTTCAGAAGTGGTCTCCAAATGGGGGATTCCGGAGTTTGATTTGATGGCGTCTCATCAAAATGCAAAGCTTCCGAGGTATTGCTCTAGGTCGAAGGACCCTCAGGCCTACCTGGTAGATGTGTTAACAGTTCCGTGGAATTTCAGCATGGCTTACCTGTTCCCGCCATTTGCCCTTCTTCCGCGTGTAATCGCCCAGATAAAGCAGGAAAGGGCATCAGTGATTCTAATTGCCCCAGTGTGGCCTCGAAGAATCTGGTATGCGGATCGGGTGGAGATGTCGTCTTTACCTCCGTGGAGGTTACTCTGAGGAAGGACCTTCTTCTTCAGGGACCCTTCCTTTATCCAAATATCGTTTCTCTGAAGGTGACTGCTTGGAGATTGAACGCTTGATTCTATCTAAATGTGGGTTTTCCGAGTCTGTTATAGAGACTATGATTCAGGCTCCTAAGCCGGTTACTAGGAAGATATACCATAAGATATGGAGCAAATATCTTTATTGGTGTGAATCCAAGGACTACTCTTGGAGTAGGGTTAGGATTCCAAGAATTTTGGCCTTTCTCCAGGAAGGTCTGGAAAAAAGGTTATCTGTTAGCACCCTGAAGGGTCAAATTTCAGTATTATGCGTTTTATTACATAAACGTTTGGCAGATGTGCCAGATGTTGTCTTTTTGTCAGGCCTTGGTCATATTCAGGCCTGTATTTAAACCTTAATCAAAGATGATGATAAATCACAAGAGGGCGCTATGATCTAATACAATGGTAGAAAATATAAAAAACAAATATATATAAATGAGAAGAAAAATGTATTAAATAATATAGAATGAATTAAATAAATGGATCACAGACTCTCAATAAACTTAATGTAACATCCGCACACTAATAGTGTAGAGAAAGTCTTTGGATGAAGTTCAGATGTAAAACAGCAAGATGAAGATTCCCAAAGATAGACTTCACCATGTAGGCAGCACTCTCCTTTCTACTTAGGTAGTTTTTCTGAAATATATCCGAACACAAAGAGGCGCCAAAATGTGTGTATCAGTTGTATACAAACAAGATTGCACACAGCAAACTCAAGCACAGGGTACTCACATTTCGGAAGAGCACACCAATGTGCTTGTGGATGCAGTATGCAGGAACTGGAACCTCATAGGTCTGTGTTGTTTGGTAGTAGCAAGCCCACACAGGTAAAGTTGAAACAACGGTGTCCAAAAACAATGTTTATTAAAAAAAATATAAAAGACACCTTTACACCCTTCCTATTTAGGGAGCAGATAAAAAGATGTAGTACTTTTGCAACGCGTTTCTCGGCTCATGGGCCGTTCATCAGGCATAACTTAAAATTATTTTTTAACCAGCTTTTGTAGCCGCTTACTACCAAACAATTATCGACTCCTCCCCTACTGGGAGTAAACTCTACTACCAATCCCTGCCCTCCTAGCCGTGGGTGTGTGTATCTCTTTCCACACATGAAACAAATTGTCAACTTGTACGATAACATATGTAATGTAGTGGATGTTTAGAAAAAAAAAATTTTTCAAGGAGTTTTGATGTTAATGGAAGCAGTGATATGGGGCGGTAGCTTTCAGGAGAATTGGGGTCGAGGGAGGGTTTTTTGAGTATGGGAGGGACTTTTGTGTGTTTGAAAGAAGATAGGAATGAGCTGGTAGAGAGAGCTAGGTTGAAGATGTGGTTAAGAGCAGGAGTGAGGGTGGAAGATAGGGAGGGTATTAGATGGCAAGGGACAGGGTCGAGCAGGCAGGTAGTGAGGTGTGAGGAAGATAGTAAGGAAGAAACTTCATTCTCAGTGGCTGGATGGAAGATATAGAGGGTGGCAGAGGGAGTAACTGGGCCTGTTGATGGATTTTTGCAGGTTGGTGTTTGGATGTTGCTTCGGATAGTAGGTGTTTTGTTTAAAAAGTAGTCTGCCAGGTCTTGAGCACTAAAGACAGACGAGGGGGGAGAGGAGCAGGTGGGAAAAGTAGAGAGTTAAAGTGGTCAATTTTCATCAATGAGTGCACTGTTTTTAAAAATTCTTTTAAAAACAGGGGCACTTTCATTGATGAAAATTAACATTGCACTGGATTTGAAGAAATACTTACCTTTTACTCCTGCAAAACCGGATTTTAAAAGTATTTTTAAAAACCGGGCACTCATTGGTGAAAATTGACCTTCACTTTAAAGGTGGAGAAGAGTTGTTAAGGGTTTGAAGAAAGAGTAGATATGAGAGAAGAGAAGTAGGTTTGCTTGGCTAAGTGAAGGGCAGAAGTGTGTGAACTAAGAATAAACTTTTATAGTGTATGAAATCGGGTTCAGAGTGAGTTTTCTTCCAGACACGCTCAGCAGTACGGGGGCATTTTTGCAAATAGCATGTTTGCAGAGAGTGCCAGGGCTGTAACTGACGGTGTGATGTTTTGCGCAGTTGGGGAGAGGCAAGTGTGTCTAGTGCAGAGGAGAGAGTTTTGTTATAGTGGGCTGTTGCGAGATCAGGGCAGGTTATAGTGGAAGTATGAGGGAGGAGATCTTAAATGATTTTTTTAAATTGGAGCGGATCCACAGCATGCAGATTTCTACAGGTGCGGGGGTGGGATGGAGAAGTGGGTTTAACTTTTGCATTAATATTATAGGTGACCAGGTGATGGTCTGAAATGGGAAAAGGGCAACAGGTGAGGTCAGATATAGAACAGAGGTAGGAAAATACTAGGTCGATGGCGTGTCCATCACGGTGAGTAGGGAATAGGGTGGACTTCAAAGCTGCATTAATTTGTATAATTGAATCCGTGTCTTGAAAAAGGCTCTCTCAAGGCCCGAAACACGTTGACTTAACCTTTACCAGGTTTTGCGAGTTCTTTTTCAATATACTCCACCTTTTTAGATGATTTTTTTGCACATGTTTTTTTCTATTTTCTTTTTAGGTACCTTTCCACTGATCATCATTACCATTATTTATTTATTTTTTATTCAAAAAGTTTTTTTATTGGGTTCACAAAGTTACATATATTGACAGTTAAATAAGGCAGTTATTAAATAGTGAATGAAGTCAATAAATATAAGTGTGATACAACATGGATAATATCGTCTTACCCAAGGTTTTAAACATTTTAAAAGCAATAACAAATATAAAGATTAGGGTTGGCTCATACGTTGTGCATCAAGAAGAAAGAAGAGAAGAGTAATAAGACGGAGAGATGTAGGGAAGGGTAATATACAAGTATACACCTCCTCCTGGGTCGCTTAGTTTTGCTTAACTGCACATGTCAGGTAGCTAAATATGAAGATATATTTTGAGTTAGTCGTGACATTTAAAGGGAATATATTTGCGGTGAGGCGGTAACAGTTTGCCCTGGATGTTTATAAGTCAAGAGGGACAGGGATATTGGTGGGTAATTCAGAAATTCCCTGTTCCCAAATAAAAAACATATCTGTAAAGAAATATTGTTTGCCTAGGAAACAATAGCACTGTTTTTCCCAAACCAGGATATTTTTAACCTATGTTAATCAAGTAGTGTGTGAAGGGATTGTTTGGGATTTCCACAGTCTAGGTATAAGTCTTTTAGCGCCAGTCAACATGATCTGGAGTAATTTTGTGCGGTACCTACAATGGAGTGGCGGGAGAAGATTAAGGAGAATAAGTTTAGGACAGAGTGTTATGTTTGAGCCTAGAATTTTATTTATGCTGGTTTCAACTCTGTTCCAGAAGTCAGAAATGGACGGGCAATCCCACCATATGTGTGTCATAGTACCCATGCTTCCACAACGTCTCCAGCAAGCGGGGGATGCCGTAGGAAAAATATATCGGAGCCGCTGTGGTGTCAAGTACCAGCGAGATATTATTTTATAGTTTGTTTCTGCCTTGAGTAATGAAGAAGATGCCGAGTGGGTAGCCTTGAAGCATGACCTCCACTCATCGTCTGTAATATCTCCATGTATTTCTGTGTTCCATTTCCTTAGTTAGGAAGGTCTCTGTAGTGGAAAAGCTCCTCTGAGTAATTTATAGCTTATTGAGAGGAATTTTTTCTGGATGTCAGGATTAGTGCAAAGCCGCTCAAATATTGTCAGTGGTCTGAGGATATTTAGTTTATGCATGCTATTATATAGTGCGTGCCGATTCTGGAAATATGAATACCAGTTGTGGAAAGGTGGACCTAGTTCATTAATTAGCTCTGCCCTGTTCTTGAGTGTTCCTGAGTCTAATAGAATGTAGATGGGCAGATTTTGCATGTGTATCTCGGTGTTTAACTGGGCGAAGGATGTTTGTCGGAAAAATATCTGATTACCTAGTAGAGGAGTTAGAGGGGAGACAGGGATGGATATCTCTTTGTTATGTTTAAGTAATTGATCCCATATGTCAAGAGTAGTCTTAACATAATAGTTTTTATGTGCTTGTGGTGGTCTGTGAGGCCTGGGGAGCCATGGGATATCTCTCATGGTTGTAGTTTGCAGCAAGGTACATTCGATTTGTACCCATGGAGGCACGGGGTTGGGGCGAGTCCAGGAGAGCACCCTAGTTAAATGTGCAGCTTTATAATAATTCAGGAGATGTGGAACATTTAGTCCACTGTCTTCTTTGGTGAGAAATAAAGTGTCTTGGGGGACCCTAGATTTTTTTTATAAGACCATATAAATGAGTTAATCATTCTTTGTTGAGTTTGAAGATATGAGGTGGGGAGTGCCATTGGTAGAGTTTGGAAAAGGTAAAGGTATTTTGGGATGATAATCATCTTAATAGCATTAACTCTTCCAAACCAGGACAGATGATTTTGTTTATGCCAGCTTTCAAGGAGGGCCTGCACTGATCGCTGGAGATTGGCATAATTACATTGAAAAAGCTCCTGATGTGTACTAGGGAGTAAGAGGCCTACGTATTTAAGTTTGTCATTCAATCTAAATCTCGTATGGGCTTTTATGAAGTCTACATCCCGAATAGGCGCATTCAGCGTCAGTATTCCGGACTTCTCCATATTAATGGAGAAATCAGATACTCGTCCGTATTCATCCAATGTACGGATCAAAGCCGGGAGAGACGTGGACGGGGACTGAAGCGTGAAAATCACATCATCTGCAAACAACAAACATTTTTGATGTATATGTTTGTATTGTACTCCGATTATCTCAGGGTTTTCCCTAATCTTTATAGCCAGGGTCTCAATTGTAATGGCAAACAGTAATGGTGATAACGGGCAGCCCTGTCGGGTTCCGTTCGTTATGGAGAAGGATTGAGAGGCTGTGCCGTTAATCTGAACTCTTGCATGAGGTTTTGAATATAGGGCCTGGATCCGTGATTTAAAAGTCGGAGAAAAGCCAAACTTCGACAGGGCCCCCCACATGAACTGCCAGTTGACCCTGTCGAAAGCCTTCTCGGCATCTGTCGATAAGTGGGTGAGAGGGGCTTTGTCTTCATATGCGGACTGTAAGGAATGTAATACTCTAATTGTATTGTCTTTAGCCTCTCTTCCCCTGACAAATCCAACCTGGTCTGGGTGTATTAAATTCGGTAGAATGTTGTTCATGCGATTAGCGAGTATTTTCGCGTAAATTTTTATGTCTATATTTAAGAGAGAAATGGGGCGATAACTGCTTGGTTGGTCGGGTGGTTTGTCAGATTTCGGTATGACCGTTATAAGGGCTTCTAACGGGTTGGGAAAAAGTTTCTCCTTTGTCTATTGAGGTATACAGTGTATGTAATGGCGGAACGAATTGGTTATGTAACAATTGGAAGAATTTAGCTGTTAGTCCGTCTGGACCAGGGGACTTGCCATTAGGGAGGGCTTTAATGGTGAGTGCTATTTACTAAAGTGTTATAGGAGAGTCAAGGGATTGTCTGTCCTCATCCGAAAGCTTTGGTGTGTCTAGTGTATTTAGATAATTATCGATGTTTCCAAGGTTTTTTTGGGATATGTGGGGGTCGAGATTATATAATTTAGAATAATAAGAAACAAAGGAGTTAGTTATATCTTCATTTTTGTTCACTGGGTTCCCTGAAGGGTGCATGATAGATCTAATAAAAGAGTTAAATCCTTTTTCTCCAACATAGGTGTGTCCGGTCCACGGCGTCATCCTTACTTGTGGGATATTCTCTTCCCCAACAGGAAATGGCAAAGAGCCCAGCAAAGCTGGTCACATGATCCCTCCTAGGCTCCGCCTACCCCAGTCATTCTCTTTGCCGTTGTACAGGCAACATCTCCACGGAGATGGCTTAGAGTTTTTTAGTGTTTAACTGTAGTTTTTATTATTCAATCAAGAGTTTGTTATTTTAAAATAGTGCTGGTATGTACTATTTACTCTGAAACAGAAAAGAGATGAAGATTTCTGTTTGTATGAGGAAAATGATTTTAGCAACCGTTACTAAAATCCATGGCTGTTCCACACAGGACTGTTGAGAGGAATTAACTTCAGTTGGGGGAACAGTGAGCAGTCTTTTGCTGCTTGAGGTATGACACATTCTAACAAGACGATGTAATGCTGGAAGCTGTCATTTTCCCTATGGGATCCGGTAAGCCATTTTTATTCAGACAGTAAATAAGGGCTTCACAAGGGTTTATTAAGACTGTAGACATTTTCTGGGCTAAATCGATCATATTTACACATATTTAGCCTTGAGGAATCATTTAATCTGGGTATTTTTTGTAAAATAATATCGGCAGGCACTGTTTTAGACACTTTATTCTATAGGGGCTTTCCCTAATCATAGTCAGAGCCTCATTTTTGCGCCGGTATGGCGCACTTGTTTTTGAGAACAGCATGGCATGCAGCTGCATGTGTGTGGAGCTCTGATACATAGAAAAGTCTTTCTGAAGGCATCATTTGGTATCGTATTCCCCTTTGGGCTTGGTTGGGTCTCAGCAAAGCAGATTCCAGGGACTGCAAAGGGGTTAAATATAAAAACGGCTCCAGTTCCGTTATTTTAAGGGTTAAAGCTTCCAAATTTGGTGTGCAATACTTTTAAGGCTTTAAGACACTGTGGTGAAATTTTGGTGAATTTTGAACAATTCCTTCATACTTTTTCGCAATTGCAGTAATAAAGTGTGTTCAGTTTAAAATTTAAAGTGACAGTAACGGTTTTATTTTAAAACGTTTTTTGTGCTTTGTTATCAAGTTTATGCCTGTTTAACATGTCTGAACTACCAGATAGATTGTGTTCTGACTGTGGGGAAGCCAAGGTTCCTTCTCATTTAAATAGATGTGATTTATGTCATAAAAAATTTAGTAAAATGATGCCCAAGATGATTCCTCAAGTGAGGGGAGTAAGCATGGTACTGCATCATCCCCTCCTTCGTCTACACCAGTCTTGCCCATACAGGAGGCCCCTAGTACATCTAGCGCGCCAATACTCCTTACTATGCAACAATTAACGGCTGTAATGGATAATTCTATCAAAAACATTTTAGCCAATATGCCCACTTATCAGCGAAAGCGCGACTGCTCTGTTTTAGAAAATACTGAAGAGCATGAGGACGCTGATGATATTGTTTCTGAAGGGCCCCTACACCAGTCTGAGGGGGCTAGGGAGGTTTTGTCTGAGGGAGAAATTTCAGATTCAGGAAAAATTTCTCAACAAGCTGAACCTGATGTGATTACTTTTAAATTTAAGTTGGAACATCTCCGCGCTCTGCTTAAGGAGGTGTTATCCAATTTGGATGATTGTGATTATCTGGTCATTCCAGAAACACTATGTAAAATGGACAAGTTCCTAGAGGCCCCGGGGCCCCCCGAAGCTTTTCCTATATCCAAGCGGGTGGCGGACATTGTTAATAAAGAATGGGACAGGCCCGGTATACCTTTCGTACCTCCCCCCATATTTAAAAAATTGTTTCCTATAGTCGACCCCAGAAAGGACTTATGGCAGACAGTCCCCAAGGTCGAGGGGGCGGTTTCTACTCTAAACAAGCGCGCCACTATACCCATAGAAGATAGTTGTGCTTTCCAAGATCCTATGGATAAAAAATTAGAAGGTTTGCTAAAAAAGATGTTTGTTCAGCAAGGTTACCTTCTACAACCAATTGCATGCATTGTCCCTGTCACTACAGCCGCGTGTTTCTGGTTCGATGAGCTAGAAAAGGCGATTATTAGTAATTCTTCTTCTTATGAGGAGATTATGGTCAGAATTCGTGCTCTTAAATTGGCTAATTCTTTCACCCTAGACGCCACCTTGCAATTGGCTAGGTTAGCGGCGAAAAATTCTGGGTTTGCTATTGTGGCGCGCAGAGTGCTTTGGTTAAAATCTTGGTCAGCGGATGCGTCTTCCAAGAACAAATTGCTTGACATTCCTTTCAAGGGGAAAACACTGTTTGGCCCTGACTTGAAAGAGATTATCTCTGATATCACTGGGGGCAAGGGCCACGCCCTTCCTCAGGATAGGTCTTTCAAGGCCAAAAATAAACCTAATTTTCGTCCCTTTCGCATAAAACGGACCAGCCCCAAGTGCTACGTCCTCTAAGCAGGAGGGTAATACTTCTCAAGCCAATCCAGCCTGGAGACCTATGCAAGGCTGGAACAAAGGAAAGCAGGCCAAGAAACCTGCCACTGCTCCCAAGACAGCATGAGATGCGGGCCCCCGATCCGGGACCGGATTTGGTGGGGGGCAGACTCTCTCTCTTCACTCAGGCTTGGGCAAGAGATGTTCTGGATCCTTGGGCGCTAGAAATAGTCTCCCAAGGTTATCTTCTGGAAGTGATTCATCCTGTTCCATTAAGAGAACGAGGGATGGGGTTCTACTCCAATCTGTTCGTAGTTCCCAAAAAAAGAGGGAACGTTCAGACCAATCTTAGATCTCAAGATCCTAAACAAGTTTCTCAAGGTTCCATCGTCCAAAATGGAAACCATTCGAACAATCCTTCCATCCAGGAAGGTCAATTCTTGACCACGGTGGATTTAAAGGATGCGTATCTACATATTCCTGTCCACAAGGAACATCATCGGTTCCTAAGGTTCGCATTCCTGGACAAGCATTACCAGTTCGTGGCGCTTCCTTTCGGATTAGCCACTGCTCCAAGGATTTTCTCAAAGGTACTAGGGTCCCTTCTGGCGGTGCTAAGACCAAGGGGCATTGCTGTAGTACCTTACTTGGACGACATTCTGATTCAAGCGTCGTCCCTTCCTCAAGCAAAGGCTCACACGGACATAGTCCTGGCCTTTCTCAGATCTCACGGATGGAAAGTGAACGTGGAAAAGAGTTCTCTATCTCCGTCGACAAGAGTTCCCTTCTTGGGAACAATAATAGACTCCTTAGAAATGAGGATTTTTCTGACAGAGACCAGAAAAACAAAACTTCTAAACTCTTGTCGGATACTTCATTCCGTTCCTCTTCCTTCCATAGCGCAGTGCATGGAAGTGATAGGTTTGATGGTAGCGGCAATGGACATAGTTCCTTTTGCGCGCATTCATCTAAGACCATTACAACTGTGTATGCTCAGTCAGTGGAATGGGGACTATACAGACTTGTCTCCGAAGATACAAGTAAATCAGAGGACCAGAGACTCACTCCGTTGGTGGCTGTCCCTGGACAACCTGTCACAAGGGGTGACCTCCCGCAGACCAGAGTGGGTCATTGTCACGACCGACGCCAGTCTGATGGGCTGGGGCGCGGTCTGGGGATCCCTGAAAGCTCAGGGTCTTTGGTCTCGGGAAGAATCTCTTCTACCGATAAATATTCTGGAACTGAGAGCGATATTCAATGCTCTCAAGGCTTGGCCTCAGCTAGCGAGGGCCAAGTTCATACGGTTTCAATCAGACAACATGACGACTGTTGCGTACATCAACCATCAGGGGGGAACAAGGAGTTCCCTGGCGATGGAAGAAGTGACCAGAATCATTCAATGGGCGGAGACTCGCTCCTGCCACCTGTCTGCAATCCACATCCCAGGAGTGGAAAATTGGGAAGCGGATTTTCTGAGTCGTCAGACATTGCATCCGGGGGAGTGGGAACTCCATCCGGAAATCTTTGCCCAAATCACTCAACTGTGGGGCATTCCAGACATGGATCTGATGGCCTCTCGTCAGAACTTCAAGGTTCCTTGCTACGGGTCCAGATCCAGGGATCCCAAGGCGACTCTAGTAGATGCACTAGTAGCACCTTGGACCTTCAAACTAGCCTATGTATTCCCGCCGTTTCCTCTCATCCCCAGGCTGGTAGCCAGGATCAATCAGGAGAGGGCGTCGGTGATCTTGATAGCTCCTGCGTGGCCACGCAGGACTTGGTATGCAGATCTGGTGAATATGTCATCGGCTCCACCATGGAAGCTACCTTTGAGACGAGACCTTCTTGTTCAAGGTCCGTTCGAACATCCGAATCTGGTCCCACTCCAGCTAACTGCTTGGAGATTGAACGCTTGATCTTATCAAAGCGAGGGTTCTCAGATTCTGTTATTGATACTCTTGTTCAGGCCAGAAAGCCTGTAACTAGAAAATTTACCACAAAATTTGGAAAAAATATATCTGTTGGTGTGAATCTAAAGGATTCCCTTGGGACAAGGTTAAGATTCCTAAGAGTCTATCCTTCCTTCGAGAAGGATTGGAAAAAGGATTATCTGCAAGTTCCTTGATGGGACAGATTTCTGCCTTGTCTGTGTTACTTCACAAAAAGCTGGCAGCTGTGCCAGATGTTCAAGCCTTTGTTCAGGCTCTGGTTAGAATCAAGCCTGTTTACAAACCTTTGACTCCTCCTTGGAGTCTCAACTTAGTTCTTTCAGTTCTTCAGGGGGTTCCGTTTGAACCCTTACATTCCGTTGATATTAAGTTATTATCTTGGAAAGTTTTGTTTTTGGTTGCAATTTCTTCTGCTAGAAGAGTTTCAGAATTATCTGCTCTGCAGTGTTCTCCTCCTTATCTGGTGTTCCATGCAGATAAGGTGGTTTTACGTACTAACCTGGTTTTCTTCCAAAAGTTGTTTCTAACAAAAACGTTAACCAGGAGATAGTCGTGCCTTCTCTGTGTCCGAAACCAGTTTCGAAGAAGGAACGTTTGTTGCACAATTTGGATGTTGTTCGCGCTCTAAAATTCTATTTAGATGCTACAAAGGATTTTAGACAAACATATTCCTTGTTTGTTGTTTATTCTGGTAAAAGGAGAGGTCAAAAAGCAACTTCTACCTCTCTCTCTTTTTGGATTAAAAGCATCATCAGATTGGCTTACGAGACTGCCGGACGGCAGCCTCCTGAAAGGATCACAGCTCCTTCCACTAGGGCTGTGGCTTCCACATGGGCCTTCAAGAACGAGGCTTCTGTTGATCAGATATGTAGGGCAGCGACTTGGTCTTCACTGCACACTTTTACCAAATTTTACAAGTTTGATACTTTTGCTTCTTCTGAGGCTATTTTTGGGAGAAAGGTTTTGCAAGCCGTGGTGCCTTCCATTTAGGTGACCTGATTTGCTCCCTCCCTTCATCCGTGTCCTAAAGCTTTGGTATTGGTTCCCACAAGTAAGGATGACGCCGTGGACCGGACACACCTATGTTGGAGAAAACAGAATTTATGTTTACCTGATAAATTACTTTCTCCAACGGTGTGTCCGGTCCACGGCCCGCCCTGGTTTTTTAATCAGGTCTGATAATTTATTTTCTTTAACTACAGTCACCACGGTATCATATGGTTTCTCCTATGCAAATATTCCTCCTTAACGTCGGTCGAATGACTGGGGTAGGCGGAGCCTAGGAGGGATCATGTGACCAGCTTTGCTGGGCTCTTTGCCATTTCCTGTTGGGGAAGAGAATATCCCACAAGTAAGGATGACGCCGTGGACCGGACACACCGTTGGAGAAAGTAATTTATCAGGTAAACATAAATTCTGTTTTCTCCTACATAGGTGTGTCCGGTCCACGGCTTCATCCTTACTTGTGGGAAATATTCTCTTCCCTAACAGGAAATGGCAAAGAGGCACACAGCAAAAGCTGTCCATATAGCCCCTCCTCTGGCCCCGCCCCCCAGTCATTCTCTTTGCCGCTCTGAACAAGTAGCATCTCCACGGGGATGGTAAAGAGTTTGTGGTGTTTAGTTGTAGTTTTTATTTCTTCTATCAAGAGTTTGTTATTTTAAAATAGTGCTGGCTTGTACTATTTACTCTACAACAGAAAAGTGATGAAGATTTCTGTTTAAGAGGGATATGATTTTAGCACAAGTAACTAAAATCCATTGCTGTTACCACGCAGGGCTGTTGAAACCAGAGAACTTCAGTTGGGGGTAACAGTTTGCAGACTCATCTGCTTCAGGTATGACTAGTCTCCTTTCTAACAACACAGGCTATTGCTAGAAGACAGTCATTTTTCCCCTCAGGGAAAACGGTAAGCCATTTTTCTTAGAACTCAGCAAAAAAGATAACAGGCTTCCTTTTTCTAGTTTTTATGCTGGTAGACACTATTATGGGCCAAATCGATTGATTTTTATTACAATTTCATGGCATTTGAGATGTTTTATAAACTTATATACACTTGGGAACGTTTTTTATTAGATCTGGCTTGTTTTAGACGCCTAATCTAGTCAGGAAGGCCCCTTCACTCTAGTATGCTGAGGGCGGAGGCCTCATTTTCGCGCTTCAGCTGTGCAGTTGATTTCAAGGCAGTGCATGCAGATTCATGTGAGAGGGTCCTGTGGCTCAGAAAGTGACTCCGGAAGGCTTATTTCTGTGGTGGTTGACCCCTAAGGAAGGTAAAAGCTACAGCAAAAGCTGTAGCAGGGACTGTAGTGTGTAAAACCGGTTAAATTCAACAATTAGCTCCGGTTTGCTTATTTTAGGGTCTAGAGTCTCTATTTTTGGTGTGCAGTACTCTCAAAGCATTAAGACACTGGGGTCCAAATTTCATAAAAATCGGATATTGCCTTCATAATTATTTGAACATTCAGAAATAAAGTGTGCCATTTTATTATTTAAAGAGACAGTAACGGTTTTGCTTAAAATCGTTTTTATTGCATTGTTTGCCTGCCTAAATCTGTTTAACATGTCTGTGCCATCAGATAACCTATGTTCTGTGTGTATAGAGACCAATGTGGTCCCCCCTTCGAGTGTTTGTGATAATTGTGCCATAGCGTCCAAACAAAGTAAGGACAGCTCTGTTACATTTAATAATGTTGCCCAAGATGATTCATCTAATGCAGGTAGTGGGGATAGTTCTACATCCTCTCCTTCTGTGTCTACACCAGCTTTGCCCACTCAGGCGACACCTAGCGCGCCAGTACTTGTTTCTATGCAACAATTAACAGCAGTAGTGGATAATTCTATAGCAAATCTTTTATCCAAACTGCCAGCATTTCAGAGAAAGCGTGATTGTACAGTTTTAAATACAGATAAAAAGGATGAACAATTAGACGCTGACGATGCCTTATCTATTTTACCCTCACATCAATCGGAATTGGCTGTGAGGGAGGGGCTGTCTGAGGGAGAAATTTCTGACTCAGGAAAAATTTCTCAACAGGCAGAACCTGATATAGTAGCATTTAAGTTTAAGCTAGAACATCTCCGCGCCCTGCTTAAGGAGGTATTAGCTACTCTTGATGACTGTAATTCTATGGTAGTCCCAGAGAAGTTGTGCAAATTGGACAAATTCTTAGAGGTCCCAGTGCACGATGACGCCTTTCCAATACCCAAGAGGGTAGCGGACATAGTGAATAAGGAGTGGGAGAAGCCGGGTATACCCTTTGCCCCACCTCCTATATTTAAGAAAATGTTTCCCATTGTAGACCCTAGAAGGGACGCATGGCAGACGGTCCCGAAGGTTGAGGGAGCAGTTTCAACATTAGCGAAGCGCACAACTATTCCTATAGAGGACAGCTGCGCTTTCAAAGATCCTATGGATAAAAAATTGGAAGGATTGCTTAAAAAGATTTTTGTTCAGCAAGGCTTCATTCTTCAACCAGCTACGTGTATTATTACTGTCACCTCAGCGGCGTCTTTTTGGTTCGAGGAATTAGAAAGGTCGCTCCAGAAGGAGACTTCCTATGCAGAAGTCATGGACAGAATTCACCCATTAAAGTTAGCTAATTCCTTTATATTGGATGCCGCTTTTCAAATAACGAAATTAGCGGCTATAGTAGCGCGTAGGGCGCTTTGGCTAAAATCCTGGTCGGCAGATGTGTCGTCCAAGACTAAGTTACTTAATATTCCTTTCAAGGGTAAGACCCTTTTTGGGCCGGAATTGAAGGAGATTATTTCAGACATCACTGGGGGTAAGGGCCATGCCCTCCCACAAGATAGGCCTTTCAAGGCTAAGAACAAGTCTAATTTTTGTTCCTTTCGCAATTTCAGGAACGGACCGGCTAATAACTCTACAGCCGCTAGACAAGACGGTAACGCTGTCCAGCCCAAACCTGCATGGAAACCCGTGCAAGGCTGGAACAAGGGTAAACAGACCAAGAAACCTACTGCTGCTACCAAGACAGCATGAAGGGGTAGCCCCCGATCCGGGACCGGATCTAGTAGGGGGCAGATTATCTCTCTTTGCTCAGGCTTGGGCAAGAGATGTTCCGGATCCCTGGGCACTAGAAATAGTCTCCCAGGGATACCTTCTAGAGTTCAAGGGACTTCCTCCAAAGGGAAGGTTCCACTTGTCTCGCTTATCTTCAGACCAGATAAAGAAACAGGCATTCTTACATTGTGTAAGAGACCTATTAAAGATGGGAGTGATAAACCCAGTCCCCTCAGGGGAACAAGGTCTAGGTTTTTACTCGAACCTGTTCGTAGTTCCCAAAAAAGAGGGAACTTTCAGGCCAATTCTGGATTTAAAGATATTAAACAAATTCCTCAGAGTTCCATCTTTCAAAATGGAAACCATTCGGACAATCTTGCCGACAATCCAGCAGGGTCAATATTTGACTACCGTGGACTTAAAGGATGCGTATCTGCATATCCCAATCCACAAAACTCATCATCAGTTCCTGAGGTTCGCGTTTCTGGACAAACATTACCAGTTCGTGGCTCTTCCATTCGGTTTAGCCACCGCTCCCAGAATTTTCACAAAGGTGCTAGGGTCCCTTCTAGCGGTCCTAAGGTCGAGGGGCATTGCTGTAGCACCTTACCTAGACGACATCCTAATCCAAGCGTCGTCTCTTTCCAAAGCAAGGGCTCATACAGACATTGTGTTGGCCTTTCTCAGATCTCACGGGTGGAAGGTGAACATAGAAAAAAGTTCACTGTCACCGTCCACAAGGGTTCCTTTTCTGGGAACAATAATAGATTCTGTGGAAATGAAGATCTTCCTGACAGAAGTCAGAAAGGTAAAGCTTCTAAACGCTTGTCGAGTTCTTCATTCTATTCCTCAGCCCTCCATAGCTCAGTGCATGGAAGTAATAGGACTAATGGTTGCAGCAATGGACGTGGTTCCTTTTGCTCGAATTCATTTAAGACCAATACAGCTGTGCATGCTCAAACAGTGGAATGGGGACTATACAGACTTGTCTCCCCAAATTCAAGTAGACCAGGTAACCAGGGACTCACTTCTCTGGTGGTTGACTCAGGATCACCTGTCTCAGGGAATGAGTTTCCGCAGACCGGAGTGGGTCATTGTCACGACCGACGCCAGCCTCTTGGGTTGGGGCGCGGTCTGGGACTCTCTGAAAGCTCAGGGTCTATGGTCTCGGGAAGAGTCTCTTCTCCCGATAAACATTTTGGAACTGAGAGCAATATTCAATGCGCTCCTGGCTTGGCCTCAACTAGCGGAAGCAAGGTTCATAAGGTTTCAGTCGGACAACATAACGACTGTTGCTTACATCAATCATCAGGGGGGAACAAAGAGTTCCTTGGCGATGAGCGAGGTATCCAAGATCATCAAATGGGCGGAGGATCACTCCTGCCATCTATCTGCAATTCACATCCCAGGAGTAGACAACTGGGAGGAGGATTATCTGAGTCGTCAGACTTTCCATCCGGGGGAGTGGGAACTCCACCCGGAGGTCTTTGCCCAGTTAACTCAACTATGGGGCAACCCGGATATGGATCTGATGGCGTCTCGTCAGAACTCCAAGGTTCCTCGATACGGCTCCAGATCCAGGGATCCCAAGGCGGCACTGGTGGATGCATTAGTGGCGCCCTGGTCGTTCAATCTGGCTTATGTGTTTCCACCGTTCCCTCTCCTTCCCAGGCTTGTAGCCAGGATCAAACAGGAGAAGGCCTCGGTGATTCTAATAGCTCCTGCGTGGCCACGCAGGACTTGGTATGCAGATCTGGTGAATATGTCATCGGTTCCACCATGGAAGCTACCTTTGAGGCAGGATCTTCTAGTTCAAGGTCCATTCAGACATCCAAATCTAGTCTCTCTGCAACTGACTGCTTGGAAATTGAACGCTTGATTCTATCTAAGCGTGGGTTTTCTGATTCGGTTATAAATACTCTGATTCAAGCCAGAAAACCAGTGACTAGGAAAATTTACCATAAGATCTGGCAAAAATATATCTGTTGGTGCAAGTCCAAAGGTTTTGCTTGGAGTAAAGTCAAAATCCCTAGAATACTTTCCTTTCTCCAAGAGGGTTTGGATAAAGGTTTGTCAGCTAGTTCTTTAAAAGGACAGATATCTGCTCTGTCAGTTTTGTTACACAAACGACTGGCAGTCGTGCCAGATGTACAGGCGTTTGTACAGGCATTAGTTAGAATTAAGCCTGTCTACAGACCTATAACTCCTCCATGGAGTCTAAACTTAGTTCTTTCAGTTCTTCAAGGGGTTCCGTTTGAACCCTTACATTCCATAGATATTAAGTTACTATCTTGGAAAGTTCTGTTTTTGGTTGCTATTTCTTCTGCTAGAAGAGTTTCTAAATTATCTGCTCTGCAGTGTTCTACTCCCTATCTGGTTTTCCATTCAGATAAGGTAGTTTTACGTACCAAACCTGGTTTTCTTGCAAAGGTGGTTTCCAACAGGAATATTAACCAGGAAATAGTTGTTCCTTCCCTGTGTCCGAATCCAGTTTCAAAGAAGGAACGTTTGTTACACAACCTAGATGTGGTCCTTGCTCTAAAATTCTACTTAGAGGCAACTAAGGATTTCAGACAAACTTCATCCTTGTTTGTTGTTTATTCTGGTAAGAGGAGAGGGCAAAAAGCTACTGCTACCTCTCTTTCTTTTTGGCTGAAAAGCATCATCCGATTGGCTTATGAGACTGCCGGACGGCAGCCTCCTGAACGAATTACAGCTCACTCTACTAGGGCTGTGGCTTCCACATGGGCCTTCAAGAACGAGGCCTCTGTTGATCAGATTTGTAAGGCAGCGACTTGGTCTTCACTGCATACTTTTACCAAATTTTACAAATTCGATACTTTTGCTTCTTCGGAGGCTGTTTTTGGGAGAAAGGTTTTGCAAGCCGTGGTGCCTTCCGTTTAGGGCGCCTGACTTGTTCCCTCCCTTCATCCGTGTCCTAAAGCTTTGGTATTGGTTCCGACAAGTAAGGATGAAGCCGTGGACCGGACACACCTATGTAGGAGAAAACAGAATTTATATCTTACCTGATAAATTCCTTTCTCCTACGGTGTGTCCGGTCCACGGCCCGCCCTGGCTTTTTGTCAGGCTTAAATATTTTTACTATACACTACAGTCACCACGGCACCCTATAGTTTCTCCTTTTTCTCCTAACCGTCGGTCGAATGACTGGGGGGCGGGGCCAGAGGAGGGGCTATATGGACAGCTTTTGCTGTGTGCCTCTTTGCCATTTCCTGTTAGGGAAGAGAATATTTCCCACAAGTAAGGATGAAGCCGTGGACCGGACACACCGTAGGAGAAAGGAATTTATCAGGTAAGATATAAATTCTGTTTTTTTTAAGCGATCTGGCTAAGAGGCGGCCTTTCTTATTACTTTCGGAGTAGAATTTAACTTTAGAAGTGAGTGACCTTAAATGTGCGTTTAGAGTCAAATATTTACTAAGGTTATCTCTTGCTAGGGAAAGATCGGAAAGTTTCTGAGCAGAAGTCGGGTCCTTTTTGTGAGCAACGTCAGCTTGGTGAAGGTTGGTAGTAAGACGGGAAAATTGAGCAGAGTTTAATTTCCGTATTTTAGCGGCATGTTTGATGAGATATCCCCTAATGTAGCATTTGTATGCTTCCCAATTATTCATGGCAGATGTGTCTTCAGGTTTATTTATCAAAAAATATTCGTCAGTCGCCCTAGTCTGGGTTCTGGGTTTGTTAGAATGGAGTCGTTTAGTCTCCAATTTAAGGATTTTTTAGGTCTGGTAGACCAATAGAAGATGGATAACACCATGCTATGGTCTGACCAGGGTGTGTGAAGAATGCGAGATTGAGTCAGGTCAGTAAGGAGTGATTGGTCACACATTAAGTAATCTAGGCGCGACTATGTATGTTTGGGATGCGAGAAAAACGTGAAGTCCTTTTGTGTAGGGTGGGCTATCCTCCAAGTGTCGAATAGTGAGATCGAGTGTAGCGTGGTACAATTAATTTTTCGTATGTTACTGCTGAGGTACGACGTTCCTTTTGAGTTATCTAGGTCAGGGGTCATTGTGAAATTAAAATCGCCGCCCAATATAACCGGGCCTTTGGAGATGTCCATTATTTTATTAGTTACAGACCTAAAAAAGGAGGGTGTGGGTCTATTTGGGGCGTATATATTAGCTACAGTGATCGGGCGGCCGTAGCACAGCCCAACAAGGATCAGGAGTGTACCTTCCAAGTCTGAGTATTTCTGCAAAAGTTCAAAAGGAACATTTCTCCTGATAGAGATGCAGACACCATTCTTCATATTTGGTCCTGAGCTAAAAAAATGTTTATCATAATATCGAGTAGCTACTGTAGGTTCGTTACGTTTTTTAAAATGGGTTTCCTGAATCATAATGAGATCTATTTTTTTTTTATGGAAATCATAAAAGGCTATGGAGCGTTTTTCTGCAGAGAGAAACCCCTTCACATTTTGACTAGCTATTGTTAACGTGCTCATGATGAGTGTAAAAAGCTAAGTGTTAGTGACAACAAGGGTATTGTTCTCTGTGTGGGAGGCGAGCAGGAAGAGGTGTCTAATTCAGTTCCTACAAAGAGATCTACTGAAATAGTTGGAGGGTGTGGATAGGGATAGCGAGGGCAGGGGAATAAGGAAAGAAGAAGGAAAGGAGGGGGTATAGAGAGTTGGGAGGTATGTGTCAGACCTTGATGCAGTGATACCAACAAAAAAAGATTTAAGGAAAGACGGTCTGAGATTGAGAGAGAAAAAAAGGAGAACAAAACGTATGATAGAAAAAGAAAATATTATAAAGTAGTAACAGGTAAAAGAACAAGTACAATCGGATCAGATGAACAAGCCGGGTGCTTGCTTAGGGTTAATTAACGCTATATAACCATTTTTATAATATCTATATAACTGGCATTGCTAGTATTTCCTTTTATTGCTTACTATGAATATTACTTTCAGATCTACAACAATACAGAAATAATAACAGATAATATAGAAAAATTTAGCAGATAAATTAGGCAGTAGTGTGGAGTTAATGCCTGCGCCCCCGACCTACGCCGCCCAGTGCCGTGTAAAAAAAGGGTGGACAAAGCCGACGCCAAGGATAAAGGATCTTAAAGCGTCTAGGCCGGGCAGCCCAGGTCGGAGACCCACACTTCCACATATAAAACAAGTCATAGGAGGTTTGCCTCTCCACACATAACAGGACAAAGCACTTTGTACAATGAGCGTATGCTGCAGAGAGTGACCTCATAATAGGGCTGTGGGCATTACATCACCTTATTATTATATAGAGCTGGGTACAGCCAAAGGTTATATTTGTGAGCACATTACTTCAGTGATTATTAACTATCAAAAGCAAAGAACATACATTTACAGTAACTCAGCAACAGGGGTGTGCTTAATGAACAGAAAATACAAACATTAGGCTATGACCATCAAATAAAAGCTTAATAGTATGTTAGCGGCATTTTGTAAATTCTAAACAAGATTCAGCTCAGACTTGGAACTGTGAGCTTGTCTGGCCAAAGCCTATGGCTATTAAAGTTAGTAAGTAAGTAAGACAGTTCTATAATAATATCTTTTATACTTGCCACATCCCTTTGGGTCTTTGAAAGTGCTTCAGGAGTTGACAGGCTGTTCACAGCTCAGGGCCGAGTGGGCATCTCCAGAGTGAGTCTGGTTCACAAATGCCACTAACGGAAGTGGGGCCAAGGAGACATGACAGTTTTACCCAGGTTGTTGTATGTCCTCCTCAGTAGAAGTGGTCGGGTTTATCTGTCTTCATTTAGGTTGGCTGGCTTGGTTGTCTGGCAAAGGTCTCCTCTGTGATTTCGGGGCCAGCTGGTCCAAGGGAGTATGACGTGTGTGTTGCCTAGTTTCTGCGGTCAGGGCCGGAATGCCCAGTGCTGTGCAGAACCTTTCGACATCCAACATTGATCTGCAGTCTTGGCGGTTTACATTTTTTGTAGCAATAATTGAGGTAGGAAATCCCCATCTATAGGGAATTTTTAGCTGTCTCAGATGAGAGGTCAAGGCTGAGAAGTCCCTTCTTTTTTGTAGAGTCCTTGCAATATTTGTATACGAATGTTTGATAAACCACAGCCTGCTGTTGTGTGGCAAGATTGTAAACCTCTTCCCGTTGTTGATAATTTTGAAAGCGGACAATGATGTCCCTTGGTGGAGCGTCAGCGGCTGGCTTTGGGCGAAGGGCTCTATGTGCTCTATCTAAGATAATATTTGATTGCTCACTTCAGCTGGGCCTGCCATCTCGGCAAAGAGACCCAATAGGAAATCTTGTATTTCATTGCCTTGAACTGACTCAGGGATGCCTCGAAACCGCAAGTTGTTACGCCTGGTGCGGATTTCAAGGTCATCTAGTTTGTCTTCCAGTTCCATAGAATACTGCTGTTGGTGTTTAACTTTGGAGGATAATTCCGCCATCTTTTGGGCAAAGACATACTCGTGTTCTTCCAAGGAATCAACTCTTCGGCCCAAGTCGCCAATTTCATTTTTGAGATCTGCGCATTCAGTTCTTATACAAGATTTGACCTGATCAATCAGGTCTTCCATAGCTTTAAAAGTAATGGGAGAGTCCGCCTTTGCCATAGAGATTATAGGAGATGGGCTTCTTGAGGCTTCTGAGTCCTCTAAATCATCTGTATTGCTGGAAGGCACAAGAGGAGGCCCAGATTTTTGTTTGAATTTCTCTGATTGCCTGAAAAAGGCATTCATCTCTTCCTGAGATTTCTGAGATGATTTATGTGGTTCTTCATTCTTTGTCCCTCTTCTTTGTGACATTCTGGCGAGACAGCAGAGGTTTAAACCAGATAATAAGTATCAATGTCTTTAAAAGATGCAGACGTGGTAGAATTGTAGTATAGCAAAGTTATGCTGAGTGTACCCCACACTCCAGGGAAAGTGCCCTCACAGGGCGATGCCGGCAAAGGGGAAGAGGATATGACCCGCTGTTACGTCGAACAGCGGGAAATGGAGGGAGAGAGGGGCTTTATGGATCTCTGGTAGGAGCCAGTAAGTTGCCCCTGAGGTCACCAAGGAGAAACAGTGGGTATCTTAGCACTGTTATGTAGCTGCAATGTAGTTAGCCAATAAAACACGGAAATAGATAGCCTCCGGTTAAGAAAAGAGAGAAAAAAAGAAAAAATAAAATGCACAAAAACAACACCAGGGCAAAAGCAAATATAGTAATCCAGAGTAGGCACCGTGTGATGTCCTCAGTTGTTAACATATGCAATGGTATATAAAGTTATCAGGTCTGCAAATAAGGATGGTTGCTTGTAACACATAAATATCACAAAAACCCCTTGACTTGTTCCACTAAGTACAGAGTCTTATTATTGCGGGTACAACAGTAGGTGTAGGATTAATGCTTTGTTGTGGTTAGTGAGGGCCGTGGTTATCTGCAAACTTCAGGGCATGAAATGGCAGTAGGCTCCTTGCCAGAAATACTCCAGACAGTGCTAATGTTAATTTGTACAGGCACCGGAGCGGAGCCCCGACCCTCCGGTGTGTGATTAGGGCGTTAATGAAGTGTCGGCAGCTATCTGTATCTAGTCCCCACAGGTGATTGCTCCCACATAGGATCTGTTATAGAGTAAGTGAATACGGCCTCTCTGTTAAGAGTTTTTCCTCTACTACGTGCGATAGTTTTAATATATACCGGAGCGGCTATTAGGCCCTCCGGGGTGCAGTAGTGACGTTAGTCAGGTGTGAGGTTGTGGGAACGTAGTAATCGCTTACCCCCTAGAAGCAATGATTATCCGAGAGGGCAGTCTCTTCCAGCGTATGCAAACTTCTGCTGATGGAGCGCTGAGGATGTTTAAATGGAAGCTGCGTCACAGCTCTTAGTACAGGGTTCTGTCGTGCCGTTCTTTGCTGCCTCCCAGCTCAGTGAGACGAGCAGCTGCCAAGTAGAAAAAAAGATTTTCTTAATCTTCTTAGTTTCATATGCAAGCCAGTGTAGACAAAACGTATATTTTGGTTGGTTAGGGCATGTAAAAAAAATTTAGCACCCGGCTTGTATTAGGAGCTTTAGTAAAGTACGGCCATCTTGGTTAGCCGTTCGCTCCACCTCCATCACCATTATTTTTATTCTATTTTTATTTTTCTACACTAACATCACCCATCATCCAGGATTGCTGTGACATTTCCAGGATAACGGATTAAGAGAATTTTCCATCCAACTTTCTATCCAGCATTTACTGGCCACTAGGATAAACTGATTTATTTATTTTTCCCATTGGATATTTATATATATATATATATATTTCTTTTTTCTAGAACAGTTTTTTGAATCACGTGTACACGTTATTTTTTCACACCTAGGTTATAAAAGACATATTTTTGAGAACAATTACTTTTGAGGATAATCCTTATTTTATTGTATTTTTTGAGGATAATTCAGTTCAATACTTGCACTATCTTGCACACCATTGATTAAGAACAGCCACATCCAGCTGTTTCTGGTTTTTGGCTTCCCAAACGTTTCTATACAGATACTTCTGTATTATTTAGGTCATGGGATATGTTTTAACTTATATGTTAATAAATATGTTTCAAAGTTCAACTTATATGTTCACTTATATGTCCACTATCTAAGTCCACTGAGACTATTTTCTTACTTCCTGATCCCATACTTTTTGTGCTATTAGTTAACTTTTTGTCCCAGATCTTGTTAGGGGATCTTTCATAGTGAGCTTGTATGCTCAACCACGCGCAGTCTACTACATTAACTTTTGCACTAGTTTAATAGAATCCGCCCTATACTGTATAATTTTAAAATTTGGGATTCAAATATTTTATTATATTTGTAAAACTAGTATGTTGTTTTTTTTCCCTGCAATTCCCATTTTACGCTGCGCGCGCATGCACACTGAAGGCAACGTGCCTGTAGAAATCATGGACCCTCTGAGGAGTCGGGCTGTGCAGGCACAATGCAGTCTAATGCCCCTAGAATTTCTCAACCCTATCAAAAGTGAGTGTTAAAGGGACACTCAATCAAAATTAAACTTTCATTATTCAGATAGAGCATGCCATTTTAAACAAGTTTCCAATTTACTTCCATTAACTAAATGTGCACAGTCTTTTTATATTTAAACTTTTTGAGTCACCAGCTCCTACTGAGCATGTGCAAGAATAAGTGTGCATGCATTTGTGAATGGCTGATGGCTGTCACATGGTACGTGTATGCATTTGTGATTGGCTGATGGCTGTCACATGGGAAAAGGGAAGTGGAAAAATACATAACTTTTAAAATTGTCAGAAAAAAAATCTACTACTCATTTGAAGTTCATACTAAGTGCTATTGCATTGTCTTGTTATCTTGCAATCGTTGATTATGCAAATCTACTGTGTTGACTGGTCCTTTAAGATAATTTGTAGCGATTTACTAGCTTAGTAATCTCTTTTGTTTCTAGTGCAAACACATATTAATATTATGTATTTGTTTCTTTTTGTATCAGATTGATCACAACTACATTGGAACGTTAAATGAGTTCTGCCAGAAAAAAACCAAGTTATGCATTTTTTTGGAGAAATTCAGTAGCCCACTTATGAAGTAGGTGAAATCATCATTTAAAATCAAGTAGAAACACTGTATTTATGACTATTAAAATAGTTTCCTACAACACTAAACAGACCTGTTATGAGGCAGCATCAGTAAGTGGTGCATTCTTATAAATGTATAGGGACAGTGTATACCAATTTTCATATAACTGCATGTAATAGACACTACTATAAAAAAGAATATGCACAGATACTGATATAAAAATCCAGTATAAAACCATTTAAAAACTTACTTGCTTTAGCACTGTTGATGAGGTTAGGCTGTGACACCTAGTGAAAGGGGCTGGAAAATCAGGAAGAGCAGACCCTCTTCTGCATATTTAAAGACAAATTACATAAAGAGGAGCAAGCAGGAGTCCGTACACTTCGGTATACACCTGATTCTTGGGGGCTTAGTTAGGAGTCTGAAAATCAGCACAATGTTATTAATAAATAAGCAAAACTATACAAAAATAATCCCAGATGGGCTATATAAATGGATCATCTACAAAACATAAAAAATATCTACAGGGCACTGATAAAAATTCTCAGAGCAAATACGAATCACAATGCATTGTTTTGAATGTAGTTTAGCTTGTTATTGCTTCTAGATTTGATATATTCTATCAGTTTAAATTATGAATTTTGAAGCAATCTCATTCAGCTGACTATCAATCAGTGAGAGAATATGATCAACGCTGTGAAGGAGCGCCCTATGAAGCTCCCTCTCTGATGCTGATGGTCCAATTTTACATAGAAAAATATTTGTATTATAATTGGATTGTATTACTATTGAATTTTTTTGGGGGGGCTGGACTGCCTGTTTTAGGCAGGATCAGACTGAAATACTTCAACGTTCTCCCCTGTTAAAAGCATAATTGGCTAAAATAGCTGTTCCCAGGTAGTGACTCGCCAAAAAACAAGCCTCTGAGCAATTGTTCGTTCCTGGTTGAGCACTTCTCAGTATATATGTTTTTAATGACCATTCGGAAAGTTTACCTAAAGGTGATAGGGGAAATTAGACGTGGAATTTCACCTAGTGGAATATTGCTGCATCTCATTGATGAAACCCAAGGATAGCTGAAACGATCATCTGGGGTTACCATGTTCGTCATTTAAAGGAGGATTGCCTGGTAATTTTTGGGTTGGAAATGTCCTCTGAAAACCCCACCACCAAATAAATAAATAAATAAATATACACATATATATATATATTTGCATTTTCATACTGGGATCCATCTTGAAGGCTACATGTTCTTGCACCCTGTGACAGAATTGTTGAAGATACACAGACCAGTCAGGGTGCTTACTTTTTCACCGCTATATAGTGAAAAATACAAAGCAGAAGATTACATTGTTGAAGGTTTTATACACCATTTTAAAAGTTACATAACGTAAATAAAAAGGTGACATACATAATATAGAGCAATGCAGCAGCTGCAAAAGATGTAAAGCTCTGACTGTCTATTATGCAAGCTAACCCAAAGTGCACAACACATCTGTCTGAAAGTAGGCAAGACCAACTGCTACCCTTAAGGGATTAAAATAAGAGAACCACTATGAAGAACATGTCAGGCACAAGAGAAAATTCAATACTTGATTAGTAGTAACCATGTTTTTGTAGACGTACCCAGCAGTTCAGTGTCCCTTTAGTCATCATAAGACATCATTTGGCTTTTGGGAGACATTCTGTATTGAAGAACATACAATGTCACAAAAACCAAAGCCAAATTACCTGGGTCTGGGCTACTGGCTAAAACTAACTCGTTGAAAGTATGTAAAATCGGGTGCCAGACCGTATGGATATCCAGAAAAACGGGAATCGGAAAAAAATAGTATAATGATATACTGGTGGAACCTACAAATATGTGCACAGACTAAAAGAGGCTAAAAAAAAAAACCAGATGAAAAAGTAGAAAATATCTTAAAAATATCTATAAAAATAATTTCCGATGTGTTAAAAAATACCCCAAATTCTTTAAAACCAGGGATTATAATCTACAAAATGCAAAACTATGAATATTTAGTATGTGTAACTTATCTGATAAACTTCACAATTGTTGGTGTATAAAGTGGAGGAGCCAAAAAACACCGGCGTGTGTGGTTTCAAAGAAACTGGAAGTGGATCCATTACGAAAACTGGAAGTGATGTCACTTGTATCGCGATATCTTATGCGTTTCGTGGGTCCTATGCCCACTTCATCAGAGAATGGGTCTCTCTTTATTTTAGGAGACCGGAAGTGCCTCCATTTATTTTTGTATATTTGTTTATTTTAATCTAAGACCATTTTTTGCTCAAAAGAGGGGGGAAAGAGCGCGCAAAAGAGAGGGGGGAGAGAGAGCGCAAAAGAGAGGGGGGAGAGAGAGCGCAAAAGAGAGGGGGGAGAGTTTAAAAGAGAGCATAAAAGAGGGGGAGAGAGCACAAAAGAGAAGGGGGAGACAGAGTGCAAAAGAGGGAGAGAGAGAGCAAAAGAGGGAGAGAGCGCAAAAGAGAGGGGGATAGAGCACAAAAGAGAGGGGGAGAGAGCACAAAAAAGAGGGGGAGAGAGCGCAAAAAAGAGGGGGAGAGAGTGCAAGGGGGAGACAGCACAAAAAAGAGGGGGAGAGAGCGCAAAAAAGAGGGGGGAGAGAGCACAAAAGAGTGGGGGGAGAGAGAGAGCTCAAAAGAGAGGGGGGAGAGAGAGCTCAAAAGAGAGGGGGGGAGAGAGATCTCAAAAGAGAGGGGGGGAGAGAGAGCTCAAAAGAGAGGGGGGGAGAGAGAGTTTAAAAGAGAGGGGGGAGAGAGAGTGCACAAAAGAGGGGGAGAGAGAGTGCAAAAGAGAGGGGGAGAGAGCGCAAAAGAGAAGGGGGAGAGAGCGCAAAAGAGGGGAAGAGAGAGTGCAAAAGAGGGGAAGAGAGAGCAAAAGAGAGGGGGAGAGAGAGAGCAAAAGAGAGGGGGGAGAGTTTAAAAGAGAGCGCAAAAAAGGGGGGAGAGAGCGCAAAAGAGAAGGGGGAGACAGAGTGCAAAAGAGGGAGAGAGAGAGCAAAAGAGGGAGAGAGAGAGCGCAAAAGAGATGGGGAGAGAGCACAAAAGAGAGGGGGAGAGAGCGCAAAAAAGAGGGGCAGAGAGCGCAAGGGGGAGACAGCACAAAAGAGAGGGGGAGAGAGCGCAAAAAAGAGGGGGAGAGAGCACAAAAAAGAGGGTGGAGAGAGCGCAAAAGAGTGGGGGGAGAGAGAGAGCTCAAAAGAGAGAGGGGGAGAGAGAGCTCAAAAGAGAGGGGGGAGAGAGAGAGCTCAAAAGAGAGGGGGGGAGAGAGAGTTTAAAAGAGAGGGGGGAGAGAGAGTGCACAAAAGAGGGGGAGAGAGAGTGCAAAAGAGAGGGGGAGAGAGCGCAAAAGAGAAGGGGGAGAGAGCGCAAAAGAGGGGAAGAGAGAGTGCAAAAGAGGGGAAGAGAGAGCAAAAGAGAGGGGGAAGAGAGAGCAAAAGAGAGGGAGAGAGAGAGAGAGAGAGCAAAAGAGAGGGGGGGAGAGAGAGAGAGCGCAAAAGAGGGGGGAGAGAGAGAGCAAAAGAGGGGGAGAGAGCAAAATAGGGGAGAGAGAGAGCAAAAGAGGGCGAGAGAGAGCAAGAGGGGGGAGAGAGCAGATGAGGGGGAAGAGAGAGAGCGAGCAAAAGAGGGGGGAGAGAGAGCAAAAGAGGGGGGAGAGAGAGCACAAGAGGGGAGAGAGAGAGAGCTAAAAATGGGAGAGAGAGCGAGCAAAAGAGGAGGGAGAGTGCAAAATAAGGGGCTTTAGGACTAGTGTACAATTAATTGATAAAAGATATATACTCATGTATATATATATTGCAATGTATATAAAAATAAAAAATAAATAAATAGATAAGTATAAAATATATAATCATGATAAAACTAGAGATAAAAATAGATGTAGAAATGGGCTTATAAATAGAATAGGGATTGTAATATGTAGCATTGTATTTTGAACACTAAACATATACATGTAAAACTATATTGTGGTACATGAAACATGTAATATATGTATAACATGTATTTTATACATACTATAAATATGATAGAATCTTCAGAAATGCTTGTGTTTATTAGATGTTTATAAAAAGGTGGCTAAATCTATGTCCCTGTTCAGACCATATGGTTCCCTGGTATTTAAATGGTGGATCCAATATGTTTCCCTTTTTCTTAGTTGTAATAATCTATCTTTACCCCATGACTTTGGTATTTGTTCAATCGCTTTGATTGTGAATTCGTTTTTTTTTTTCTGTGTGAAATTCCTCAAAATGTCTACTTAGACCATATTCAGATGTTTCTCCCTCTGTTTTTTTACAT
This sequence comes from Bombina bombina, assembly GCF_027579735.1. NCBI lineage: Eukaryota > Metazoa > Chordata > Amphibia > Anura > Bombinatoridae > Bombina > Bombina bombina. The sequence goes on along the minus strand of NC_069502.1, from coordinate 907,048,241 downwards.
GTTCTAGGAGTCTGGTATTAAGAATTCTCTTTGTTCTACCAATGTAATTTTGTTTGCACATGCACTATATTTTATAAACAACGTATTCTGATTTACAGTTCATATAAGATTGAATTGAAATTTGTTTAGTATTGTTGTTGATGATCCATTTTGTTTTCTAGTTTTCGCTAGTTCGTTTGCAGCACTCGCAGTTTTTCCTCCCACATTTTTAGAATCCTTTAACTAGTTGTTGATTTATCTCCAATTGTTTAGGGTTGTTTGTTTTCAGTTTAGTTGGTGCTAGGATGTTTTTAAAGTTTAGATTCTTTTTAAATGTTACCAGGGGTCTCTGGGATAGATTTTTTCCAAGGACTGGATCTTTTAGAATGTGTTAGTGTTCATTCAAAAATTTTTCAATCTGTTTTGACGCACAGTTGTAAGTGGTGATGAATCTGGGAGTATTGTCTGTATTGGTAGATTGTTTAATCTAGTTCTTTGGTTGGAGCAAAGTGCTTCTTTCCATAGTTTTCACTTTGTTGTATGCTTCCGAGATGTCCTTTTCATTGAAACCTTTTTCTTTTAATTCCTCCTTTAAAACCGTTGAAGAGGATTCAAAATCATCAATTTCTGTACAGTTCCTTTTTATCCTCTGGTATTGTCCATACGGTATATTTTGTATCCATTTTGGATGGTGGCCACTCTTAGCATGTAGGTAGCCATTAGTGTCTGTTTCGTTGGTAAATAATTTTGTGCTGATTTTTTCACCTTTAATAAATATAGTGATGTCTAAGAAATGTATTTGGGTTTTATCCCATTCTTTTGTGAACTTAAGGTTAAAGTTATTATGATTAATCATTTCCACAAAATCATTAAATACAGTTTGGGCTCCTTTCCAGATTATTAGGATGTCGTCAATGAATCTGAACCAATGAATGATGTTATCGGAAAAACTGTTCTTTTGCCATATTGTGAGATCTTCGAACATGCCCATATACTAATTCTCAAAATTTGGGGCGAACTTTGTTCCCATGGCAGTGCCTGTTTTTTTGGATATAAATTTTGTCTTCAAAGGAAAAGTGAACACAGAAAACAGATTTGTTTTTTATTAAGATCATTTTTTAAAGAGTATTCAATAGCTTCTATTCCCTTATTATGTGGGATAGAGGTATATACGGCTGACACATCGAGTGTAGCGAAAGCATATTCTTCCTCCCATTTTATTTCATTTAGTTTTGTAAGTAGATGTGGAGTGTCTCTGATGTATGATTTAAGTTTCGAAACTAAGGGTTGAAGAAAATGGTCGACGTATTGTGAGAGATTATTTGTTAAATTTCCAATGCCCGATATTATTGGCCTACCAGGTGGGTTGGTTTTATCCTTGTGTATTTTGGGTAGATGATAAAATATTGACATCTTAGGATTTTCAATTTTAAGGAATTTTTATTCTCCTTCTGAACATATTTGATTCTTTATCGCTGTATTTAAAAGCAGATGATAGTCATTTAGGAAAATTTCTGTTGGATCTGTTTCCAGTACCTCATATGTTGTTACATCTGAAAGTAGACGTGTTGCTTCTCCTATATATGCCTGCCTGTCTTGAATGACTATTGATCCCCCTTTTTCTGCCTCTCTAAAGATGATTGTGGTGTCTTCACTAAGGGTTTTCAAAGCATCCTTTTCCTTAATACTAAGATTATTATTCTTAATGTTGTAGGATTCACATAGTTTATCCAGATCATTGAGGACCAAGTCTTCAAATATATTGATACATTTTCCTTTTGAGTGAGTAGGGTAAAAGATAGATTTTGGTTTAAAATGGCTATGTTCAATTTCCAAATCTACTATTGGTTCTGTTATTTTTTCCAGATCAATTAAATTCATTAGAGCTTCTCTGTCTCCTTCTGTTAATGTTATTTCATCTCTGGATGAATCTTCATTTCTTTCTCCTGAGAACTTCTTCATTTTTTGCCGTTCTTTAGTATAGTGTCTTTGTAGGGTCATTTTTCTAATGAATTTATTAGTGTCTATAAATAGAGTGAAAGGATTTGGACCCTTTGTTGGAGCAAAGGAAAGTCCCTTTTTTATGACCTCCTCTTCTATTTTTGTGAGTGATCTTTTTGAGAGATTGAAAAGTACTGTTTTTTGTTGTTGTGGTATTGAGTTTTCTTCTATTTGAATGCTGTCTTTTACTGCCAATTTCTTATTTTTCTTCTGTTGTTGTATTCCTCCTCTGCTCCCTCTTCCTCGTAGTCGAACCTTCTTTTTTGTAGTTGTGTACTGTTGTATCCTGTGTGTTCCGGGATGGACTCGTTTCTGTCTCGTATTTCTAAAAAATGCGGTTGTTCAATTTTATTGTCATATGCAATAGGTACTTCTTGATGGAATTGCCTGGGTTCTTTTCTCCTCCAGTTTGGGGTATTCATTTGTGAGCGATAATCTTGTTTTATTCTGTTTATTCTTGGATGACCATTTATACTAAACCTATGGTTATCTCTATTGTTTGGATAAACGTTGTTAGTGGTATACTGATGTGCATTTGTGTTGTAATTCCCGTTTATATAATTATTTTTTGGGGGTTCTTATACTTGTTCTTATTGGCCACACTCTTATATGTCCCATGATGTCCTAAATGAACTCCTGTATTTGGTGTTATGGTTGGAGGATTATTTTCATTTAAAAAGGTACTACTAGAAGTAAGTTGTGCGTTATCTGGATTAGGAGTGTCTGTCATATCAACAAATTCATTTTCAGGGTTGGTGTCTTTGGTTTTATTGGAATCCTCTTTCTGATCTCACAATAATTTGTTCTTTTTCTTTTTTATCAGGTCTATTTCTACTTTTTTTATTCTTGTTTCTATTTCTTTGTCTAGTTGTTTATAATATACATCATCTTTGTAAGGTTCAAGTAGTTGTCTTCTCTGATTTTTAAGAGGTTTTGTTCCCTGAATCTTATTAATATATTCATGAATTTAATACAGCATTCATCCATTGCACCCTCCCAATCCATAATAAGTTCAATGTCTGCTGAATTGAAAATGGGTGTTTTTGTTAGTCTTAAACCTTTGGGGATAATACCCTTCTTGATATAATTTTCTAGGCCTATAATATCATGCCTTTAATTCCTGCCTATCATTGCTTAATTCTAATTTCTTTAATTTCTCAAATCTCATGAATAAGTTTCTAGGGTTTATATCAGGGGTTATGCTAACTGATTAATGGGTTATGTTTTCTGTCTCAGACCAAGTCATTGGTCTGTCTTTTGTATTCATATAGTTACCAAAGACTAATTCCTCATTCGAGGTCTCCATATTTTATTATATTTTATTTATAGTTTTTGTTGGAATTTATAAAATATTTTGAATTGTTATTGTTATGTAATTAATTGATTTATTGGTTAGTGTTCAATTTTCACTGATTTAGACATTTGCTCAAAACTTAGTGGTATAATGAATAAAAAAGAATGAGGAGTGTGTATCAAGCGCTGTCTAATACCTGGAATAAATTATTTTCCTGGCCAGAAGGGTGAGGGATACCTTTAAGCTGCTGTATTCTAAAGGGTATACTTGAAACCACTAGCAAGTATGGTAGTTAAGATGTAGAGGAAAGAATAAAACAATGATTTATATCCAAAAAACAGGCACTGCCATGGGAACAAAGATCGCCCCAAATTTTGTGAATTTGTATATGGGCATGTTCGAAGATCTCACAATATGGCAAAAGAACCGTTTTTCCGATAACAACATTCATTGGTTCAGATGAATTGGCAACATCCTAATAATCTGGAAAGGAGACCAAACCGTATTTAATGATTTTGTGGAAATGATTAATCATAATAACTTTAACCTTAAATTCACAAAAGAATTGGATAAAACCCAAATATATTTCTTAGACATCACTATATTTATTAAAGGTGAAAAGATCAGCACAAAATTATTTACAAAAGAAACAGACACTAATGGCTACCTACATGCTAAGAGTGGCCACCGTCCAAAATGGATAAAAAAATATACCGTATGGACAATACCAGAGGGTAAAAAGGAACTGTACAGAAATTGATGATCTTGAATCCTCTTCAACAGTTTTAAGGGAGAAATTCAAAGAAAAAGGTTTCAATGAAAAGGACATCTCGGAAGCATACAACAAAGTGAAAACTATGGAAAGAAGCACTTTGCTCCAACCAAAGAACTAGATTAAACAATCCACCATTACAGACAATACTCCCAGATTCATCACCACTTACAACTGTGCGTCAAAACAGATTGAAAAATTTTTGAATAAACACTGGCACATTCTAAGAAAAGATCCAGTCCTTGGAAAAAATCTATCCCAGAGACCCCTGGTAACATATAAAAAGAATCTAAACTTTAAAAACATCCTAGCTCCAACTAAATTGAAAACAAACAACCCTAAAAAATTGGAGATAAATCAACAACTAGTTAAAGGATTCTACAAATGTCGGAGAAAAACTGTGAGTGCTGCAAACGAACTAGCGAAAACAAACTAGAAAACAAATGGATCATCAACAACAATACTAAACAAATTTCAATTCAATCTTATATGAACTGTAAATCAGAATACGTTGTTTATAAAATAGAGTGCACGTGCAAAAAAATCTACATTGGTAGAACAAAGAGAATTCTTAAAACCAGACTCCTAGAACATGTAAAAAACAGAGGGAGAAACATCTGAATATGGTCTAAGTAGACATTTCGAGGAATTTCACACAAAAAAAAACAAACGAATTCACAATCAAAGCGATTGAACAAATACCTAAGTCATGGGGTAAAGATAGATTATTACAACTAAGAAAAAGGGAAACATATTGGATCCACCATTTAAATACCAGGGAACCATATGGTCTGAACAGGGACATAGATTTAGCCGCCTTTTTATAAACATCTAATAAACACAAGCATTTCTGAAGATACTATCATATTTATAGTATGTATAAAATACGTTATACATATATTACATGTTTCATGTACCACAATATAGTTTTACAACATGTATATGTTTAGTGTTCAAAATACAATGCTACATATTACAATCCCTATTCTATTTATAAGCCCATTTCTACATCTATTTTTATCTCTAGTTTTATCATGATTATATATTTTATACTTATCTATTTTTCTCTAGTAAGGTGTATCCAGTCCACGGATCATCCATTACTTATGGGATATTCTCACTCCCAACAGGAAGTTGCAAGAGGACCCACAGCAAAGCTATTATATAGCTCCTCCCCTCACTACCATATCCAGTCATTCTCTTGCAACTCTCAACGCGCATGGAGGTAGTAAGAGGAGAGTGGTGAAAAATAGTTAGTTTATTAACTTCAATCAAAAGTTTGTTATTTTAAATAGTACCGGAGTTGTGCTATTTTTTCTCAGGCAGAGATAGAAGAAGAATTTGCCTGAGTTTTCTATGATCTTAGCAGGTTGTAACTAAGATCCATTGCTGTTCTCACACATGTCTGAGGAGTGAGGTAACTTCAGAGGGAGAATGGCGTGCAGTTTATTCTGCTATGCTATCAGGTATGTGCAGTTATGATTTTTTCTAGGATTGGAAATGCTAGAAAATGCTGCTGATTCCTGATAAATGTAAGTTAAGCCTGAATACAGTGATTTAATAACGACTGGTATCATGCTTATTCTCAGGGGTAATACCCTTATAGATATGCTATATAAAACGTTTGCTGGCATGTTTAATCGTTTTTTTATATATGCTTGGTGATAAAACTTATTGGGGCCTAATTTTTTCCAAATGGCTGGCTGTATTTTTGCCTAGAAACAGTTTCCTGAGGCTTTCCACTGTTGTAATATGAGTGGGAGGGGCCTATTTTAGCGCTTTTTTGCGCAGTTAAAATTACAGACTGAGACATCCAGTTTTCCTCAGGAGTCCCCTGCATGCTACAGGACATCTCTAAAGAGCCGAAAAACGTTTATTGGGGAAGGTAGGAGCCACAGTAAAGCTGTGGCACTTTGCTGGGACTGTTAAAAAACGTCTATGTCGTTTTTTTGATCCGTTTTTTTAACTAAGGGGTTAATCATCCATTTGCAAGTGGGTGCAATGCTCTGTTAGCCTATTACATACACTGTAAAAATTTCGTTTGTGTAACTGCCTTTTTTCACAGTTTTTCAAATTTTGACAAAATTTGTTTCCCTTAAAGGCACAGTACCGTTTTTTTATATTGCTTGTTAACTTAAATTAAAGTGTTTTCCAAGCTTGCTAGTCTCATTGCTAGTCTGTATAAACATGTCTGACATAGAGGAAACTCCTTGTTCATTATGTTTAAAGGCCATGGTGGAACCCCCTCTTAGAATGTGTACCAATTGTACTGACTTCACTCTAAGCAATAAAGATCATATTATGTCTTTAAAAAATTTATCACCAGAGGAATCTAGCGAGGGGGAAGTTATGCTGACTAACTCTCCCCACGTGTCAGATTCTTTGACTCCCGCTCAAGGGACTCACGCTGAAATGGCGCCAAGTACATCAAGGGCATCCATAGCGTTTACTTTACAAGACATGGCGGCAGTCATGGATAATACACTGTCAGCGGTATTAGCCAGACTACCTGAACTTAGAGGTAAGCGAGATAGCTCTGGGGTTAGACGAAATGCAGAGCATACTGACGCTTTAAGAACCATGTCTGATACTGCCTCACAATATGCTGAAGCTGAGGAAGGAGAACTTCAGTCTGTGGGTGATGTTTCTGATTCAGGGAGAATCCCTGATTCTGATATTTTTACATTTAAATTTAAGCTTGAACACCTCCGCGTGTTACTTAAAGAGGTTTTAGCTGCTCTGAATGACTGTGACACAATTGCAGTGCCAGAGAAATTGTGTAGACTGGATAAATACTTTGCAGTGCCGGTGTGTACTGATGTTTTTCCAATACCTAAAAGATTTACAGAAATTATTAATAAGGAATGGGATAGACTAGGTGTGCCGTTCTCTCCCCCTCCTATTTTTAGAAAAATGTTTCCTATAGACGCCACCACACGGGACTTATGGCAGACAGTCCCTAAGGTGGAGGGAGCAGTTTCTACTTTAGCAAAGCGTACTACTATCCCTGTCGAGGACAGTTGTGCTTTTTCAGATCCAATGGATAAAAAATTAGGTTACCTTAAGAAAATATTTTGTCAACAAGGTTTTATCCTACAGACCCTTGCATGCATTGCCCCTGTCACTGCTGCTGCGGCGTTCTGGTTTGAGTCTCTGGAAGAGGCCTTACAGGTAGCGACTCCATTGGATGACATACTTGGCAAACTTAGGGCACTTAAGCTAGCCAATTCTTTTGTTTCTGATGCCATTGTTCATTTAACTAAACTAACGGCTAAGAATTCTGGTTTTGCTATACAGGCACGCAGAGCGCTATGGCTTAAATCATGGTCAGCTGACGTGACTTCAAAGTCTAAGCTGCTTAACATTCCCTTCAAGGGGCAGACCTTATTCGGGTTTGGTTTAAAGGAGATTATTGCTGATATCACTGGAGGTAAAGGTCATGCCCTTCCTCAGGACAGGTCCAAATCCTGGGCCAAACAGTCTAATTTTCGTGCCTTTCGAAACTCCAAGGCAAGTGCGGCATCAACCTCCTCTAATGCAAGACAAGAGGGAACTGTTGCTCAGTCCAAGGCGGTCTGGAGGCCAAACCAGACCTGGAACAAAGGTAAGCAGGCTAAAAAACCTGCTGCTGCCTCTAAGACAGCATGAAGGAACGGCCCCCTATCCGGTAACGGATCTAGTGGGGGGCAGACTTTCACTCTTTGCCCAGGCGTGGGCAAGAGATCTTCAGGATCCCTGGGCGTTGGAAATTATATCCCAGGGGTATCTTCTGGACTTCAAAGCTTCTCCCCCAATAGGGAGATTTCACCTTTCACAGTTATCTGCAAACCAGATAAAGAGAGAGGCACTCTTACACTGTGTAAGAGACCTCCTAGTTATGGGAGTGATCCATCCAGTTCCAAAGGAGGAACAAGGACAGGGTTTTTACTCAAATCTGTTTGTGGTTCCCAAGAAAGAGGGAACATTCAGACCAATTTTGGATCTAAAGATCTTAAACAAATTCCTCAGAGTTCCATCATTCAAGATGGAAACTATTCGTACCATCCTACCTATGATCCAGGAGGGTCAATATATGACTACAGTGGATCTAAAGGATGCTTACCTTCACATTCCGATACACAAAGATCATCATCGGTTTCTCAGGTTTGCCTTTCTAGACAGGCATTACCAGTTTGTAGCTCTTCCCTTTGGATTAGCTACAGCCCCAAGAATTTTCACGAAGGTTCTAGGGTCCCTTCTGGCGGTCCTAAGGCCGCGGGGCATAGCAGTAGCCCCTTATTTAGACGACATCCTGATACAGGCGTCAAACTTCCAAATTGCCAGGTCTCATACAGACATAGTACTGGCATTTCTGAGGTTGCATGGGTGGAAAGTGAACGAGGAAAAGAGTTCTCTATCCCCACTCACAAGAGTTTCCTTCCTAGGGAATCTGATAGATTCTGTAGAAATGAAAATTTACCTGACGGAGTCCAGGTTATCAAAGCTTCTAAATTCCTGTCGGGTTCTTCATTCTATTCCGTGCCCTTCGGTGGCTCAGTGTATGGAAGTAATCGGCTTAATGGTAGCGGCAATGGACATAGTGCCGTTTGCACGCTTACATCTCAGACCGCTGCAACTATGCATGCTCAGTCAGTGGAACAGGGATTACACAGATTTGTCTCCTCAACTGAATCTGGACCAAGTGACCAGGGATTCTCTTCTCTGGTGGCTATCTCGGGTCCATCTGTCCAAAGGTATGACCTTTCGCAGGCCAGATTAGACAATTGTAACAACAGATGCCAGCCTTCTAGGTTGGGGTGCAGTCTGGAACTCCCTGAAGGCTCAGGGATCGTGGACTCAGGAGGAGTCTCTCCTTCCAATAAATATTCTGGAGCTAAGAGCGATATTCAATGCTCTTCAGGCTTGGCCTCAGTTGGCAACTCTGAGGTACATCAGATTTCAGTCGGACAACATCACGACTGTGGCTTACATCAACCATCAAGGGGGAACAAGAAATTCCCAAGCGATGTTAGAAGTCTCAAAGATAATTCACTGGGCAGAGATACACTCCTGCCACCTATCAGCTATTCATATCCCAGGTGTAGAGAACTGGGAGGCGGATTTTCTAAGTCGACAGACTTTTCATCCGGGGGAGTGGGAACTCCATCCGGAGGTGTTTGCACAAGTGATTCATCGCTGGGGCAAACCAGAACTGGATCTCATGGCGTCTCGACAGAACGCCAAGCTTCCTTGTTACGGATCCAGGTCCAGGGACCCCAGGGCGACGCTGATAGACGCTCTAGCAGCGCCCCGGTCTTTCAACCTGGCTTATGTGTTTCCACCGTTTCCTCTGCTCCCTCGTCTGATTGCCAAGATCAAGCAGGAGAGAGCATCAGTGATTCTAATAGCGCCTGCGTGGCCACGCAGGACCTGGTATGCAGATCTAGTGGGCATGTCATCATTGCCACCATGGACTCTACCTCTGAGACAGGACCTTCTACTTCAGGGTCCTTTCCTCCATCCAAATCTAATTTCTCTGAGACTGACTGCATGGAGATTGAATGCTTGATTTTATCAAAGCGTGGCTTCTCCGAGTCATTCATTGATACCTTAATACAGGCACGAAAGCCTGTCACTAGGAAAATTTACCATAAGATATGGCGTAAATATCTTTATTGGTGCGAATCCAAGGGTTACTCATGGAGTAAGGTCAGGATTCCCAGGATATTATCCTTTCTCCAAGAAAGCTTGGAAAAAGGTTTATCAGCTAGTTCCTTAAAGGGACAGATTTCTGCTCTGTCTATCCTTTTGCACAAGCGTCTGGCAGATGTTCCAGACGTTCAGGCTTTTTGTCAGGCTTTAGTCAGAATCAAGCCTGTGTTCAAACCTGTTGCTCCACCATGGAGCTTAAATTTGGTTCTTAAGGTTCTTCAAGGAGTTCCGTTTGAACCTCTTCATTCCATAGATATAAAGCTTTTATCTTGGAAAGTCCTTTTTTTGGTAGCTATTTCCTCGGCTCGTAGAGTGTCTGAGCTATCTGCCTTACAATGTGATTCTCCTTATCTGATTTTTCATTCTGATAAGGTAGTCCTGCGTACCAAGCCTGGGTTTTTACCTAAGGTGGTATCTAACAAGAATATGAATCAAGAGATTGTTGTTCCATCCTTGTGTCCCAATCCTTCTTCAAAGAAGGAACGTCTATTACACAATTTGGACGTGGTTCGTGCTTTAAAGTTTTACTTACAAGCTACTAAAGATTTTCGACAAACATCTGCTTTGTTTGTTGTTTACTCTGGACAGAGGAGAGGTCAAAAGGCTTCGGCAACCTCTCTTTCTTTTTGGGTAAGAAGCATAATACGTTTAGCCTATGAGACTGCTGGACAGCAGCCCCCTGAAAGGATTACAGCTCATTCTACTAGAAATTCTACAAATTTGATACTTTTGCTTCTTCGGAGGCTATTTTTGGGAGAAAGGTTTTACAGGCAGTGGTACCTTCCGTTTAAGTACCTGCCTTGTCCCTCCCTTCATCCGTGTACTTTAGCTTTGGTATTGGTATCCCATAAGTAATGGATGATCCGTGGACTGGATACACCTTACTAGAGAAAACACAATTTATGCTTACCTGATAAATTTATTTCTCTAGTGGTGTATCCAGTCCACGGCCCGCCCTGTCATTTTAAGGCAGGTTATTTTTAAATTTAAACTACAGTCACCACTGCACCCTATGGTTTCTCTCTTTCTCTGCTTGTTTTCGGTCGAATGACTGGATATGGTAGTGAGGGGAGGAGCTATATAACAGCTTTGCTGTGGGTCCTCTTGCAACTTCCTGTTGGGAGTGAGAATATCCCATAAGTAATGGATGATCCGTGGACTGGATACACCACTAGAGAAATAAATTTATTAGGTAAGCATAAATTGTGTTATTTATTTTTTATTTTTATATACATTGCAATATATATACATGAGTATATATCTTCTTTTTTTTTTTCTTCTAAATTTTAAGTTTTATACTTAGTACAGCATAATGAATATTTCAGGTATTCTTGAGTTCTTACCACCTTTACTCAGATATCCCAACCTGCAAAAACTCATTTTAGGGAGGTGGCTTCACCCGCTACTGCGCCGCCACCTCCCCCCCCCAGTTATATATTGGACACCTTGAAACACTAAATAAGATCGAGACTTATCATTAGCTTCCCACTTAAGTCACATAAAAATAAAGTAGCTTTATTGCACAACCACATACAATAAACCTATTTTCCAGTGATTGTTTGCTTGTTGCTCAAATATAGTTTAATTATATGCAATAAACAAGGTAGTATTTGTGTTTTTATTTTATTAAAATCAGTGGGTGCTTTTTGGTTACTCGTGCATGCTTTGAGGGTTCTATAACGTCCCAGCAACTGAAGGCATTCCTTAAAGAAACACTTTTCCGGATTTGGGCCACATTGGATCATGGTACTCAGAGTTTCAGGGAGATTGCATTCCATTTGCTGGCATCAGGGAGCCACTATTACAAACGGGGAGACTCCCTGAACTTCAGGGAGGGTTGGGATGTCTGTTTACTGCAAGTCTGTTCCGTGTATCAACCACCCTTTATGTGATGAGGACATACATGATTCTGGAACATATCACCCTTTACATTATAATGATGAACTTTTGCACTAGATTTATTTTTCCATAAGAAAAGCCAGCATATTTATGTAAAATACAGGTAGATAGAAAGACGAGGTTTGACTGACTTAAAAGCTTCTTCAGGGTTAGTGAATCCAGAACATAAGTAAGTTATGTACAGACAGATGCATATAAAGCAACTCATTTGCTTTTCTAGGCTGCTGAAAGAAAATGAGCATCTGAAAATAACAATAGTAATAATCATATTATAATAACACTAATATAGTAATATAACACTAATATTAATAATGAGACACAACTTATTTGTTCCCTTTTTTATATATTGATTTTTGGGGGGATTTTCTGATGTAATACAGATACTAGTAATAATAACAAAAAAAAATTATAATAACATTAAAAATAATAATAATGAGACACAAATACTTTTTTTTCCTTTTATATATAATGATTTTTAGTGATTTCCTGATGTAAATACAGATAAAACTGCTAATAATAATTAGTAAAATAATATAATAATGATAACACTAAAAATAATAATAATGGTTTTTGGTTATTAACTGGTGTAATATAGATCAGAGGGCATTAAAAACTCTGATATAGTAAAGCTAAAGCAATTTTTTTTTTTATAATAATTTTTATTGAGGTTATACACATAAATAACATTGTACAAAAATTAAATATTAAGTTCAGTAGGTACATCATCAATTATTTAGCCATTACATTACAGAACAACAAATATCGGAGTGTGTAATACACGGCTGCAAACATATATAGAGTCAGTATAGTTTTATTAATCAGGTTACCACCAAACTAGAGAATTAAAACCTAATTTTATCTTTATATATGGGATGGATGTACCTTTAATATTGCAACCAATCACTTATGGACCTTTGTAAACTAAATGGTTTAGGTGAGGCGCTCCAATACACAATATGGTCACTCTTGAACCATGAAAAATGGGTGAAATGAGAAAGTATGAATAATAAGTTGTGAAGTATATAGGGAATAAAACGCTCTAGGGTCCGTTATACAGGGCCACTATGTTAACATTATATACATGCCTAAGCTGGAGTTTTAAGAGTGTTCAGGTTTGGGATAGATACTGACATAAGAGCCTTATAGAGCTGCACTCTAAACAGAGAATGTATTATAATATAGGATATAGAGGGGCTTACTGATATATCATTAGTTATATGGAGAACCTCTGGGAATAGTCAAATAGAAAGGAACATCCTGATCTTTCAGTTAAAGACCACCTGACCAAATTACATACTTTAAATAGTAGACATCTGTAGTTGTGGGCTGGGTTAACTAGCTATATAGAGTAAACCTCCCCACATACTAGTAGAGAGTTTGGAGTAATGTAAATTCAAGATGCGAAGGGAATAAAATTTAGGTATATTTTGTGTACACTTGTCTACATAAGAAACTTTAGAAAAGGGGCGAAGGTTTGGTGCGTGGGGCAAAGGTTAACAACATTATTTTATTTGAGAGAGTGGAGACCCTTTATAGGAGAAATAAAGGTGGTTCTGCATAGGTACAGAAGTTTTTCAAGATGGCTTCAGGTCTTAAGAAGAAGAAGTGTGTCACTTAGCTGACTCAACAAGCATAGGCATAAACTTTGTCAAATGTATCCACTCTTAGAGTTTAGCTGTTAATAATAGTAGAAAGCTGCTACAGGATAGGAAATGTCGAGATTTACAATAAATAACTTCTATAATTAGTACCTGTCTGAGAGAGCTTCATTGAGACACGTCTTGCTGCATTGAGTGTAGGCTCCGCCCCCCGAGTATATATCTTTTATCAATTAATTGCACATGAGCATATTAATAAACTACTATCAATTGGACTATGGAATAGTAGTATAGTCCATTTTTAACCAGTTTACAATATTAGTAGAGCAATACACCAATAAATTCTTCTATAACAGTTCTAAAAAATAAAAACAAAATATCAAAAAATAGTCTTAGATTAAAATAAACAAATATCCAAAAAACAAAATGGAGGCACTTCCGGTCTCCTAAAATAAAAAGAGACCCAGGATGGAAGTGGATCTATTCTCTGACGAAGTGGTCATAGGACCCACGAAACGCATAAGATATTGCGATACGAGTGATGTCACCGGTTTTCGTAACGGATCCACTTCCGGTTTCTTTGAAACCACACACGCCGGCGTGGTTTTTGGCTCCGCCACTTTATACACCAACGATTGTGCAGTTTATCAGATAAGTTACACATACTAAATATTCATAGTTTTGCATTTTGTAGATTATAATCCCTGGTTTTAAAGAATTTGGGGCATTTTTAAACACATCGGAAATTATTTGTATAGATATTTTTAAGATATTTTCTACTTTTTCATGACTATGGTTTTAGGGTCCAACATATTGAAGAAAAGGAATTTAAAAGAGGTGAGCAGACCATGCCACACTTTCTCAGGACACATTGCAAAATGATGTAAAAATATTATTGAAGTTTTAAGGTCCTTTAGAATGTAGTAAAAGTTTAGTTTTTATTTTCTTTAAACTGAGAATTTATATCGATGCTGAGTGCTTGTCTGTTAAAGGGACAGTAAAGTCACAAAAAATATTTAATGATTTAAATAGGGCATGCAATTTTAAACAACTTTCCAATTTACTTCTATCACCAATTTTGCTTTGTTCTCTTGGTATTCTTAATTGAAAGCTAAATATAGGAGGTTCATGTGCTAATTTCTTAGACCTTGATTAGACTGCCTCTAATCTGAAAGCATTTTGACAGTTTTTCACCACTAGAGGACGTTAGTTCATGTGTTTCATATAGATAACATTGAGCTCCGGCACGTGAAGCTCCTAAGAGCAAGCACTGATTGGCTAAAAATGCATGTCTGTCAAAAGAACTGAAATAAGGGGGCAGTTTGCAGAGGCATAGATGCAAGGTAATCACAGAGGTAAAAAACATAATTTATGCTTACCTGATAAATTTATTTCTCTTGTAGTGTGTTCAGTCCACGGGTCATCCATTACTTATGGGATATATTCTCCTTCCCAACAGGAAGTTGCAAGAGGATCACCCAAGCAGAGCTGCCATATAGCTCCTCCCCTCACATGTCATATCCAGTCATTCGACCGAAACAAGACGAGAAAGGAGAAACTATAAGGTGCAGTGGTGACTGGACTTATAATTTTAAAATTTAGAACCTGCCTTAAAAAGACAGGGCGGGCCGTGGACTGAACACACTACAAGAGAAATAAATTTATCAGGTAAGCATAAATTATGTTTTCTCTTGTTAAGTGTGTTCAGTCCACGGGTCATCCATTACTTATGGGATACCCATACCAAAGCTAAGTACACGGATGAAGGGAGGGACAAGGCAGGAACATTAAACAGAAGGAACCACTGCCTGTAGAACCTTTCTCCCAAAACCAGCCTCCGAAGAAGCGAAAGTGTCAAATTTGTAAAATTTGGAAAAAGTATGAAGTGAAGACCAAGTTGCAGCCTTGCAAATCTGTTCAACAGAGGCCTCATTCTTAAAGGCCCAGGTGGAAGCCACAGCTCTAGTGGAATGAGCTGTAATTCTTTCAGGAGGCTGCTGTCCAGCAGTCTCATAGGCTAAACGTATTATGCTACGAAGCCAAAAAGAGAGAGAGGTAGCCGAAGCCTTTTGACCTCTCCTCTGTCCAGAGTAAACGACAAACAGAGAAGAAGTTTGTCTAAAATCTTTAGTTGCCTGTAAGTAGAACTTCAGAGCACGGACCACGTCCAGATTATGCAAAAGACGTTCCTTCTTTGAAGAAGGATTAGGACATAATGATGGAACAACAATCTCTTGATCGATATTCCTGTTAGAAACAACCTTAGGTAAAAACCCAGGTTTAGTACGCAGTACTACCTTGTCTGAATGAAAGATCAGATAAGGAGAATCACAATGTAAGGCAGATAACTCAGAGACTCTTCGAGCCGAGGAAATAGCCATCAAAAACAAAACTTTCCAAGATAAAAGCTTAATATCAATGGAATGAAGGGGTTCAAACGGAACACCCTGAAGAACTTTAAGAACCAAGTTTAAGCTCCACGGAGGAGCAACAGCTTTAAACACAGGCTTAATTCTAGCCAAAGCCTGACAAAAGGCCTGGACGTCTGGATTCTCTGCCAGACGTTTGTGTAAAAGAATAGACAGAGCTGAAATCTGTCCCTTTAGCGAACTAGCGGACAAACCTTTTTCTAAACCCTCTTGTAGAAAAGCCAATATCCTAGGAATCCTAACCTTACTCCATGAGTAACTCTTGAATTCGCACCAATATAAATATTTACGCCATATCTTATGGTAAATTTTTCTGGTCACAGGTTTCCGAGCCTGTATTAATGTATCAATAACCGAATCCGAAAACCCCCGCTTAGATAGAATCAAGCGTTCAATTTCCAGGCAGTCAGCCTCAGAGAAATTAGGTTTGGATGGTTGAAAGGACCCTGAATTAGAAGGTCCTGCCTCAGAGGGAGAGACCATGGTGGACAGGACGACATGTCCACTAGGTCTGCATACCAGGTCCTGCGTGGCCACGCAGGCGCTATCAGAATTACCAATGCCCTCTCCTGTTTGATCCTGGCAATCAGTCGAGGTAGCAACGGAAATGGTGGAAACACATAAGCTATGTTGAAAACCCAAGGGGCTGCTAATGCATCTACCAGCACCGCTCCCGGGTCCCTGGACCTGGATCCGTAACAAGGAAGCTTTGCGTTCTGGCGAGATGCCATGAGATCCAGATCCGGTTTGCCCCAACGACGAATCAGTTGAGCAAATACCTCCGGGTGAAGTTCCCACTCTCCCGGATGAAAAGTCTGGCGACTTAGGAAATCCGCCTCCCAGTTCTCTACGCCTGGGATGTAAATCGCTGACAGGTGGCAAGAGTGAGACTCTGCCCAGCGAATTATCTTCGAGACTTCCAACATCGCTAGGGAACTCCTGGTTCCCCCTTGATGATTGATGTAAGCCACAGTCGTGATATTGTCCGACTGAAATCTGATGAACCTCAGTCTTGCTAACTGAGGCCAAGCTAGAAGAGCATTGAATATTGCTCTTAATTCCAGAATGTTTATTGGAAGGAGTTTCTCCTCCTGAGTCCACGAACCCTGAGCCTTCAGGGAATTCCAGACTGCTCCCCAGCCTAGAAGGCTGGCATCCGTTGTTACAATCGTCCAATCTGGTCTGCGAAAGGTCATTCCTTTGGACAGATGAACCGGTGACAACCACCATAGAAGAGAATCTCGGGTCTCCTGGTCCAGATTTAGCAAAGGGGACAGATCTGAGTAATCCCCGTTCCATTGACTGAGCATGCATAGTTGCAGCGGTCTGAGATGCAGGCGCGCAAATGGCACTATGTCCATTGCCGCGACCATTAAGCCGATTACCTCCATGCACTGAGCTACTGATGGGCTTGGAATGGAATGAAGGACACGGCAAGCATTGAGAATCTTTGATAACCTGGACTCCGTCAGGTAAATCTTCATCTCTACAGAATCTATAAGAGTCCCTAGAAAAGGAACCCTTGTGAGTGGTAACAGAGAACGCTTTTCCACGTTCACTTTCCACCCATGCTACCTCAGAAATGCAAGAACTATCTGTGTATGAGACTTTGCATTCTGAAAACTTGACGCTTGTATCAGAATGTCGTCTAGGTACGGAGCCACCGCTATGCCTCGTGGTCTTAGTACCGCCAGAAGTGAGCCCAGAACCTTCGTAAAAATTCTCGGGGCCGTGGCTAACCCGAAGGGAAGAGCCACAAACTGGTAATGCCTGTCTAGAAAGGCAAACCTTAGGTACCGATAATGATCTTTGTGAATCGGTATGTGAAGGTAAGCATCCTTTAAGTCCACTGTGGTCATATATTGACCCTCTTGGATCATGGGTAGGATGGTTCGAATGGTTTCCATCTTGAACGATGGTACCCTTAGGAATTTGTTTAAGATCTTTAAGTCCAAGATTGGTCTGAAGGTTCCCTCTTTTTTGGGAACCACAAATAGATTTGAATAAAATCCTTGTCCCTGTTCCGATCGCGGAACTGAGTGGATCACTCCCATGATTAAGAGGTCTCGTACACATTGTAGAAATGCCTCTCTCTTTACTAGGTTTGTTGATAACCTCGAAAGATGGAACCTCCCTTGTGGTGGAGAGGTTTTGAAATCCAGAAGGTATCCCTGAGATATAATCTTCAACGTCCAGGGATCCTGCACATCTCTTGCCCAAGCCTGGGCGAAGAGAGAAAGTCTGCCCCCCACTAAATCCGTCTCCGGATAGGGGGCCCTGTCTTCATGCTGTCTTAGGGGCGGAAGTAGGCTTTCTGGCCTGCTTGCCCTTGTTCCATGACTGGTTGCCTTTCCAACCCTGTCTGTAACGAGCAGTAGTTCCTTCCTGTTTTGGAGCGGAGGAAGTTGATGCTGCTCCTGCCTTGAAGTTACGAAGGGCACGAACTGTATGGCCTTTGGTTTGGCCCTGTCCTGAGGAAGGGAGTGGCCCTTACCTCCCGTAATGTCAGCAATAATTTCCTTCAAGCCGGGCCTGAATAAGGGATGTTAAGTAGCTTAGACTTGGAAGTTACATCCGCTTACCAGGATTTAAGCCAGAGCGCTCTGCGCGCCTGTATGGCGAATCCGGAATTTTTAGCCGGAAGTTTGGTTAGATGTACTACGGCATCTGAAAACAAACGCATTAGCTTGCTTAAGGGTTCTAACTTTGCTCAAAGCCTCATCCAATGGCTCTGTGCGAATCGCCTCTTCCAGAGACTCAAACCAGAATGCCGCTGCAGCCGTGACAGGCGCAATGCATGCAAGAGGCTGCAAAATAAAACCCTGTTGAACAAACATTTTCTTAAGATAACCCTCTAATTTTTTATCCATTGGATCTGAGAAAGCACAGCTATCCTCCACCGGGATAGTGGTACGCTTGGCTAAAGTAGAAACTGCTCCCTCCACCTTAGGGACCGTCTGCCATAAGTCTTGTGTGGTGGCGTCTATAGGAAACATTTTTCTGAATATCGGGGGAGGGGAAAAAGGCACACCGGGTCTATCCCACTCCTTACTAATAATTTCTGTAAGTCTTTTTGGTATAGGAAAGACGTCAGTACACACCGGTACCGCATAGTATCTATCCAACCTACACAATTTCTCTGGGATTGCCACCGTGTCGCAATCATTCAGAGCCGCTAATACCTCCCCTAGTAACACATGGAGGTTCTCAAGCTTAAATTTAAAATTTGAAATTTCTGAATCCGGTCTCCCCGGATCAGAACCGTCACCGACAGAATGAAGCTCACCGTCCTCATGTTCTGCAAATTGTGACGCAGTATCAGACATGGCTCTCGTGTCATCAGCGCGCTCTGTCCTTAACCCAGAGCTATCGCGCTTGCCCCTTAATTCGGGCATATTATATAATACTTCTTTCATAACATTAGCCATATCATGTAAAGTGATTTGTAAGGGCCTAGATGTACTTGGCGTCTCAATCCTACGCATCTCCCGAGCGGGAGACGCAGGTACTGACACGTGAGGAGAGTTAGGCAGCATAACTTCCCCCTCGTTGTCTGGTGATAGTTTCTCTATCGGTACAGATTGACTTTTATTCAAAGCAATATCAATACAATTGGTACACATCGTTCTATTGGGCTCCACATTGGCTTTTGAACATGATGAACAAACAGTTTCCTCTGAATTAGACATGTTTAAACAGACGTAGCAATGAAACTAGCAAGCTTGGAAATCACTTTCAATAAGTTTACAAGCAATATAAAAAACGCTGCAGCGCTTCAAAAATACAGATATAATTAAACAATTCTTAACAAGAAGTGTAATATTAGCAGAGGATTGCACCCATTAGCAAAAAGATGATTAACCCCTCAATACCCAAAACGGATAAAACGGATATCAATTAAGATTTAACGCTTTTAATCACAGTCAAGCACACTGTCACAGATCTGCTGTGACTGATTACCTCCCTCAAAAATGAATTTTGCAGACCCCTGAGCTCTCTAGAGACGTCCTGGATCAAGGAGGAAGAAGCAGGAAGACTGTGCTAGAATTATAACTGCGCAACAAGGCGCTAAAACAAGGTCCCTCCCACTCCTATCACAACAGTGGGAGCCCTGATATAACGGTTTCCATGCAGAAAATTTATGTCAGCCATGTGGAAAAAAATCATGCCCAAAGAGATTTATCACCAAAGTACCTCACAAAAACGAATAACATGCCAGTAAACGTTTTATTAAAAAATAACATTTTCCAATGTCATGCAAAGTTATCACTAAGCCTGCTACCAGTCGCTACCACTGCAGATAAGGCTTAAGTATTATTTCAGTTTTAACAGTATTTTCTCAGTCAAATTCTAGTCCCTAGAAAATAACTTGACTGTGCATACATTTATCAGCCTGATACCAGTTGCCACTACTGCATTTAAGGCTGTACTTACATCATACGGTAACAGCAGTATTTTCTTAGTCAATTCCATTCCCAGAAAATAATGTACCGCACATACCTCATTTGCGGAGGACCCCGCATGCTATTCCCATTTTCTGAAGTTACCCCACTCCTCAGAATGTCGAGAACAGCCAGTGGATCTTAGTTACGCCTGCTAAGATCATAGAAAAAAAACGCAGGCAGTTTCTTCTTCCAAATACTGCCTGAGATAGAAAAACAGCACACTCCGGTGCCATTTAAAATAACAAACTTTTGATTGAAGAATAGTTAAGTAAAAACTCCAGCTCCTCTCGCGACCTCCTTCTTTGTTGAGGGTTGCAAGAGAATGACTGGATATGACATGTGAGGGGAGGAGCTATATGGCAGCTCTGCTTGGGTGATCCTCTTGCAACTTCCTGTTGGGAAGGAGAATATATCCCATAAGTAATGGATGACTCGTGGACTGAACACACTTAACAAGAGAAAGTATATTATTATAACTGTGTTGGTTATGCAAAATTGGGGAATGGGTAATAAAAGGATTATCTACATTTTTAAACAACAAAATTTCTGGTGTTTACTGTCCCTTTAATATGATTCTCACATTTGAGATTTTGCAATTCATATACTTTTATTGCTTTTTGTGGGAGGTGGCTCTCATCTCTCTTGGACTTTCAGATTCTGCCCATATTCTTAAAGAATTCATTGGGGTCAATCTATGTTTGGCCTGCAAGGTGATTTCACTATAAGATGGAGAGTTTTTAAGAATTTTGGTTTTCAGTCACTAATGTATGTAAAACACCAGTATGGCGTTCATCAACCACCATAATAATAATAATCTTAATTTCTTTCGTAAGATTATGAGAGTCCATAGGCGTCTATAAACATGTGGGATATATTTTCTGCCATCAGGAGGAGGTCAAGAACCCTCACAAGAGATTTTAATCCCTCTCATCTCCTCTCCCCACTCAGTTTGTTCATGGCCTCCAAGGAGAGAGGTTGAGAGAGGTGCTCTGCAAGCAAGTTTTTATTATTTTATATCCTCACTTTTAGGGAGCTCGGACCTGACTTGAGACACAGTACCCATTCCCAGCTTCCCTCAGGGAATATTTAAAGATTAATTCTTCAAAATTCTGAGTGCAGCAAAGGTAAATGAATACCTCTGTTATGGCACTGCAGTACCTTGATGGGTGCTTCTGCTAGCCATAACTGCCCTAAGGTTAAGAATAGATGATGAATATTCCTTTTGAAGGGAAAATGCTTTTTGGATCCAAATTTTATTCTATTATTAAGAGGGTTACTGGGGAAAATTGAGCTACATCAAGATATGAAATCTAAGGGGAAGTACAAGCAAGGAAATAGTTTTCATTCCTTTCGCTCCCCTAAAGATCAGAAGTCCTCTACCAACCAAAGGTCTGACTCCTCCAAACCATCCTTGAAGCCAGGATTTTCATGGTCAAAAAGTTCAGTTCCAACCAGAAAACTGCATGAAGGAACGGCCCCCTGTACAGAACATATTCTGGTAGGAAGCAGACTGATTTAAGTTCAGAAGGCCTGGTCTCGCTCAGTTCAGGATGCCTGGGTTATCTACATCATATCCCAGGGTTATCATATTTCACATTCTCACATTCCAAAAGATCCTGTAAAGGCCTTTGTCCAATGTGTTCAAGATTTAGATGATATGGGAATAATTTAACCTGTGCCAATATCTTAATAAAGAACAGGGTTTCTACTCCAATCTCTTCACTATCCCAAAGAAGGAGGGCACCTACCGACCTATCCTGGACTTATAGACTGTAAACTACTGCTCACACCCACAGAATGGTGACTTTCCTTCTGGAACATGGCTGGAAAATCAATGTGCACAAAAGTTTCTTATCTCCAGCCAGTGATAATAAACTTTGTTAAAGATGTGTCTGTTTCTCACAGATTTTTGCAGAACCAAACTTCAGACTGCTTGTTGTTCCTTACAGATGGCTCATTCTCTATCTGTAGCTCAGTGTATAGAAGTAGTGGGTCTCATGGTGGCAACGTCAGATGCCTTACCTTTTGCTCGCTTTTATCTTCATCTTCTCCAATTGTCCGTACTTCAGCAGTAGTCAAGAGATTGTTTTCAACTGGACCAGCAGATAGAGCTCAGTTCTTCATTCAAACTATCTCATGGTGGAGGGAAAGTCCCTATTTGACCCTTGGAGTGTCTTTTTTCAGCCTACTTGGACCATGGTCACTAAGGGTGCACATTTTATGGGTTGGGGTGCTGTTTAGTGTACCCAGATGAGGCAGGGAGTAGTGTCCTCTCTGGAGGTGAGGTTACCTATCAACATCCTAGAACTTTGTGCAATCTTTGGGCCCTTATGTCTTGAAGTGCAATTATTCTGTCCCTTCAGTCTTCTTAAGCAAGAAAAATTTGGTTCCATCCAGATAACGTCACTGCTGTGGTGTTCATCATTCATCCGGGAGGGACTCAAAGTCCCTTAGCTATGAGAGAGGTATCTCACATTCTGTCTTGGGCAAAGGAAAACCACTGCACCCTATCTGCCATTCACATTCCTGGAGTAAACAATTAAGAAGCAGCTTACCTAAGTCATTATTCCATTCATCTATAAGAATGTTCTCTTTATCAGGGCGTGTTTGACCAATTAGTTCTGAGCTGGGGTCTTCCGGAAATAGATCGAATGGTGTCCAAATTGAACTGCAAACTTAAGGTTTATCGCGCCAGGTCAAGAGATTCAAGAGCTCACATAATAGATACTCTAGTCTGTCCTTTGAATTTTCAACTGGCCTATCTATTCCCTCTGATTGTTCTTTTTCCAAGAGTCATTGCCAGAATCAAACAGTTCTCAAAAACAGAGGTTTCTCAGATTCTGTTATCTCTACTTTGCTACAAGCCAGAAAGCCGGTTGTGCAAAAAAATGATCATAATATCTGGAAATCTTACTTTCTTTGGTTTTCTTCTAGAGGTTTTTCTTGGAAATCTTTTAGAATCTCCAGAATGCTTCACTTCCTTCAGGATGGACTGGATAAAGGTTTATCGGCTAGTTGTTTAAAGGGTCTGATTTTAGCCTTATCGGTTTTGTTTCAAAAGAAGCTGGCTAAGTTGCCTGATGAAACACACACAAGGAGAAAAAACTCAGTAGTGCTAAGAAACAAATACGTGAATAACCACTTTGTGTCAGCTAATGTTATGGTGGATTCAAAGCGATATACCAGCTTTCAGACAAACTTTGACGTATGACTGCAGAAGCAATTGCCGAAATCAATCAATCACCCCACTGTTGCCCAAGCCTGCTTACTCTACCGGAACTTTGGGATCTGCGATGCACGGGTACCTCATACCACCTCCAAGTGCTCGTCTCTCCACCGGCTCAGCTGCTTGGCGTCCTTGTGGGTCTGCAGATATATAGCGTCTCTCCTTCTCGATGAGCGCTAGATCCTATTGGCTGGTATTAGTGTCAATCAGCGGGAACCAATTCATGGTAAAAAACAAGGCTGAAAGTTCACCAATGTCTATTAGCTGCAAACACACACCTCCCCACAGCGCACCAATCCAGGAATCACTGGCAAGTAGTGAAAAATAGAAAAACGGTAATCCTGGAGAGTATAATTAAAAGTCTTTTATTTCAAACTCAGATTAAAAACGAATGGCAAACACAAGTAAAAACACAACAGGTGTGACACTATCTGGCTTACGCGTTTCGGCTTGGAGCCGTAGTCATAGCCTATAGTGCTATGTGACACACCTTTTAAATACCCATTCCTAAAATCCTATTGGTTAAAAATAAAACACACCTGTTATTTATCTACTCTATACATAGTGAAACTAGTTTCTACAAAACCTCCAAAGCAATTATAGGACTGACAAAAGTGCCAGTAACACAGTCCAATGTGTTAGGGAAATGAAAGTAGAGAAATGGGAGAATACACACAATAAATCAATACAGAATAATAGTTCATAAGTGGAGACAAAATAGTAATATTGCGGTCTACAATAAATAAAATGCACCACAGTCAAATGTACACATGATCTATAAATCAGGGGATATAAAGGGTCAGAGGGCAAACATGATAGTAAATTGCATTTTAAACATTAAATTACATTAAGCCCTCACCTTATAGCCTATTGTAAGTAGGATAACGTATTGGAAGATTAAAAGAAAAAATTAATAATACAACATTCTCAAATAGTTGGAGGAGTGTGTTAATATGAGAAGGTAAAACTACCTAAGTAACACAGATAATTACAATTCAACATAAGATGATAAAATAATATATATGAAATGCATAATTATGAACTCCCAGAAAACATGTGTAAAGTGCCCAAAGCAATTACCACAGATTCATGATATCATACTTGGAGTTGAGACCATTTGGAATTCGAGTGCCCATTGTGAAAATCCAATGTGCCTCTCACAACTCCAGTATGCGATCAATTGAGCCGCCCCTTTTGGGTCTGTAGACCCTTTCTATGGCACTCCAGGAGAACGAAGAGAGGTTCCCTCCATGATATACCCCAAAATGCTGAACTACAGGGGTACTCGATTTAGCTGTAGTAAAAGAGGAAAGGTGTTCCCTAATTCTGGTGTTCACCTCTCTGGAGGTGAGACCTATGTATTGAATTTTACATGATGAGCAATTAAGTACATAGATCACATTGGTACATGTACAATTTAAGAGTGTTTTAATATTAAATGTTTTTCCTGTAACATAACTCGTGAATGTATTTCCTGTGCGTGCAAAATCACACGGTTTGCATTTCTTATGGCCGCATTTATGCATGCCCTGATGTCTGATCCAAGCACAGGCATCGTTAGTCTTAGTGGGCAGCATAGTGGGAGACAGCAGAGAGCCCAATGTGGGACCTTTCTTGTATGCACACCTTACCCCGCTTCTAACTGTTTCAATAAGTTTATCATCGGCCTTGAGAATATTAAAGTGCTTGCGTATAATGGAACAAATGTCATTATATTGTCCACTGTGTTTGGTGACAAAAGTCACTCCATCAAAGAGCTTAGAATCAGTTTTCTGTCTGTCTACCAAGAGACTATCTCTGGTTTTGGAGCTCACCAATTGTTTAGCCTTACGAATGGCTTTTATCGGATATCTGCGTTGGTGTAACCTGGATTCAAGGTCCCTAGCTAGTTTCTTAAAGTCACTGTCATCTGAACAGTTTTTTTTAAGTCTGATCATCTCCCCCTTAGCAATCGCTTCTGGAACATGTTTAGGATGGCAGCTTGTGCCAAACAGGACTGAATTCCCTGAAATGGGTTTCCTATAGGAAACTGTTTTGACTTTTCCATCTGGAAGCCCTATAAGGGTAAGATCTAAATAATTGGCACTTTTATCATTAAATTCGAATGTAAATTTGAGATTCATGTCATTCGAATTGAGGGATGAACAGAATTCTATAGCTTGCTGCTGGGTTCCTGTCCATATGAAAATCAAATCGTCTATATATCTCTTGTATGTGGATATATAGACGCGGAAAGGGTTACTATCTCCAAAGATGTGGAAAAACTCCCAGAATCCTAGGAACAGATTGGCATACGAGGGGGCAAATGTTGCCCCCATCGCTGTTCCACATCTCTGGAGATAGTATACCCCCTCAAACACAAAAAAATTGTGTGTAAGGAGGAACCCTACAGCCTTCACAATGAAGCAATTAAAATCTTCAGTGAAATTGCCAAAGTTGTCTAAGAAAAAACAAATTGCCTTCAAGCCTATGTCATGGGGTATACAGGAGTAGAGTGAGACAGCATCCACAGTCAACCATCTGGATTGTGATGTCCAGACAACATTTTCCATTAGCTGCAAAACATGTTTTGTATCTCGCAAATGCGAGGGTAATGACGTTACAATTGGCTGTAGGATGCTGTCCACCCACTCAGATAAGTTACACAACAGGGAATCAACCCCACTTACAATTGGACGACCTTTAACTTCATGGAGGGACTTGTGGACCTTAGGAAAATGATGGAAAGCGGGAATTTTTGGAAAATCAGGAACCAAATATGCAAAAGTTGTCGAATCAATAAACCCTGATTCCACACCCTCATCCAAAAGATCCACAAGTTCCCTCCTGAAGACAGAGGTGGGATCACCTTTAAGGATGGAATATTCATCCCTATTGTTGAGCTGCCTTACTGCTTCAGCCACGTAAGCTTCACGGTCAAGAACAACAGTCATACCGCCTTTATCGTCTTTTCTTATGGTGATACTGGAGTTATCTTTTAACTCCTTGACTGCTGCTCTTTCCCTGAAACTTAGGTTGTTTTTGGGTCGTTTTTTAGACTGTTTAAGGGCAATAAGATCTTGTTCAACCCTGTTGTAAAAAGTTTCTACAATGTTACCCCTGACCTGTATAGGGTAAAAGGTGGACTTACCCTTCATCAGGGGCCCTCTACTGACGGTACCTTGCAAATTGTGAGTGGATTCTGACTGTAGTTGTTGCAAAGAGACCACATCACAGGTTTGTGAAAAGGAGAGAGACTCAGTATAAGTCGAAGTCCCCTGTTGTTCATTATCACTAACTTCACTAGTAGTGGCAAAAAATTTTCTTAAAGTTATGTTTCTGATGAATTTATTTAAATCCAATAAGGTTTTAAACACATCAAAATCATTGGTAGGTGAAAAGTTAAGCCCCAGACTAAGTACTTTCAATTGATCAATAGTTAGTGATGTAGATGAAAGATTAATGACATTGTTATATGTAGCATTTATTTGTACTTTGAGATTGGTTTGGCTTGTCTCAACTGGTATCTCTGCTGTCCCTGCGAATTGTGATAAATCTGTGTCTTTTTCCCTCCCCCTTTGTGTGAAATCTGATCCTGGGGAAAAACCTGTTCCATAAGACCTATATTCCCTGTTTGTGTAGCATTAACATGTAGACCTAACTGGGGTACAGGTATAGGGTACATAGAATAATTAGAATTATGTTGAGGAATTAGAGTATGAGATGTCTCAGCTGAGTGTACAGGGGGAGTAGTTACAGACCTATGTACAGATTGTGAATTACTCTGTATCTCTCCTACAAACTGAGGTTCAGTAGTAGTAGTACTGACAGTTGAACCTGATGTTTGAATATTAGATATTTCATCACTGCCATCAGTGCTATACTCAGTGTCACTTCCAGAAAACGTTACATTTCTGGTGTTGTTTGTCTGTCTTTGTCTGTTCCTGCGTCCCCTTCCTCTCCCCCCAATTCTAGGCTGGTTTTGTCTTAGTGAGGACCTTTGCTTTTTACTCCATATATAAACTGTATTGTTGATATAGTCATTCTTATCTCTCAGAAATTTAGTGTGTTTTCTCTCCATGATAGTGGATCTGCTGGTAGCTAAAATACCTCTAAGGATATTGTCAAATTTAGCAAAATCTGAAACTGTGCTACGTAAGTTAAGTTCTGCCTGTAACTCTGCAATTTCTATTTTAATTTTGTCAAGTTGCAAATGATCCCTAGAGGTCTACGAATCTTTAAATTTCCCACTTTTGATGTGGATTGCAATGACAAAGACTTTGTAGAAGAATGGAACAAAGTATTATCTAATTGCTCACTGAACTTGATGCTTCTAATGTTACAATATAAAGTTAAGCAACTTGACAAAATTAAAATAGAAATTGCAGAGTTACAGGCAGAACTTAACTTACGTAGCACAGTTTCAGATTTTGCTAAATTTGACAATATCCTTAGAGGTATTTTAGCTACCAGCAGATCCACTATCATGGAGAGAAAACACACTAAATTTCTGAGAGATAAGAATGACTATATCAACAATACAGTTTATATATGGAGTAAAAAGCAAAGGTCCTCACTAAGACAAAACCAGCCTAGAATTGGGGGGAGAGGAAGGGGACGCAGGAACAGACAAAGACAGACAAACAACACCAGAAATGTAACGTTTTCTGGAAGTGACACTGAGTATAGCACTGATGGCAGTGATGAAATATCTAATATTCAAACATCAGGTTCAACTGTCAGTACTACTACTACTGAACCTCAGTTTGTAGGAGAGATACAGAGTAATTCACAATCTGTACATAGGTCTGTAACTACTCCCCCTGTACACTCAGCTGAGACATCTCATACTCTAATTCCTCAACATAATTCTAATTATTCTATGTACCCTATACCTGTACCCCAGTTAGGTCTACATGTTAATGCTACACAAACAGGGAATATAGGTCTTATGGAACAGGTTTTTCCCCAGGATCAGATTTCACACAAAGGGGGAGGGAAAAAGACACAGATTTATCACAATTCGCAGGGACAGCAGAGATACCAGTTGAGACAAGCCAAACCAATCTCAAAGTACAAATAAATGCTACATATAACAATGTCATTAATCTTTCATCTACATCACTAACTATTGATCAATTGAAAGTACTTAGTCTGGGGCTTAACTTTTCACCTACCAATGATTTTGATGTGTTTAACCCCTTAAGGACACGGCCATTTTTCAATTTCTTTCCCTTAAGGACCAGGGCTATTTTTACATTTCTGCGGTGTTTGTGTTTAGCTGTAATTTTCCTCTTACTCGTTTACTGTACCCACACATATTATATACCGTTTTTCTCGCCACTAAATGGACTTTCTAAAGATACCATTATTTTCATCATATCTTATAATTTACTATTAAAAATATTATAAAATATGAGGAAAAAATGGAAAAAAACACACTTTTTCTAACTTTGACCCCCAAAATCTGTTACACATCTACAACCACCAAAAAACAACCATGCTAAATAGTTTCTAAAATTTGTCCTGAGTTTAGAAATACCCAATGTTTACATCTTCTTTGCTTTTTTTGCAAGTTATAGGGCCATAAATACAAGTAGCACTTTGCTATTTCAAAACCACTTTTTTTCAAAATGAGCGCTAGTTACATTGGAACCCTAATATCTGTCAGGAATACCTAAATATCCCTTGACATGTATATATTTTTTTTTAGAAGACATCCCAAAGTATTGATCTAGGCCCATTTTGGTATATTTCATGCCACCATTTCACCGCCAAATGCGATCAAATAAAAAAAAATGTTCACTTTTTCACAAACTTTAGGTTTCTCACAGAAATTATTTACAAACAACTTGTGCAATTATGGCATAAATGGTTGTAAGTGCTTCTCTGGGATCCCCTTTGTTCAGAAATAGCAGACTTATATGGCTTTGGCGTTGCTTTTTGGTAATTAGAAGGCTGCTAAATGCCACTGCGCGCCACACGTGTTTTATGCCCAGCAGTGAAGGGGTTAATTAGGGAGCATGTAGGGAGCTTGTAGAGTTAATTTTAGCTTTAGTGTAGTGTAGTAGACAACCCAAAGTATTGATCTAGGCCCATTTTGGTAAATTTAATGCCACCATTTCACCGCCAAATGCGATCAAATTTAAAAAAAACTTAATTTTTTTCGCAATTTTAGGTTTCTCACTGAAATTATTTACAAACAGCTTGTGCAATTATGGCACAAATGGTTGTAAATGCTTCTCTGGTATCCCCTTTGTTCAGAAATAGCAGACATATATGGCTTTGGCAATGCTTTTTGGTAATTAGAAGGCTGCTAAATGCCGCTGCACATCACACGTGTATTATGGCTAGCAGTGAAGGGGTTAATTAGGGATCTTGTAGGGAGCTTGCAGGGTTAATTTTAGCTTTAGTGTAGAGATCAGCCTCCCACCTGACACATCAGACCCACTGATCCCTCCCAAACAGCTCTCTTCCCTCCCCCACCCCACAATTGTCCCCGCCATCTTAAGTACTGGCAGAAAGTCTGCCAGTACTAAAATAAAAGGTATCTTTTTTTTTTCTTTTTCTTTTTTTGGAGCATATTTACATATGCTGCTGTGTAGGATCCCTCTTAGCCCCAAGCCTCCCTGATCCCCCCCCAAACAGCTCTCTAACCCTCCCCCTCTACATTATTGGGAGCCATCTTGGGTACTGGCAGCTGTCTGCCAGTACCCAGTTTACAAAAAAAAATGTATATTTTTTATTTTTTCCCCACTTTTCTGTAGTGTAGCTTCCCCCCCCCCAAGACTAAACCCCCACCCCCTCCCAGATCCCTTCGATTAACATATTTATCCCCCCTCTCTCCCTCTAAATAGAAACCACTGTTCCATAGTGTAACGGTTCCCACCCGCTCCCTCCCCGTGCACGCGCCCGCCCGCCTCCCCTGTGCACGCGCGCGCGTCCGTGCGCGCCCCCCAGCAATCCCGCCCACCGGTAAGCCATCGATCGCCGCCCACCCGCCTCCCACGTCTGCTCCCACCCACCAACGATTGCGGCATCGATGTCCGGTGCAGAGAGGGCCACAGAGTGGCTCTCTCTGCATCGGATGGGGAAAAATGTTATTGCAGTGATGCCTCGATATCGAGGCATCACTACAATAACCGGAAAGCGGCTGGAAGCGATCAGGATCGCTTCCAGCCGCTTTCAACCCCAACGTCGTACAGGGTACGTCGCTGGTCTTTAAAGACCAGTTTGTGCAAGACGTACCCTGTACGACGCGTGTCGTTAAGGGGTTAAAACCTTATTGGATTTAAATAAATTCATCAGAAACATAACTTTAAGAAAAAATTTTGCCACTACTAGTGAAGTTAGTGATAATGAACAACAGGGGACTTCGACTTATACTGAGTCTCTCTCCTTTTCACAAACCTGTGATGTGGTCTCTTTGCAACAACTACAGTCAGAATCCACTCACAATTTGCAAGGTACCGTCAGTAGAGGGCCCCTGATGAAGGGTAAGTCCACCTTTTACCCTATACAGGTCAGGGGTAACATTGTAGAAACTTTTTACAACAGGGTTGAACAAGATCTTATTGCCCTTAAACAGTCTAAAAAACGACCCAAAAACAACCTAAGTTTCAGGGAAAGAGCAGCAGTCAAGGAGTTAAAAGATAACTCCAGTATCACCATAAAGCCGATAAAGGCGGTATGACTGTTGTTCTTGACCGTGAAGCTTACGTGGCTGAAGCAGTAAGGCAGCTCAACAATAGGGATGAATATTCCATCCTTAAAGGTGATCCCACCTCTGTCTTCAGGAGGGAACTTGTGGATCTTTTGGATGAGGGTGTGGAATCAGGGTTTATTGATTCGACAACTTTTGCATATTTGGTTCCTGATTTTCCAAAAATTCCTGCTTTCCATCATTTTCCTAAGGTCCACAAGTCCCTCCATGAAGTTAAAGGTCGTCCAATTGTAAGTGGGGTTGATTCCCTGTTGTGTAACTTATCTGAGTGGGTGGACAGCATCCTACAGCCAATTGTAACGTCATTACCCTCGCATTTGCGAGATACAAAACATGTTTTGCAGCTAATGGAAAATGTTGTCTGGACATCACAATCCAGATGGTTGACTGTGGATGCTGTCTCACTCTACTCCTGTATACCCCATGACATAGGCTTGAAGGCAATTTGTTTTTTCTTAGACAACTTTGGCAATTTCACTGAAGATTTTAATTGCTTCATTGTGAAGGTTGTAGGGTTCCTCCTTACACACAATTTTTTTGTGTTTGAGGGGGTATACTATCTCCAGAGATGTGGAACAGCGATGGGGGCAAAATTTGCCCCCTCGTATGCCAATCTGTTCCTAGGATTCTGGGAGTTTTTCCACATCTTTGGAGATAGTAACCCTTTCCGCGTCTATATATCCACATACAAGAGATATATAGACAATTTGATTTTCATATGGACAGGAACCCAGCAGCAAGCTATAGAATTCTGTTCATCCCTCAATTCGAATGACATGAATCTCAAATTTACATTCGAATTTAATGATAAAAGTGCCAATTATTTAGATCTTACCCTTATAGAGCTTCCAGATGGAAAAGTCAAAACAGTTTCCTATAGGAAACCCATTTCAGGGAATTCAGTCCTGTTTGGCACAAGCTGCCATCCTAAACATGTTCCAGAAGCGATTGCTAAGGGGGAGATGATCAGACTTAAAAGAAACTGTTCAGATGACAGTGACTTTAAGAAACTAGCTAGGGACCTTGAATCCAGGTTACACCAACGCAGATATCCGATAAAAGCCATTCGTAAGGCTAAACAATTGGTGAGCTCCAAAACCAGAGATAGTCTCTTGGTAGACAGACAGAAAACTGATTCTAAGCTCTTTGATGGAGTGACTTTTGTCACCACACACAGTGGACAATATAATGACATTTGTTCCATTATACGCAAGCACTTTAATATTCTCAAGGCCGATGATAAACTTATTGAAACAGTTAGAAGCGGGGTAAGGTGTGCATACAAGAAAGGTCCCACATTGGGCTCTCTGCTGTCTCCCACTATGCTGCCCACTAAGACTAACGATGCCTGTGCTTGGATCAGACATCAGGGCATGCATAAATGCGGCCATAAGAAATGCAAACCGTGTGATTTTGCACGCACAGGAAATACATTCACGAGTTATGTTACAGGAAAAACA